>NC_135864.1:14178873-14543873 GCF_031162955.1 Sander vitreus
TGTGGACAGAATCAGATCGCATTACGTTCATCTTTTTTGGCTTTGAGCAGATGCTATCGTACGTCTCTAAGCTATATATACACATATATTAATTTACTCATCTTAAATTATCTCTGAGGTTGGAAGATTTAGGTCATGCTCCGAGCAATGTTTCATTGCTTAACATCTCTAATCTATCTCTCAATCTTGCATACACACACACACTTTTTGGATTGAGTGTTAATATGGCCTACATACATCTTCATTCAATAGAGCAGTGGTTCTCAAATTTCTTTCAACAATGTACCCCCTTTGAAATGTAAGTACCCCCTGACCAGCATAAAAATTTTTGGTAGAAAAAAAATGCCTAGCTATATTAAGAGGCACAATACAGCAATGTGCCATATTAGTGTCTAATTTACCAAACAACAATATTGTAACACAAAACTCAAGTACCCCCTGCTGTACTCCTAAAAGTATGTAAACCCCCATTTGAGAAACACTGCAATAGAGAATGCAGATTCATCATTTTGGAAACATATAATCATAAAATCATCTATAAACCAGAAAAGCATTCAGTTTTGGAGATTTCAACAGCCTGAAATCACATTCAGTAACTTTTCATCTAGAATAACTTGGACCCGTGGATGAGTGCATTTCCTGATAGAACCATTTAAAGAATACGCCGTTGAAAAGCACAATAACTGTAAAGTAGAATAACCGTTCAAAGAGTAACCGTTGGAGAGTTTGAGATCGTCATTTCTTAATCCAAAACTTTGCAGAATACAGTGACTGAACATCAGTGGAGTGAAGCGTTCTTTTGAGCCTTCTTTCATGCAGGTGAACCATTCTTGGACTGGATACTATTACAACTGCTTGTTAAAACACAGCAGTTCGATAGAGCTACTGACAAGGCAGCCATGTATGCATTCATTTGAAGCTAGTATTTTTTTTAAAAGTAAAAGAAAGAAAACTCATGCCAGTCATCTGAGTAGATATTTAAAAAATAATAATGCAGGGTGCTGCTCTGCAGGCATGCGTTGGGGGGTTGGGAGCTGTTGGGATTGGGCAAAAAAAAAAAAGGACGGAGCAGAGACGCTAGTCAAAAGACTGATAAACCCCTTTTTATCCCTTCCCCCTCAGTTAGCACATCTCTCTTTTTCTTCTCATTTTGTTCCTCCTCCTCCACTTCTCAGATCAGGCATGATGGCAGACGGCTCGGACCTGACTGGTACAGGACCCTGAAAGTGGCTGATGCCACCATTGTTGGGAGTCCTTGCCACCTTTTATTCATGCTCCTTCAGGTGCTTGTAGGATAGTGGTGTGACCGCTGCAATCTGAAAAAGCACAAGCAGATGGATTTTACTTCAATGTTTTCATTACGAGCTTGTGCAAACAAAAGGAAGGGGACAAAACACCTTGCAATTTCCATCAATTAAGGGAATAAGCGGTGATTGGCCACGTAGCACGATTGAAAAACACTAAAATGTCATTCTCCCCGCCACCAGAGACAAGCAGAAATTAGTAAAGGCAATGCTCCCAATTTCATCCAAGTCTACTGATCTGTTGAAGCTCAGCAGGGACAGACACCGAAAATTAAATTAGGTTTGTCTCGCTGTAGTTTACCTGGATGTTTGTAGGAGGCCACCCTCTGACAGCTATTGGGAGAACAGAAATGCACGTTAAATGGTGAAAGCTGTTGCAAAAGGCCTGGTGCTTTTGTTAAGCAACAGATATCGGTGACCCTGGTCAACAGTGATAGGACATTTAACACAATATCAAGTGCCCAAAAAGATGTAAGATGCCCTTTCACCTCAGAACACCTCCAGTGCTCTTGATATTGCAGCCATACATTAGGACTTTAAGGACATCTAATGGACTAAAAGTGTTTAATATTAAAGTAATAAACAAGACATTATAAATTTAAAAACACAATCTTATAAATACAGACAAAATATATTGCTCCTTATAAAAATGTTATTTCATCCTGCTTCTTTACAATAACAGTTTTTCAATTATTTATTATTCAATTTCAGCAGTTTTTATTTTATAATGTTTTTGTCCCCCTAATTGTTCTTCTCAGTGACGGTTTTATTTCATAATGCCACATTGTTCATTGCAAAGTCTAACAGGGCAGAGACAGTTATGTGATATCAAAGCAACAGCCAATCAAGTAACAGGCATATTCCCCTCCCCACCTGACATACTGTATCTCTGTCAGATATTGAATAAAGGCAACAACAACAAAAAGGCCCCAAAAAAAATTTGAAAATGTTTTCATTTGAACATAAAAACTGCTGAAATAAATAATATGCTAATTTTGCAATTTCATATATATATATATATATATATATATATAAAATATTATGTCCATATTTTCTTTATTCCATAGTGTCTTATTTATTTATTTAATCTTGGTTTTCCATGTTTATCTTCTACACATTTTTTAAAAATGATGCTTTCCATTGATAATTTCCATTCATTTTGATTTCCATTTATTTTGTTGCCATCCCCTTTATGTAATGCAGCACCATGGTCTGAGGTTAAGGCAATGTCTCATCATGCAGTGAGTAAGGCTCAGCAATCACAAATGCATACATTTCTTGCCAGCAAAGTAAGCAGACGACGACCACCAACACAGGATTGTACGTGCACACAGGACGAAACGGCCATGACCAAACCACAACGGTACAAACAACGTACATGAATGTCAGACTGGGGAAAGTTATAATCACAGACCAGCTCTGTTGTTTCACACTGCCAGATAAGAAAATCCAATCAAACCGACACCAACCCTCACACATTCCTGATACAAAAATGAGATGGACTAAAATTCAAAACATTGAAAATTGGGGTTTTAAAAGCACATGCGGAAGGTAATATAAGCAGGGCTTCCAAAGGGAGGCTGAAAGGAGCATGTTGTTTTTAGGTTTTGCAACATTAGGCCTAGTATCTAGAGATGCATTCACATGTTGTGTACCATTTTAACTAAAAAAAGTCACACAGGACTTGAGTTTGACATGGAAAAAGTGCATCTTTTCAGCCAGCCAATATCAGCTCACACAACACAGAAGAACACACTGGGTCTTGTTGACTGTGACCTCTATGCCATTATGCCTTTGATTCCCTTGTTAAAACTTCTGGAGAGGTTGGCTGGGGGAGCGGGTCTTTGATTGGCTTAAATGACCTGAAAGTGGGCTGGTACCTGTTTAAATGACAGTATTGGACTCATCTGAAAAGGTTCTCATAAGCAGGGGCCTGGCTGAAGACCGGGGAGACTGGTTGCCCCCCATGCTCGACTGAACCGGCTTCTTCTAGAAGGGTGAGGCAAGAGACACCAATGACATCACTACTCTGACAAACACACACTTTGCCTCTCTCTTGCACACAGACAAACATATATTCATAAACGAACAAACATATAACATACAAAAAGACTAACACTGGACAGGTGGACAATGAAAGTCCATCCTGGTGCCTTTTTATACACCTTTTCCTTGAAAGAATAATTTTGCAGAAACCTTATATCTCTATACTAATTGCTCCCTATTAATACAAGGCTACGACCCCTGCACATTTTTCACAAGCATGTACAATATAACACACACGCACAGACAAAATGCAGTGGCTCGCAGGGTTTGTGGTGAGGATCCAGGATGAGGTTGTTGACTTGAGCATCATGCAGGTAAGTTTGGGTGCTTTTACGTGCTGCATTCACCTGACTTGACATGCGGCGGCAGCAGCAGGCATTGGAGCAGCACAGGCAGCTGGGAGGGAGCACTGACTGATACAACTGGACAGACAAGAATGAAAAACTGACTGCACATTTGGACACCTGGTCCTACTCCACACTGCTTGGGCACACACACCAGCCCACTGACCAGCATTCCTTCTAATTTAATAGACATATATCTAAAGATAAGCACTCAAATTAAGGCTTAAAGATGAGGACGTCTAAGGATAGCATTCCTTATGTAATAATTCATCTGAAATCTGAATTGTCTGACCTAATCTGTCCAACCGAGTGGGGACTGTAAAAAGCCACAGAATGCCACCACAAGTTACTTTAGAGGGTAATAAAGGAGTCTAACAGTGGGAGAGGAAGGACACAACAGGTAGGAAACAAGCGGACTGGTACACAGAACACAGAAACTCTGCAGGCAGAGCTGACAGAAAGAAAAAGAGACCTCAGTCACTCCACGAGAAGCTGTGAGAGCTAGCAGTCTGCGACAACATGAAGATAGTAGATGTCCCAGAGGAAGGAAGGCGATGTTTCATCTTTAGGGAGGCAGGTCCAGAGAGGAAGAGAGAAGAAATAAGAGGGTGAGACAGGGTAAGAAGAATGCCTTTAAGTGCAAAAGCGAGAGTACTTGTTAGGAAAACAAAGTTGAAAAGTTGGAAAACAAGTAAAAAAAAAGGTCAAAGAGGGTTTTCTAAAATAAAATGCTAGATAGAAAGTACTAGATAGTAACACTGTACCACTTATATTTGCAACTGTCATGCCATTTACATATGTAGACTGCACTGGAATACTCCTCAGTATGCCATTTGATTGATTCTGTAACTTTAACAACTGACAGATACACACTCAAACAGAAATTTAAAAAAAAAACTGTATCAAGTACATACTGCACACAACTGCTGTAAGACTCCCCTCAAATATGTGCAAAACATTTGGTTTGGTTTACTACTTTTCTTAAATAAAACAAGTCTAGACACAATAATAAAAAAAAAAAAAAGTGTGGAACGCACCCAAAAGCACCGTGCATACCAAACATTTCCAGCTGCTTGGAAAACACATTAGCCTCATGGGAAGCCAATTGAAACGACAAAATATTTGTCTGGGAAAGTCGTCTTCAGGAGGAAATGTAATGCACTAACTGCTAAGGATATTAAAGCCTGATTTTAAAGATGCAGTAAAAATAATAGTAATAGTCCCATTAGCACTTGGTTTATGCCAAATACAGTATATGTATTATTAAAAAAATCTCTTTTGTCTTCCTTTAAAAAAGTAAAAATATAATATACTGTATATAATATTTGATGACTCATCTTGAACTCGGGGTGTATCGTAAATCTCTTGAATTAAACGTGATTTAGCGACTAGCTAACCCCAACTATCATATATAACAGCACTATACCATTGCTGTACCATACCGTTGCTAGCAGAGGGCTTTAATGGATCAGGTGTGTGTGTTTGGATGTCAGCTTTTTTACATTTCCAAAAAATGTGGTTAAGGTCTAATTTATTCATGTCTCCCTCATCCTCCACCTCCTGATATTACAACACAGACAAAGGAGTTGTTGGTGGAGGCCAGCAGTCCTCTGCAGTAAACAATTGCTCTGCATATACAAAAACACGCCCACTTTAGACATACATCAAGCATGGGCTCCATTAACAATGACAAACCATTGAGAAAATAAATGGTTAAATTGATACATGTAAAGTTTAAGCATCGTAAATCTGGGACAGAGATAGAGAAGAGAGAGAGAGAGAGAGAGAGAGAGAGAGAGAGAGAGAGAGAGAGAGAGATAAGTAGAGAGCAAATAATGTGTGTCAGGCCAAGTGTGTGTTTCAGCTCTACCTGTCGAGCGTGGGGCCCACGGGGCTTGCGGAACACCACAAGCAGGATCTCTGGCAGTAGGCTGAGCAGGATGAGCAAGATGATGACCAGCCAGGCTGACACTGAGCTCAGCATGTTGGCAAACACAAAGTACAAACGTTGCTGCTTCAGGAAAGGCCTGCAGGAGAGGGAACACTGTGGTTTACACTGACTAAAAGAGCTACAGGGGTTGAATAGAAATGAAAATGTACAGGTCGGCTACAATGACTATGTATGTAATGATTGTCTTATCCTGGGTTGTTTTCTAACCATATTATTCCTCCCCAGAAGAAGCTGAAAAACATGTAGAAAGCCAGGGAGCCCCAGATTACAAAGTGGTTGATCCATGTCCAGTGCCGCGTGTCCAGAGCGAGCTAGAATGGCAGAGAAGAGTCAATAAATGGGCATGTTAAATATTCAACAAACTTTGCCAAAGTCAGTGTTCTGCAAGACAATATATCTGCTTCCAACTCTCCTGTGAAACAGCTGCTGTAATGATACACCCTTTCATAACAGAAGATAAAAACAACAGGGGAGTGGTTTACCTTTAGAGTGACAGTGAAGACGAGGACGGTGAAGACAATTGTTCCATATGACCAGTTGCCAAAAACCTGGATTTAAATAAGATAAATTAGCAAATGTACTTAGGAGACAATACTTAATCAAGTAATTTAACTATCACACGTATTTAGAGGGTGAATGAAATCAAACCTGGCCATTATCCTGCAGTGCTGGGTTACTGAACAAATATCGAACACCAAAGAAGAAGAGCAAGCCATGAAAGACTCCAAGTAGAGTCCAGTAGAGGAATGGTCCCCACCGTAACATGGCGTTCTTAGCAATCTCTCTAAAGAAAATCATGAAAGAGAAAGTCTTATACTGCTTCATCACATTTATTACAGTGACTTGGAAAATTACATTTCTGCATACAAGGGCATACATCTGGTCAAAAGTGCCAACAATACAATTGAACATTTAAAGGGCAAATGCCCAATTAGTATTTACATCAAATAGCTAATGTGGGACAGGGCTGCCTATTTTTTTATGTGTTAAGGAAGCAGAAATAGCTAACTAAAATGTGGCTTTGGCAGAGGGCCTTTGTGACTTGTTCATTAAATTTAAAATCTTGCATTGTGAGTAATAATATACAGCTAAAATGTAATTACATATGGCTCAGCCTTCACCTTTTTAGTCATTGCTATAATTGCTTTTTGTCTTTATTCTGTGACATACTTTTTTTACATTTTATCTTTTATTATTTCTTTTAACTTAAAGACCAAAATAATAACTGGCCATTCAAAAAAGTGACCTTAGATTTAGCAATTAGCAATTGAACTGCAGATAAGTGAAGGTTCCCAGGTTTACCTGTAGAGGGTAGAATTGTCCAGCAGAACCTCCATGCAGATGTGCTGCTCCAAGAGACTGTAAGCCAGGATGGGCATAGAGGTGAAGCAGATGTTGTACATCGTCAGATAGGCCGCATCATACAGGGGCTGGGGAGGATTGGGGAGGATTGGGGAGGGGTGGTACCAGGGGTTAATATCATGGAAGGAAAAACTCATACACACCACCATACTTACACATACAGTGTGTCATATAAGCAAGCTCGTATACATCTTTCATGTACTTATGGAAGATCCATGTCAGGGGCCATGTGGCATGATGGCGAATTAAATATTCACCCTCACCTCTCACACATAAAAATACCAAAACATAATCAATAATCTTAAAAAGGACAATATCTGTATTAATTACTGCACTAATCTAACACTAGCACTAATATGTATATGTCAGGAGCTGCTTTTAAATGAACACAGTACCATAAAACATTGATAAAATACACTTAGGTCTCATTAATAAGAAAGGTGAATTCATCAATGTGCTCCAAACTGTAATCAGGTCATCTAATCCAAACCTGAATTTCTATAATGTATTATTTAGCCAGTGTGTTTTAGCAGTGTCACACACACATGCACGCCACCATGATTACATAATATCCACATACAATGAACCATGGTGGCAGAACATGACACATGTCTTTACTATTTTAACAGTGCTACAGTATGTAACCTAACATATCAATCAAAGCCCAAACATCCCAGGGTGCAGTGAGGGAGGGGCAATCGGAGGGAAAGAGTCCGGCATTCAGGAGGACAAGGAGGTGTGGATTCAAGGGATACTGCCTCCTTTCATGTTCAGACCATCTTTGAACCTCAAAGGGCCTCAATACATACTCACTTGCTGGGAATAGCCACAGAAGAACTGGTACAAAAATTGAGGTAAGATGAAGCAAAGGTTCTGCAGGCAAAGAGAGAAAAAGAAAATGCTCACTCTAATAGACAAAAACAACAAAGAACATCAAATGTATTCATGTTTCCATGTGCTTGTAATGTAGGTACTAAAACTCAATAAATTAACCAGAGTTGAATAAAAATAAAAAAAAACTGTTTAATTTGTTAAGAGGATTGAAGATTGTTAAATCAGTCCCAACCCATAGTCGTCAAATCAAGTTAGCGTGTGGGTTTGTTTGGGAAATACAGGCTTTCCTAAACCCAAAACAAGTTGTTAGCCTAAAAAATGACATGAAGTCAATGTGGTGTCTGTTCCTCCTACCTTGTAAAAGAAATATTGCACCAGGTGTGCAATGCGAACATAGTAGAGATGCCCATGAGCCAACAAAAGTTTCTTGAGGTGCTTGAGTTTGGGGATGGCATAATCACTGTTCCTCACTGCCTGCCGACCCTCTTTACCCTTAATACCTGGAACAACAAGAACGAATATCACACACTACCATCATCAACAGGTTACCCTTTCCTCCAGTTGGAACGGTAGTTAGAGATCTGTTAGTCAGCTTCAGCATAACAATTTCTTACCAATGCCAACGTGAGCTTCTAAAATCATGCTGACATCATTGGCACCATCTCCAATGGAAAGGGTGATTGGGCTGCCTTTAGAATTCTTCACCATTTTAACTATCTAAAGATGGAGCAAGACAGAGAGTAAACCAACGAAGTGTTGTGAAAATCATTATATTAATTCTTTAATGAAAAAATATTTCCCAACATTTTAACTGATTGTTCTGACCTGTGCCTTTTGTAGAGGAGCCATGCGGCAGCAGAGCACAGATGCGCAGTTTTGACATATCTGCAGCAACAGGTTCTTGTAGCGACTTGAGTTAGATTCAGAGGAGGAGTTGAGCACCATCGATAGAGTAGCTCCATCTATGATGAAACCATAGTCCTGGGTTGCTGAAGACCAGGTCCTACAAAATAGAACAGGGAAATGGGTAAAAAGTTTAATCATTAATATGATTCAGTTTGGTTAAATGATCACCCTAGTACAAGAGCAAAGTATCACATAACCTCTATACAGATCATGAAGGTACCAACCTGGTGACGCCGGCCTTAACCGGTGGTGCATCCTGTACAGCTTTCTTGTGGTATTCAAGCAAGAGCTCATGCAGTCGTTCCTCCCGCCTCCTGCCTCCATCCTCCAAAGTACGCACTGTCAGCTCCAACAGCTCAGTATTTCTCTGGAACAACCTACAAGCATAACAGGTGGACTTTGCCGTCTCCATCTTGTCCCCCGTTAGGACCCAAACTTTAATGCCTGCACCCTGCAGAGCCTCCATGGTCTCTGCTGCCTCCTCTTGAAGCCTGGGGGAGAAGAACAACAAATTAAGTTATGACACAAGTGAAAGATTATCACACTAACTCTAAGATGGTAATACTATCACTAGAAATAAAAAAATAAAAAAATGTCACCAGTTAAACAAAACCACACCAGGTTTAAATTTCACAGGAGATCTAGTGTATTAAAGCAAAGGGAGACCGCTTTGTAAAACAAAAAACGGAACAAAGCTGCCGTTTTTCTCCTGCAAATGAACTTAAATGAGGATAAGACTCTTTGCTCATACAGATCCAGAAGGGACTGTGGGAAATGTGTGTGAAAAGTGTGACATACACATAGTACCAACAATACCACTATTCTGACATCAACAGTAGTTCTCAAAGAGCACTTGTCTAATAAAGGAAGTATCTTTTGATATCCAGAGCATTTTACTCCAGTAATTTGAGAACACAATAATTACACTCTGACAGAAAATCTATGTATTATAAACGTATTTCAGATCAAATGCATGGATGCATGCTAATGCAATAAAGTGTTCCATCCCTTTTTGTTTTAGTTCTAAATTCAAAAGCAATTATAAAACAATAATTGTGAATTGTGGAACATTACCCAATGTCAACCACAAGATGGCAGTGAGAGCTTACATTTGAAAGATCTACGGGAAAAAAAAGTAAGGCTTTTGGCTGTAAAATTAGATAAGACAAGCCACTTCAAATCGGACAAAACACTACCAGGAATCTGGTGACCTATGGCAAAGAGCATGAGGCAGAAAAAGTGTGCTGAAAGAATGCTACTGTAAAGGAAGTATTGAGGTTGCATAAAAAGAACAGGATGTTTATGACATGTTTATTGGTGGCATCTGCTAACTTTTGGCCTCTCCTATAAATTGTAGGTGTATTATGAGATTAAGGGCCCCTTAAAATTCTTGGTACTGATCTTTAATGAGAGGGGGGGAGAGGGAGGACAACACCAGCACGCAAGATAACAAAATGCAAGAAATTTGTTAACTTTAAACGTCAGCAGGTTGATCAGCACCCACCGATCTTCTACAGCAGTAGCTCCTATTAGACTCATGTCAGTCTCCACTTGGTTGTAAACAGTAATGAGCTTCTCCTCTCTGTCCTGCAGAGCCAGTCTAGCTTCCCTCAATCCTGCATCTGCCTGGGCGTACTCTTCTGCACTGAGATATTTGTAGGCCACACATAGCGTCCGGTAGCCCTCCTAAACAGTGAAAACACACAGCACCCAATGTAAGAAGTCACAAAATAATCTGTCTTGACGTCATTGTAATATCATATTAAAACACACAAATCACACAAACATTTTCAAACATAACAGAAACTACTGGATTTCGAGAGGCAATTTGTTTATGTCACCCACTGTTGCATTTCGCTCCACATTCATGCGTATCCGTTCAACCTCCTCCTGTCTGACTCGAGGAAAGATTGAAGAGTCCGCTCCCTTACAGAAGAGCAAGGTATCACCTGGACACAAACAAACACACAGTATGGTGAGGGCTGAGGGCCAACACTACTGTAAATCACGGTCAATGCAATAAACCTGACAGTAGCTCAAGGTCACCTGATTTGGATCTGACTATTACACTCATTCGCCTTCTCACTGGGTCAAAGTTCAACACGTGAAGCAGTTCATACCTTTGGAAAGTACAAAATGGAAATAAAATAAAAAGCTGTAGTGTGAATGCAAATAGAAAAATATATGAATGAAAACTAAAAATCTCTGTCTGTAAAATTACTGACTTACATTTCAACATCATTGTTCCTGGTGAGAATTTTCATGGTTTTACTTTCGAGACCCAGAAATGTGAAGCCATACCTGCAGATAGAGACAAAACACCACAAATGAGCCACTCATGTACTTGTGTGCTATATGAATTAATGTTGTAATGAGATGTATACCATGTAGGATTTTCAAAATAGATCCTGTAATATTAATATTCAAACAACGTGCTTGCTCTTTGCTACGTCAGCTCAGCTCACATATATCATAACAGCCCATCTCTTACCTCATGGCACCCTTGACCAGAGCAACCTCATCAGGGGAGGAGGCGATAAAGCCTCTCTGCGCCTGCGGTGGATGAGGCACCTCTCCATCCACCCCAAAGCCATCCACCTGGTCTATCAGTCCGTCTCCTTGGCTCTGCTCAGTAGACTCCTTCACCTGGACTGTGTGGCACAGACACAGGGCACGCAGAAACAGCTCTTCCCTCTCCTAATAACACAACACGAACATGAGCAGTGAAACAATTTTCAATGAACTATAAACTAAAAATATATTAATTTACAGCCACACATGGAGCCATATACAGTAGCTGGAGTTCAGATAAAGCCCTGAATTTACATCCATTTGTCTAAACTGACTTCTTATCAACATGCTTGTGAAGTGCAACCATCTGTAAAGTGTTATCAGGCGCACTTTGCTCCTCCTCCATGTTGAGGCTTATGTTGACATGTGAAGGAGCGATACGTGGGTGACCTATGAAGGGTCTTTCTGAGCAGCAAGCTATGTACTGGCCATATGTTGCAAAATGTGTGACTTTTACAACAGATGGTGGGACACCACAACACCTACCCTGCCAGCTTTCTCCTGCACTTTGTTCACAGGTCCATCTGTGACACAGAATCCGTCCAACTCTGAGCTTGCGTCCCGGTACTTGTACTGAAAGCCGTCAATGCAGCACTCTATGAACTCCATGTTGTTCTGAGTGAGCGTGCCCGTCTTGTCTGTAAAGACATACTCCACCTGCAGTCAATGTGATAAAAAAAAATACATGACTGACTCCTCCAAACCCATTAAGATGCAGTTTCCCATTTAACAGATTCCAACAATAAGATTAAGCAATTACTCCCAGAAAGAATTGCACTGCATTAATCAGTTTAACGAAGCATCACCTTTAATTGAAGTAATCATCTGGCAAACCAAGTGTGACTGATCTATGGCAGTACTGTTTCAGTTAGAAGTGCCATAAAAAAACAGAAGTTGGGACAGCACGGCCAATCTGGTGTTATTATAAGCAGCTCATATTTTACAGAAGCAATGTACAGATCAGTCTGGAGACCACATTTTAAGGGACTCAATCTTACCTTGGTCTCATCTGTTATCTTGCTCTTTTTTTCTTTTCTTTTTTCGAATTTCAAGTATTTAAATTGTGAGGGTGATTGAGAGCTACAGTACAAGCAGTATAACAATAAACATTTTTCCTGAATCAGGGATTCATTCATTATTTTGTAGCACTAAATGCTGACTTTTAATGTATTAGATTTGAGTGATTTACTGTATGTGTAAAAATATTTCCTTTACATTTTAAATATTGGCATAAAGTGTGGCAGTGGATGTGTTCTATCTACACACTTAGTAGGTGTTTGCCACTCTTGTGTATCACAATCTCTTTTGAGCTTTTCCAAAGCACTGAATTGTATAGTGCTAGTTGTTGTTCTATACATACACATTATTCATGGCCACTGCATATTTACTGTTCAGAAAAAGATTTACTTACTACTAAAGAAAATGATATCGTTAAAGGTTATACACTCAGCTTTCTAGAGCCGCAGAAGACATTATACAGCAGTTTCCACAGACTATTGAGCTAATCATTTATTTTCACTTTACTTTTATATACTTTACTTACTGTTTTACACCCGTTTACATCTGTGTATTACTTCTTAGTATGCATATACATATATTACATCCCTGTTTACATTAGTTTTTTCATTCTTCAGTCTACCACGAATATTTTATATTTCATAAAAGTTATATTTTATCCCTATATTTTAACTTTTAGCAGTATTTTTACATTTATGACTTTCTTTGTTGGAGGGAGCCTGGGCTCTAAGATGTCCATTGCAAACGACTGCTTCTTTGTAACTGTTGTGCACATGACGATAAAGACCTTGAAACTTGAATAATCGGTGGAGTAGCCCTTTAACAACTTTTACAGGTTCAATCAATGTTCCAGGACATTTTGTTCTATTCTGTCATTTTGAAAGACTTTTCAATGACTGGAAGGATTAATTAAAGAACTACAGGTTTTCAATGACACACGAGATTGCTGACTTTACAGAAAGCAATTCCCCAATGACATTTCTGCAATTTAAAGGTCCTATGACATGCTGCTTTTTGGATGCTTTTATATAGGCCTTAGTGGTCCCCTAATACTGTATCTGAAGTCTCTTTCCCGAAATTCAGCCTTGGTGCAGAATTACAGCCACTAGAGCCAGTCCCACAATGAGCATTATTTAGTATGTGCCATTTCTGTGTCTGTAGCTATTGAGGAAGAGAGAGGGGGGGGCAAGGTGGAGGGTGGGGGTGTGGCCTTGACAACCGCCACTTTGCTCGTTTGAAAGCCATGATGTCTCTCTCTTTCTCATGGGTGGGCCAAATTCTCTGGGCGGGCAAAGCAGAGAAAGGGGAGGTAACCTTTCTCCTTATGACGTCATAAGGAGGAGATTCCAGATCGGCCCATCTGAGCTTTCATTTTCTCAAAGGCAGAGCAGGATACCCAGAGCTCGGTTTATCGCCATTTCTAGCCACTGGGGGACTATAGGCAGGCTGGGGGTACTCATATTAATGTTATAAACCTCATAAAGTGAAATGTTCATGCCATGGGACCTTTACTGTTGTTTCATTTGATTTTGACCATCGGCCTCACCTGTCCCAGCTCCTCATTGAGGTCTGAAGTGTTGACCAGTGCCCCCTCCTTGATTTCAGGGTCAAAGAAGTCCTTGTCCCATGTGATGAAAAAGGATCCCAAAAACTTCTGCATCTCAACCGTCACATACATGGACACCGGAATGATGAAGTTGAAGAGCACCATGAAGGACAGGAAGTCAGTGAACATCTTTAGGTACTGTTGGGAAAAAATGAGAACACAGGCAGATATTTAGTAGAGAAGAATAGAATAAAATGTATTGACTAGACAAGACAATTTTCCTGCGTAGGCTACGCAGGAAAATTGTCTTGTCTCTCTCCCAGGAATATATCAAAACAACATGCCACACAATCACAAAACATGCCACCAAGACAAAAACATCATATTTAATAGAACAAATATCTCTCAATTGTACAACAGTGATTGCATCCATACCCATGGTGTACAGCCACTCTCATTTGCAATTTCAATTGCATTTAGGATAAAGAACACTTAAAAATCTTTTTCTTTGCCAGGGGTATTCTATAGCGTCGCCCTGAGAGGAGCAACTCAAACTCAGGTTGGAGGTTTTTTTTTATTTTTTATTTATCTTATCTTGACTACCTGTGCTTAAACCCAGGATGTATCACAATGTTCACAGTTCATTGAGGGCTAGGGCAGAAGGTAATCAGCCAATTAAATGGACCATGTCACAATAAGGTCTGCAGTGGCCATTTTGCTAAGAGGAGTTTTATTAGTGTGGATCAGAAGAGGCTAGGGCTTGTAAAACACTTCAATACAATTGAACTGTGATGTCACAAGTTACAACTACAAGCCTCCACAGGGTAAGTATTTACCGCATGAACACAGGTTAGGTCTAGGTGCAGTAACGTTTGCAATACACATAATACAGTGTACTAATACAATGCTATCAAGACCTAATAGCTGTTCTTCTCCCAGCATTGGTAATTCCTGTATGGCTTGGTTTGTGGTGCCTATCAGACACTTAACTCACAGTTCATTGCTTTGACAACAAAGATAGGCGGGTTGCTAAAATATGCACTCACCAGATTGGTGTCCTTCTCTCTCTGGGTTTTCTCGTTGTACCAGGGCTCATCCTGCCCGGGCTTGCTTTGCCACACATACTTAAGAGTAGTGCACACTAGGGCCTTGCTCACCAATATGCAAAGGTAAACCAGAAGGAAGGCATTGATAGACCTGAAAAATATAAGAAATCAAATGAATCAGTCCCAAAGGTATGTCACATGTTTTTAACTTGTGGACCTCATTTCCTCTAAACTTACTTCTCCACAGCAGAGCGTTTCTGAGACTTGCCCTGGTAGTTGAGAGCCATCTTTGTCTCCATGCCAGTATAAACTGCAACACCTTGAGGAGGGAGGAGGAGGAGGAGGAGGAGAAGGAGAAGAATAAGAAGAAGAATTTGTTTATTTTAGATAGTGAGCTATCTGCACTTATGTAAGTTATTGTAATAAAATCAATATCATTTGACTCACCACAGATTTTCTGAGTGTTCTTTAAAGTTGCCCCTTTCAGCAGGAGGTTTTCTGGGCCCAAAGACCTACACAATCACATCAGTAGATCAAACAGTTGAGTCATACAGAAGCTGTGCAATCCACACACACTATTCGCTAAATGGCAACCTGGCAGGCAAGCTAGCATCCACTCTAAAATGCGCAGTGACAATACACAGTATGACTGCAGTCTGGGCTTACACCGGTTCCAGTGTTCTTGAGAAGGACATTGGCATTTGTTTATATGGCCATTACAAAGCAGTCAATGATAAATGCCTGTGGGAGTGCTTTAATTTTAATGTTTGTCTGCAATAAAGGATCAATGGAATAATGAGTTGTCGGTGATGCAAGGGAAAACAAATGAGTGCTTAAGAAACTGTGTTTTGATTTAGCTCTCACTTAAGGTGGGCTGAGATGGTTGTGCATGAGTGCTCTCACCTCACTGCAGGCTCCTGTTCATTTGTGTAGATGTGCATACGGCCGACAAACCTGAAACAAAATGACAAACTCACTCAGAAGCTGAAGTTGTTCGTAAAAAAGTACATGATATTTGTTTTGCATGTATTATTCAATCTTGAAGAATCCAAATCCATGCTCAGTTCATTTACTTTACAAAACTGGAAGTACTCAGTTGACCATGGCAAATTAATGGTGGTTAGCCAGCAGCATGCTTTCAGTTTTATTGACTCTGAATAGCAAGTAGAGGTGTTGAAATTAATCAAATAATCAATGCATCGAATCGTGGACATGGACAATGCTGCATCGATAATCGACCGGGCCATAATCGATTATTTCCGTTTACAATTTAATGTAGCCCTAACAACATTTCTGTTCTGCACATATTCTGTTGTGTTTTGCACATTCAGGAAGTGCCATGTGCTCAGTGCTGTAGTTTTATGTATCTAATTTATTTAGTGTTAGAGCACTGCAGAATGTTTTGTTTTTGAAGCTTGAAAAGCTATGAATTAAATATCCTATATAGCTTTAATAGAAAAATGTATTTGACGCATCGTGATGCATTGAGGAATCGAAGACATGATAATCGTATCGAAACAGGAGATCAGTGAAGATTCACACCTCTGATAGCAAGCATTTGGCACCATGGCGTACTTAGCACTAGCACTTCTCAAACACCATGCTGATGTCTGGCTAAATGAGTTCAATGGTGTTTTAAGCCCCCAACGTCTCCTTCCAGGCAGCGCTGCAACCATTGACTTCAAGGCACCTAACCCTAACCTTAATCCTAACCATAACCAGTGCCTAATCCTAGTGCGACGTTGGGGGCTTAAAACACCAATAAACACTAAATAACAATAGTCCTACTCCTTAGCCCAAGGGGGAGCCAAAGGCCGTATACTGAATGAGCTGATATTCCTACAAGTGAATAGGAATAAACTCCGTGCTGGGCAGAGCAAAGACTACTGGAGATACCAGACCCACGATCACCAATCCTGATATGAAACAAACAAAAGTACAACTATAGCTTGCCAAAACCTATCCACTTAACAATCTGTATGTTATTATTAGAGTCATTCAGGACATTTTCAAGTGGCATCGAGTTAATCCATTTCCCAACAAACCACAGGCAACATGTGGTGTAAATCTGTTGGGGACACATGATGAGTGCCTACTTGTAAAGGTCAGGCTGTGGCTGTTCACACTCGATGGTGGCGTTGAGAGATTCCAGATCCTTCTCCGTGTCTGGCACTGTGTAGTGTGTCTGGACAAGTGGAAGAGGCAAGAGGGAGACAAGAGTGTGAGCCTTGACTGTCTCAGGTCAAGTTATTCTTTTTGCTTTCCCCTACCCCTCATACACAGGAAAATAGGAAGACAAAGGTTACCCAGATATTGTGACTCACACAGCAAAAAAAGAGGCATAAAACACATTTTTGGAGGAACTACACATGAGAGAAACTTCTTCAAAGCAAGGGTCATAAATACAACTTCAATATCTTTGAGAAGAACTGATAGAGTGTCAAATTCCTATTCATTATAACAAATAAGCATCACATTTATTAAAAACAACAAGTTTTGAGTTTATTCTTCAAAGCTAACATTTTGATGAAAGAATTTGTACTTACAAAAATTACAACCTAACCATTCTGTTATGAAAAAAGGGGAAAGCAGAGCAGCTCATCTTACCTTATGGTTGGACTCTCCATCCAGACTTGCTGTGGTAACGAAACAGGTGTCGTCATCTCGGCTAGACTGCAGCAGTATTAAATCACAGGGAAAGGTCTCATCTTCCTCCACCTCAACAACATCTCCAACCTGATCACAGAAACACAACCAAACACCACAGTTTGCTTTCTCTTTCCTTTTCTGTACCAGATCAGTAGGATTTCCCACAGGTTGAGTGACAGAAGTTTAAACAATCACAGCTTGAAGCAGTTTTATCACTAGGGAGCAGAAGGACTCCAAAATAAACTTACATGGCTGCCAATTTTCTTTTAAGTTGTTGTGGCTAATTTGGTAGCAAGCTAATGCCTACTTAAAGATGCTGTATAGCATGATTGAGCAACATGTGTATTTCTGCAGATTCTGACCATTGGTCAATACTCACTCTCCTTTTAGTTTTGGTATGGTCTGCCAACTACTAAACAAATCTGGCTCTTTGGCTTGCTAAATGTTTATTTTAGCTGTAGTCCATATAGCACTAGGAGGTAGCCTACCTACAGTGAACGTGTGTGAGCTCCTGTGCAGGAAGCAGCTGTCCAAAGTTTTATACAAAGCAACAATGTTTTGGTTTTGACAGCTGGATGTTAATTCTCAGTGGTGTCAGCAGTACTAGTGGCCCTTTAACATAACCAGCAGTCCTCTGGTTCACCTTCCATATTGGAAAATACTGTTTAACGCATGTTTAACCGTTTGAACACTCATAGATGTTTAGAAATACTGTGTGAGCAAACAGATGCATTTGTAGAAATAACCTGTGAAGAACACCCTGGCAACATGAATTACAATCACACCTATGTTTGAACATCTAATCAGTTCAGCATACAAAGCATGTTCTCCCCTGTGCATATATACAAAACACAGTCATTCCAAGCTGCCAGCAGCTTCTTCCTGGCCATGTCTCTAAGGAAATATTTATCCAGTGGATGTGGCTGCTGAAAGGTACCTTGATCTTCTCACTCTCCTTCCGTATCTTCCGGCCTTGCTCTAGCACGGTCACTGGGTACTTATTCACCTCATTGTCAGCCTTGTGCCGTAGCCAGTCCTCATAGCCCTACGGCAACATATCAAATCAGAATTGGGTTATTTGCTTACAACAGTACAACAACAACAACAACAACAACAAAAAGTACAACATGCTGTCTCTGATGGACAGGGCATTGACATCAGTACATACTGACACACAGTTAAGGTTTGACAGGCCCTTTCACTAATCAAAATGGAAGAGTGTAAGACACAAAGGAATGTCTGTGCATACAATATAATCTTTACATTTAGTATTTCATCATTATGTGAAAAAGAGTGCCTGCGGCAGCAGAATGGGATAGTAATTGTCCAGCAGTGCATTGGAACAGTATGCAATGAAATAATACTGAGTCGAGTAAAAACAAAATCATTCCTGGGGCTGCAGCAGCATAAGGCATAAAGCGAAGTGTAGACTTCATAAGTACTTTAAGATAGTGATGGAGATAGAGGAGATGGTGCAGAGATGCAGAGGGTAGAGAGGGAAACCAAAGTGTGTGCCAAGGCAGAGCTCGAGCCAAAAAGCGGGCTTATCGGGAAAGGTGACAGGAGGAGAGTGTGTCTGGTTGAGTGATGCAGAGAAATGATGCCAGGTGGACGAAAAGGGGAGAGAGGGAGGGGAGGCATTCCACGGATGGTCAGTTGAACTATACAGTTCACCTAAGCCTGACTAATAGAGTCGGGCAGACCGTCTTGGTGTCCCACTTCAAAGCCTGGCTGAAGGGGGCCCAGCGCTATCAGTGTGTCCCATATATATTCGGAAGGAAGCCCACCCACTATTGTGCATTTCAAAGCCCCAGCAGTACACTAACTTAAAAAGCCAATCCTAGAACAATACATCTAAAGCTGGGACATGGAAGCAACAGAGTTAACGAAATAGACCCTCCCCTTGATTCTCTCTCTCTCTCTCACATCAGTATTCACCAGCGGAACACAATACAAAACCCAAGAGAGCATTAGTCACGTACTTTATACAAAAATCACAGCAAGGGAGTTATGAAGGCAAGGGGACTTATTATATATGGAGAGGGAAAAAGGGTATAATACAATGAGGTCCAATATGAGGAAATAAGGACATGTCAACAGAAATCACAACATGTCTATTATCAACACTCATAAGCCTCATTAGACAGTGTCTTACCTGCTTGATAGCGGTTACTGTAATCACAAAAAATAAGGGTAGGCCACTGGTGACTGGGCTGGTGGGGGTGTCCACTATCACCTATTGGGGGAAAAACAATTCCACTTCAGAAAAATGTGACGTTAATACTCAACAGTAAACATGTGCCCTTCAAACTGAAATACTCAATCAATACTATACTACAAAGCCTCACTGCAGAACATGTGTTTGTGGTTACAGAGGGAGGAGTGTGTGGTAATGATATAGAAGATGGGGCAAGCCCTCTAAATGCAGGGTGTAGTCTGTTTCTGTGAGGCGATTCTACTGTTCCTCAAATTTGTTCATCAGTGTGAAACACAGGGGAGACATTTACATTTTGGAAGGGAGCGATGGAGGTTCTGGACCACAGAACTTTTAATCAAGTAGGCCAGGAGCAGAGTGCTTAATCTGCAGGCATGCCAACTCTTCTGTGTCTCTGCCAAGGCATGAAAGAAGGCCAACACAAAGCTTTGTTGGACTCACCTTACCTGCCCGAGCTGTGCGTGAGGGAATCTAGGGATACGGTATGTGCGTATGTGTTTCATTTTTATGTGTGGGACCAGTGTTCAGGTAATCCCAAACAACCAGTTTAGGAGCAGCACCTGACCAAGGCTCCCAGCTAAAGCCCCAATACACAAATGGTCTTGTGTGTTCCTTAAAACCATCATAAGATGGATTTACCCTGGCATTTCTGATCCTGCAGAGTGCAGGCTGGTCTCCCCCTGAGCCGGTGTGCTTATTTCAGTACGCACAAACACGACACATCCAGCTTGTTGGTATTCTGACCAAGGAGCATTACAGGCTGTCAAATAGACATCCGCTCAAGCAGCAGTCTCTGGTGTTTTACTCACCTGTGCGTGGACTGAGAATGAGAAAAAAAACAACCCTGCTGCTCGCACAGTAATCACGGACAGACATTAACACCCCGTCACATGCCACACACACACACACACACACACACACACAGTGAGCTACTATCCTACCCAAGCTTTACTGTGATTACAATTAACTGGAGGATAAATCAATTACAACGAAGAGATGGACTAGAGCACATCGACCATTTGCAGGAGTGCAGATTTAGAGGAGAGTTTGCATTATGTTTGTAGTGGTTGGCGATTCCAGTGAGACAGAGCAAAAGTAATGATTCTGCCGCAGTAGCCTCAGGTGTAGACAGCCAGAGGTGAGAGTGCTCAGTGCTTCAAAAGAGCGGTGTGTGTACATAAGGATGTTATATTTGGCTTTGTGTTTAAGACTCATTACACCTTGCACATTTCTATAGGCTGTGTAGCTAGTGGACTATTGAATGCCTCAAGAAAATCTTGCTTTACCCCGGTCATGTTAGCCCTCCACTGTTTGACATGACCAGATCCTTAGAGGAGAACACTCCCCACAGATGTGATAAACAATGGAAGAAGATGATAGAGCGCAGTGTTTTTGCCTATTCACATGACTGGATTGAAGGTTGGCTGATCAGAGAAATAAAAAAAACACCTGCAGGAAGGACTGAAGACAATGTCCCTCCAATGCAGCAGCCAGATGGCCAAACCTGACAAAGGGCACAGACAGACTGCAAACTTTCAGCGTGATGTAGTTTGATTTTGATTTATCTTTGGTACTTCTATAACAATTTCGATGTCAACTGTTTAATAGAGGACTATAAAAAGAAATAAATGATGGTGGTGTCATTTTTAATATCAATTCATAAACGGCGATTCTATAAAACTCTTTCATGTCACACTAAAATAAATGTGAAATCAGACTTGACAAGCTTCACAGACATTACTGTATCAAAGATAGCTAACATTTTTGGAATAGGGTGAGGGTGAAAACCGCCCTTTAATGCGTCAATAGTATCATTATTGAAAATACTGCAACGGCAACCTCCTGAGAAAACAAAAACCTACAAAAAACCTTCAGCTACTGTACTTTTGCCAAACAACACACAATTCTCCCAGAGCTCGCCCTCGCAGTTTATCTGCGCTGATTTGCAACAATCCCGACCAAACTTCCAGATGGCCAAATACCTTTTCTCCTCTGCACCAAATGCAAAGCCAAAACATTCCAGCAATTGGAGTGACCTGTGTGATATCAGAGCTGCAGAGCGCAGCAGCACCAAGCCCTTCATCTGAGCTGGGAAATGTGTCAGTGAGTGACCGACCGCAGGTCCCGGGGGTCCCAGGGCAGCGCTGTCGGCCCCGTCCTTCTACCCCTTTGCCCTTTCGTCCCCACTCTCTCTCTCTTGCTCTCTCCTCACGGTTTCTCTTACCCTCTTACTGGGCTCTATTTCCATTCGATCAAATTCAAGCAAAGACATGCAGGGCTATTTATAGCAGAGTGGTGCTTTTTTATCAGCCTGTGTCTATTTGTGGCACTCAGAAGTACAGCTGACGTCAGCAGTGCAGCGCTGCAGAGAGATGGGTGGAATGAGAGAGAGAGAGAGAGAAAAAGGGAAAAAGAACGACAGAAGGAAAGAAATCTGATGACAAAAGGAGAGACAAAAGGAGGGTAGGACAGAGTTGAAGGATGCATGACATTTGGTTGTTGGTAGAGCATTTTCATGAAGCCTCTCAGGGGAAGTGAGAAAGTGTATTTCCGTCTGCGCGATGCGAGTGCTGAAAGAGTGCACACGGAGTCTGTGTACCTGTTTCTCTCTCACCCTCTCTCTCTGATATAATAGCAGGCTGCATGGGAAAAACTGAGTGGTTGGGATAACGAGCCCCTCATGAGAGGCTGGATTAGTGGAGAAACGCCAACCACGCTGCAGCTTGGGTAAACACCGTCACATACCCAGGACACCCACTGAGTCATACATCAACACACACAAGCACATGCACATACTTAGGATGCATTCACACACACAAACAAACACGACAATGCACACATAACACACCGATAATCCTTGTGTGTTTGTGGGAGTTATGCACATGCATGTTGGGTTACTCCCACATAAATGTACTGCATTAGCTGACGGTAATTTCACACATTAGCTCACTGCTAACTCACTGGATCATATGGAGTTAAACCAAACAAACTGGAAAATAAAGGCTGTCAACTGTAAATACAGGTGGAAACAAGCTGGAGGACACAATAAACACTGTAGTTGATCTGGTATTGGCTTAAGAATGATGGAGTTACTTTGCAACAGGAGATATTTCTCAGTTTAGTACAGTGCTGGGCTTCTGGGACCAGTCACTCTATGAGCTCATTCAGTCAGATAGCACAGACCCAACAGCAGCACCTGTTTACACTAGAGGGCCGTTTGCAGCCATAGTTTGGGTTACTGCTAAAAAGACAGAGGTTAGTTTCCATCTCCATGGATCAGAAAAAGAGACTTGGAAAGAGAAATAGATGATAGAAGTGCAAGTGCAGATGCAAACAACAAATCTTTTCTTTTTTGTTTCCTACACAAATCAACAACTGCCAGATCCCAGAGAGGAGAGGCCACTTAAGAGCACAGAGCAGGGGAATACGGATGCCAGTCAAAGAATTCTAGTCAGCGCTCTTGGCCAGCTCACAGTTTCCACTTATGAGGAAAGGGCAGCGCGCACACAAACACAAACACACACCACAATGACAGATATACAAACAGAATTTTGAGATCAACATAAGACCAAAGCATCTGGTGAAACATTGTCTTTTCAGAGAATAACAGAAGCAATGAAAATAAAAATGGTATGCAATACATACAAAAAATACTTTTATTTTGGGTTTGCCCAAAATAGAATATATGATATATTCGGGAAGATATGAGATATTTGAGAGAAAATTCACCTTAAAATAAAACAATCTCAAACACAGATTTATCGTTTGAACCTTGTAACCTAATTCTAGGTAAATTGCATATCGACATGTTAGATAAAAATACCATCTACATGCTCCTGAGTCCAGGTACTAATAGCTCATTAAAATCCATTAATGGGTTTACACATGATCTCACAACTCTGAAGAGCTGAGAAGGAGGATGCGCTTAACAATGGAATTCTTAGTAGAGTGCTTGAAACAAAATCCAATGAGATGTTTTGCACATCTCAGATTTAATGTCAAGGTGGACAAAATACTTCACACCAAAAAAATATGTAAAAATGTCAGTAATTTGTCCTCCTCAACTTTAAATCTGAGATGTTTCTACCTTTTTTTGGAACATGCTAGTTGGTTGGGATTCATGTACATTTGTGCCCATGTGTGTGTGTGTGTGTGTGTGTGTGTGTGTCCAGATACGTTTTATTATTGTTTCCCCTTGATTCACTTATAACTTTGTTCATACCTTGGCGTAATTTCCTTCTTTAACCAATATCTTTCTTAAAAACCCATGTAAGACAGCAGAATGTTAAACAATCTGTGGGATTTGAGTCAAGGACTACATCTGTTTGCTCAAGAAAACATCCCCACACCCACACACTCACACCCAATTCTGCAATTTTTAAACCTGCTAAGACTGTATCAAACATGCTGTACAGTTCACACATCCTCTATCTGTTTCACACCTGCCATGCCCACATGCAAATGGCCACACTTTCTCACACTGTGGGCATACACTGTTCTTTATGTCTACAGAACAAAAGGTGTTGAAGCCAAGTTGGATGAGACACATTAACCCATTGAGAGTGATCATCAACAGGCTTGAACCTGCTTCATAATGTTGTCTGAAAAGTTATCAGAAGGGCACACACACAGGCCCTCACCACACATTAACTTGTTGCACAACACCACAGTCAGACACAGCAGTGGCCCGTTTCAGGAAGGAGGTTTCACAAACTCTGAGTCTAACCCTGAACTCTGAGTTGATTTACCCTGAGATGGGAAACATTGAGTTTTCGGTTCCAGAACAGCTGATTTGAGTCCGTTCAATCAACTCAGACTAGGTTCACTCAGGGCGTTTCTCAATCTGTGTTCTTCTATTGACTTGTGTTCTTGTGTCCCTGTGAAATGTCATCTCGTGTTGCCAAAGTACTGTCCCAATACACAAGTTTGCATTTCACCAAGAACAGTTAAGATTCCCGGAAATGTTCTTGACACGCCCATTTTACCGAGGATGCATTGGTTGGTAACTTGTATGAACTTCGCAGCACCCGTATCCCAACATTCACTTCGGCATTCAATGATGGTCGGGTTTCCGGTACATAGAGAGCCCAAAAACAATTTTTGCCATCTTATTCATCACTAAATTCACTTCTGAAAATGTTTTAGGCGAGAAATGAACGGTTTAGATTTCGAATACAGGCAGTCTTGCGAAAATCTTTGCCGAATTGATAATTTGCTCCAAAGTTTTCGGAGTTGAGGAGCTCAATAAAGTGACGCGGCGGCCAGCTTGCGCCTGCCGGGGCCGCTAGCTCGTTGCTCGGACAGTCGCGCTTGGAGACCCCGCTGTAAGCCGGAGGTCTTTTAGACCGGTCCCGTAAATAAGAGGCTTTTATTTCGCCGTTGACTGATCGTTTGTTTAAATATCACAACACATGTCCATCATTTTTTTTTGGTGTATTTGTTTTCTGATTTATTAGAAGTTGAGTTTCAGTCTGTATGATAAAATAACAGTTGTACATAAAGTGGTAACATGCTATGACATGTTATGTAGACTAAGTGGAGACACCAACCTTTATAATTTTAATTGCTAATTTTCATCTGTTGTCCCTGGGCATATACAGTGCACTACAATAATATAGAAATGATAACTCCACATAACACTAATAGGAACACATAGGACACACCAGTGCATATGCCTACTTATTTTTAATTTAAACTGACTTAAACTTATACACTAATAATAGTAGGGATCACGTTCCACTCTTTTGAATAAGTAAGGGGTGTTTGAGCTAAACCATAAACAATAAAATTAAAGCTCAAATAGTTTTATTTTTCAATATTATTGCAATAGTTGTAGCATTATGGGGTTTTCTTTTCTGGAGCTTGTTTAAATACTATGTGGTTATATTGTTGTGGTTTTTATTTCTAGCTGTTATTTTGGAGCCTTGCAGGTAGTGCAAAAAAAGTGTTAACAGCGGTTTCTGTGCTGGTGAACTTGCGGGTTCATTCTTCCAAGAACAACCAGCAAGAACGTCCACCCCAAGAACACAAGTCCGTTCTTTGCATTCTTGAGATTGAGAAACACTATCAGAGTTAAGCGTGTGCACCACCACTATAAAAAGGCAGCATGAGGGGAGACATGATACTACGATTCACCATGGCAACAACCACAAAAACGTCAACACGCAACAACCACAAAAAAAATCTGTCGGTGTATTTTACCCCTCTGGAACTGGAAATACTCATGCGCACATACAGCGAGTTTGGACATATATTTCGTAAAAAAAGCACATGGCTGCTGAAGCAAAAGAGCGAGAATTGGCGTTGGAGAAAATTGCTGCTTGAGTCGAAGCGTAAGTTACAATATAGTATATTAATTTCATATTTAATCACAAGTATGATATTACTGTTGAAAATTGGTGGAATGGTATTAAACCCATAATCTATTTCCTTTAGGTGCAATCCTGCGGGCGAAAAAGTACTACTAATCTCATTCCGAGGTGGCAGCACCATGTCATTAACAGAATTATAATTTATAATCATTCATTTCAAAAGGGTTTACATCATTCACCTGCAATACTGTGGAACTTTTTAATGTCTCTCACTGGTTTGTGTCCAGGGAACACTACAAAAACTTTTAAAAAACGTTTCAGAGCGAGGCACACTTTTCTGACTGCTCTGCATACAGTGGCTTTACTAATGCATTATATGCAATATCTGCGTCACCAAAAACGTAACGCAACACAAAGAATCTGCTCGGATGTAAGAGCATGTCCACGATGGGTGACGTTGGTGATATGAGGACGGATAAGGTTATGTACATATCTCATGGACTGTGAAAAAAACCGATACCGCTCAAATAGGTAGTTATCTGGAAATGAAAATACATCTAGTCGGGGCCTCAATATCATCTCCCGACGTATGTTTAACTCCCTGCGAAGTAATACAGCTTCTTCATCAACGGGATCGTCGACAAATGGACATGCCATGTTCGAGAAAAAAACGTTATAGTCTGCTTAACAGAGTTATTAAACCAACCCTGTTTTTTTTATTCATGCAGATGACAAAACTGAGCCAAAATGCGCCTGATACAGAGAAAATTAAACAGCGCTGTGTCAGAGGGAGGAGACTGAGAGAAACTCGAGGTTTATTGAAGAAAACCTGCTCCCAACCAGGTTAGGTCACAGACTCAGTTACCATAGTAATTGACTCTGAGGTTAAGTTACCTCTCTTTCTAAAACGGGCTGGAGTAACCCCTCTTTCTAAGGTTTGATTTACCTCTCTTTCTTAAATTGGAAAACCCAGAGTTTCCCCTCATCTCAGGGTTAACAAACTCAATGTTTTCACTAAACCTACTTTCTGAAACGAACCTCAGGTCTCCATAAAGTCATTATTTAACAGCGATAAACAAACCCTTATCTTTGTTTGGGTTGACACACTGACAAGCTTGTCCTTACCTGCACCAGGAAGATGATAAGGAAGTAGAAATTGGCAATTCTTCTAAACTGCTCAAACAGGTTCTTTGGTAGAAAGTTCCAAACTGTATACTGTAGGACGAAAGAGAACAAATATGCATGCAAGTCACATAGAAATAAAATAGGTATTACAGTTTGTGGACTGCTTTTTACTGCTCCTTTCTGTATCATTTTCCCATTGAGGCATGATGTTTTTCAACAGAACCTAGGGAGGTTAAGAAAGGCTTGGCAAGGTGAGAGAGATTAGAGGCATTCAATATTCACAGACTCTTGCACATGTGCATTCTGTCGGAGTTGGGGATGGGGAAAAGGAAAAGGCTACCTCAATAGCTTGGGAGTCTCTGTTCTTTGTACTGCCTCAGGAGACGACCCTTGGGGGACCATTGATTCAGATTAGCGATTTATCTCATTCATTTACCCTTGAATGCAGAGCCAATCAGGAACGTATCACTTATCTGTAATTTTGTTGTTTTTAAGTGGCCATGACTGCTGATACCATCTGGTTGAAGTTACATAAATAAAGACTTAAATTCCCGAGAGAGGGCCCAACAATACGCTGCTGGTAACTTGGTGGCACACAAAGTACCAGGGTGAAAAACACAAATACATGCACCTGCATGCACGCAAGCTTACACACACACACACACACCCCCACCCGCAGGGAATCAGCATTAAGGCACTGTTTATGAAGGGGAATGTCTACATGGGGATAGTGTTGAAATGCAGCGGCAGCAGAATGGCCCATCTCGTTTTGCCAGAGAGAAAAGAGAGTGAAAGTAATGAGAAAAGGGGGGTGACAGCAGCGAGGGTGGTGCAGTAGCAACTAGAGCAAGAGAGGAGAGGCGGAGATTGGTCATTGCGGAGTGCAAACGCAACTCGATGATGGAGAGCAGAGGCATGGAGGAGCATAAACACTACAGCCAGGGTAATTAAAGGCTGTTTACCCTGACATACTGGCAGGAGCCAATTGATTGGTCCATCCTCACTGGGACCCACTGCACCACTATAAATCCCACTGCCGTCTTACTCTCACATCGCTTCCTTCTCCTCTTCACTTTCGCCCTTCATATCCAATGGCCAGCCAGCCAGGATCCTGCCTGAGCCTGCCACTGACACAGGAATGAGGGGTGAGATTTAGGTGAGGGGGAAGGGGAGTGAGGTCTAGCAAAGCCCAGGGGGAAATGACCAAATTGCCCACCCTGCCAGTACATTAATAGCAGCCATGTATTTCACTGTCACAGCCAGTGCTCCCCTGACAGACAAATAATCGCCTTCCGCTGGGAGCAAAGACAAGCATGAGGAGAGGCAGTGGGAGGAGGAATAAAAAAAAAAAGGAAGATACGGGAATGCTCAAGACTGTTCAAGAGTTATCACAAGTGTTAGATAAGGGAAGAAAAATACCAGAAGGCAGGTGAAACCTAATATGCAGAGGAGCTGGGAAACAAACAGAGGAATAAGAATTTTTATCTTGGGATGGCCGGACTGCAGCCCTGGCATGTGAGTGCGTTTCTTACCTTGGAGGACACAATCCTGTTATCACAGAATTTGGGTGGGATGAAAGCCTCACTGGTAAAAGATGACCGATGACCAACATAGATAGTCCTACTGTCTACTCTTCTTTCATCGCCGCCAAGCTAGATGAAGCAGCGGAGGGGGGTGGAGATGGGAAGAGATAAAAATTAAAAGAAAGGAAAGAGAGGACATGTTAGTAACTTTGACTTTCACTTAAACATAAATGAGATATTGAACAAGCCTAGTCAGTTAAATCTTACAAAATGTAAAATGCTCATTCTAGAAACAATTACTTGAAGGTGCGCCAAAATGTGAACTACTATCTGCAGCATAGGGGATGTAAAATAAATCAATGAAAACAAAAGACTTGTTTATGGTGCATTGTTATTTCAGGGGCAGCAAATCCACAATGATCACAAAGGATTTGTTGTGGCCATAAAGAGTCTTACAGTCTGATGAGGCCTAAATTCCACCCACAGGTCAACAATTAAAAGATTATAATTTCTACTGTGGTGCAGAAAATAAATAAAATAGACATGAAAAGCACTGTACTGTTGAGCACAAGCCAATAACTCAGACGAGACAAAGAAAAGTATGGCAAGGGTCAAGCATGGGTCAAAATGGCGATTGTGCAAGAACTATGACTTAATTTCTTCTCTCCCAGGAGGTCACTCATCGATGATAAACGAGTCATGAATATGGGCAGCCAGGAGTAAAATGCTGCGCTCAGATTTATAGGTTGAGCTGCCTTGTCTTGATGCAGAAGGCAGAGTGATATGTACACACACATAAGTGCACACACACATTAGCCAAATGTCTGACAGAGGACAGAATTCAGGAACCGTCTCAGGAGCCAGAGGCACGCTGGACTCCCCTCAACATGAGGTGGCCGAGGCATTCCTCTTCCATAAAAGGCAGTTAGGGTGAATCACAGAGGAAAGGCAGGGAAGCCAGGTCGCTGCGTTACCTTTACTTCACAGGAGCACTCCTTACGTAAATGACACACAAACAGCAGTATAAATGATGACCCAGAAAGGAGCTAAGGAAATTGTCAGGTAGGACCTTTTCCTTTTTGAATTTTAAAATCAGTTTGCCGCAGTGCGTGGAGCTGATTGGGTTCATTCTTCTGTGTTAGAAATAACCTGAGGCTTTAACTATGCATCGCTTTTTAAGTATAAGTGGAGACATTTATACATAAAAAATATAATTAATACATATTTTGTTCTGCAAAAGGTGGCTTCATGGAGTGCATTGGTTGCCAAGTGGTTACAGTGCATGCCACATATCCACATTCTGCAACGTCCTGGTCGCTTAGGACCTTTGTTGCATTTCAAGCCCCCCCCCCCCATTTCTAGTCTGCCTCTACACTTGTCATCTGTCAAATAAAGACGAGAATTCCAAAATAAATCTCTTAGTGACTTCATGTGGATCAATCATGTCTAAACAATGTTTAGTCTGTTTAATAAGGGCAGTAGTAATACCAATACAGATCCAGTAGATCATACAGTATTAGTGCATCTCTACCATTAAAAATCACCATCATTACATCAGATCTTGAATTAATCCAACATTTGGACAAGCACACACAACATATTTCTGTTCTGTAGAGGGTAGCCCAGAAAATTTGGCCTACGCGGTTCTCTCAATGGCCTCAATTTCTATTCCTGACATCCCACACACAAGGAATGCTGAGGCTTTGGGTGGACAGCCACAAGGGCTGGAGGATCATGATAGCAACAAAGCCAGTACACTGGATCAGCCAGAGCTACTACACCCATATTTGCTTCTACCTCATCTTCTTTCTTATCCTAAAGCGTGTTCCTTATCTCACAATGCATGAAGACCTCTTTCAAGAGTAAACTGAGTCAGTAAACATTCGTACGATATCACAGCTGTTGACCAGTCAAGTTATAGCTCTACGTTATCTGTATGCGTGTCTGCAGTTCATTATCGCTCTAATCAATTTTAAGGAATCTTGGTCATAATAGAAATTCTGAGGTACTTGTTGCTCACTATTGCTCATAGTGTTTTTCATAAATAGTCCCAAGAAGCTCTTCCGTTTGTGCATCATATTAGGTATTGGTAGTTGTGTTTTGGTCTACGACTGGCCTGATCATCACCCTGAGAGATCAACAAGCTCTACAACCCCATCTTGAGCTCACCGCGTTGCAATGACTGAAGAGACAGAAGAGAAGAAGTCCGTTCTTGGAGCCGCTCTGACCGCTGCTCTGACCGCTGCTCTGATCGCTTTGACTGTAATCAGTATGAACGACCATGTGGCCGTCTGCACCACTGCCCTCCGACCACAAGAAGCATGAAACCCGTTTTACACCCATCTCTACTTTTAACCAGAGATTAAATGGGAAAATATGTATTTGTATGTTTTTTGTTTGTTTGTTTTATTTGGATCCCCATTAGCTTCAGCATAAGCTAAAAGCTATTCTTCTTGGGGTCCTACAATCTGTCGTGTTACAATACAATTTACGACATCACATACACACGCAGACATTACTTCACATTACACAACATTTGAAAATACAAATCATATTTAAATTTTACAGTTAACACAATGAATCAAAAAAGACATTACGCTACTCCGCTATTACTACTAACTCCCTATAGCAGACTCTCTAAATTGGTATTAGATATTGAAATTTCTTTAAAGGCAATATTTCTTAAGTGATTTTTTTAAAACAATACTGAGTGTTTTGTTGTTTGATAGTATTTGGGAGAGAGTTTGCTCTGTACCTAACTGAACGTTGAATTGATTTTGTTTTCACTTGGTCAAATAAAATAAAACTACCTCCTACCGCATGCCTCGTTGGATAATGATGCAAGTAAGTACTAAAGGATAGTTTTTTATATAAAGTAAAAGGTGTTTTGTTTGTTATAACATTATGTAAAAAAACATTAGTGAATACACAAATCTATTTAACTTTAAACTGTGAGAGGCTTTCATGCATTTTATCGACATTTGATCTAAACCCACATGAGAGAGCCACACGTGCAGCTTTATTCTGAATCACGTTTGACAAGGTGTTGCCCATTTTAGTTACCAGTTTCTTAACATGTTTGTTCCAACACAATCTATTGCCAATCATCACTCCCAAAAGTTTAGCCTCTTCTCCTTGCTCTACAGAAGTTGGAGTTCAAGTTTCGGTTTGGAACATAAAGAAAAATGAGTTCCAACCACTAAACTGGTAGTTTTAGATACATTGAGAATCAGTTTGTTACTACTGATCCAGTCCACCACTAACTGTAACTCTCTCTGTAGTTTTGTATTTAGAACACCAATATCAGTTCCTGATAAATATATAGTGGAATCATCAGCAAACATTGAAATGCTTGCTTTATCTAAAACAGATGGTAGATCATTGGTAAAGATGGTGTAGAGGAGCGGCCCAAGACAACTTCCCTGAGGCACGCCATGTTCCACATGCCTTACCTTTGAAAAGCTTCCATTAAAGTAAACGAATTGTCTTCTGTCAGTCAAATAACTTTTCATCCATAATAATGTGGTTCGTGAAAAACCATAATATTCCAGTTTTTTTTTAACAGTAAGTTGTGATCAATTGTATCAATTGCTGCAGTGAAATCAAGCATTACAACACCTATTATTTTCCTCTCCTCCATATCCTTGAACCAGTCATCAACCATCTGAGTAAGGGCAGTGGCTGTTGAGTGTTTTCCTCTGTATGCATGCGGAAAATTTGTAATTAAATCGTTATTTAAACAATTATAAACAATTCTTTCCATTATTTTACCAAGGATTGGTAATAAACTAATTGGTCTACTGTTTGATCCATAGAAAGGCATTTTCTTATTTTTAGGTATTGGCACAACTTTACATATTTTCCATGCTTGCAAACATATATTTTTCATAAAACACATATTAATTATATAAGCAATAGTAGGAGCAATGATTGAAACTATTGGTTTAAGCAACTTATATCCAAGATAGTCAACACCAGGTGGTTTGTTTTTACAATTCATCAGAAGTAATTCAACTTTTGAACCACTGAAATTTAAAGCTACATGTTTTACCTTCCATGATCTTATTCATCTATGTATTTGATAAATCTGTCTTGTGTGGCTGTGTAGTATTTTTAAGATTATTTATTTTATTTATGAAATAATCGTTGAGATGATTCGCTATATCACTTGGTTTAGTTAAAAATTCACCTTCATTTTCTAAATAAGCTGGAGTTGATTTATTATTTCCTCCTAATATATTATTCAATGTATTCCATAATTGTTCACTATCATGTTTTATTTCTGTAATTTTCTCATTATGGTACAATTTCTTCTTCTTCTTATTTAACTTAGTTACAAAATGTCTAAGTTTACAATATATTTGCCAGTCCGATTTGAAATTAGATATGACTGCTGCTTGTTTAGCTAGACCTCTTTCTTTCATAAGATCTTTTAATTCCTGATCTAACCACGGGGTGTTGACATTTCGAACAGTAAACTTTTTTATTGGTGCATGATTTTCTACAATTGTCATTAAAGTTTGATCAAAAAGCTGAAATGTTTTCTCTGGGTCCTTTTGTAGAAATACCTCTGACCAGTTTGCATTTCTGACATCATCTTTATGTTGTAATTGATTGAATCTTCTAAATGACCTTTTCATTATTACTTTTGGACCCGATTTAGGAACTTTTGTTTTCCTTACAATTGCAATAAGATTATGGTCACTACAACCAATTGGCACAGATAACCAATTTGAACAAAATTCTAGTCTATTTATAAACATGTGGTCAATACAGGAAGCGGATTGAGTGTCATCTCTTTTTATACATATTCTAGTCGGTTTATTCATTACCTGTGATAATCTTCATGCCGTTGCTGTGCTCATTATTTTGATTTTCCTAGGACAGTCAGAAGAATTCCAATCTATGTTCAAGTCACCCATTAAGTAAGTTTCAAGATGCATACTACTAGCATGATCTAGCATATCACATATTTTGTCCAAATACTATTAGCATTTGGAGGTCTGTAACAGCATCCTATTGAGTATTGACTTAAGATGTTTCAGACAAATTTTTAGCCAAATTACTTCAATACTAGAATACATTAAGTCTAGCATAACTTTGACAGGTATATGACATTGAATATACAGTATGTTGAGTGGTGGAGAGAGAGAGCACACCTGAACAAATTATTTTTTTAACAAGCTGCATCTTGTAATGTGCAATTCTTTGATATTAACTTGTATTCCAGTTTTTCTCTTGTTCCTGCACCAAGATTTAAACTACGCTGGGAGAATGGGACATGGCTTCCAGTGAAGTGTCTCAGTCACAGTTAGGCATTTAAGTCAATGTAACTTTTTTCCATCAGCACGTTCATGCATGCTTTGCGAATGAGTCCAAACTATTTTAGTGGACACTGGGTTTTAGCGCACTACATTTGTATCAACATACATTTGTTAAAATTCAAAATTTTCAATTGTTGATTGTATAAGTGAATGGTTGATCACACTTAAATAAAGTAAAAAACTGAAGTCAGAATCAGTGTCTTCAAAACAAGCTTGCACATCCATGCTTTTCTCTTCTGTCAGTCAAAAACATTATTTAAGTGAGGACCCTAGCAACCAGTTCCTAAATGTAGTTGTGCTCTCAGCTCAAGTAGCCTACAAGTTGTGCAGCTATTACTATGCATGTACATGATCAAGGTTATGCAGGCAGAGGATCTGCTTCATCTAATACAAAGGTCTGCAACATGTGGGTTGAAGGGACAGATTATCATGAATATCTGATCCTGGACGAGCGCCAGGGAACGTGCGAATCACGGCCACCTGGACAGCAAGCTGCCCCAAAGTCTGTTGTTGACTAGAGGTTAGATCAAAGAATAGCCTCAAACACTTGGAAGCCTAATTTATGAGTACGGGGACAAAAACACAGCCTACATAACTAGGGTTGGGTACCAAACCCTGTACTTTTACCGGTACCGACCGAATCACGTCGGTATTACCGAGTATTGGTTCACGTAAAATCAAACTGTGCCAAATTTCGGTACTTTGCTTGTTTGTTTGTTTGTTTGCCAACTTTGACATCCCGCAGCATCCCGCCATGTTTTCCTCCTCACATGCTGCTCGGAGAGCTCACAGGCTAATATATAATATAGGTTAATATCATCCCCGTTATTATTATTGTTAGCTGCCGCTGATTCTGGATGTGAATTAGCCTGTGAGGCATTCCAGTTTATTCAGAAATAACCTCTACAATGTTCATATAAAGGTGGGGAGGGTGTTTGTATTGTGTTTAAATAAAATGTTTAAAATGAGAAGTTGTGAGTTTTTTTAAATTGTAATCAAATTTTGTAGTTGTTACAACCAGGCGTTACAGTTTCAGTAAGGTACCGAAAAAGGCACCGGTAACGATATTGGTTCAGATGCGAAAGGTACCCAACTCTATACATAACTCCAGTTTATGCAATCATTTGCTTCTCATTAACAGTCAAATAACACAAAGTAAAGGCAGAGTTCCTTGTCTTAAATCAGAAATATTTCCCATTGTCTCTCCAGTCCAGACTAGCCAACAGACTTTCATAATGCTCCCTTATGCATGAGCAGCCATGTTCACACCTCAGTATGCCTGTCAAATTGACTATCCCCTACCCGCTCGACACACACTGACACTCCTACAGCAGGACCGGACGGACCTGGCTGTCAGAGGATGAAGGGAGAGAGTGGGAGGAGGAAAGAGTGGGAGAGAAAGGAAGTACAACAGCATCCAAGGGCACAAGCCCATCCAGGTTTTCTTTATCAAACAACAAAAACAAAAAGCTGTGCACGCAAAATATAAAATGCAAGTAAGGAACCATTTACAAAACAAATTAGCCTCAAGTCAAAGGGCTCTGGCTTGTACCTTCAGGGGAACAGGTCAGACAGTCAACAGTATTAGTTGGCGGGTGCTCCGGTAGTGCCAATCTTTCACCTGTGTCCAACTCTTTAGGATTGATTTTGCAAAAGAGCCATGCTAATGCACAGTTTCAAGGTTGCAGGCCTTTTAGAAAAAAAACACTACAGCAACATTGTTGCAACAACCTACATAAGTAAGCACTGTGTCACAGCGATGATTCTCAAAAACAAATGTTGGCACCTACACACTCGCATAATTCATGCTGAGAATAAGACTAAATATATATAAATATAAATTGAGAAAGTAGTCCATGCCCTGGGGTCCTAAAGATAAGAAAAGAACTATTGAATGACCATTGATTTAGTGGGAAATTCACTGTAAAATAAAATGGTCAGACCATAAGACCCACTTCATTTTTGAGCAGTTATGTGGTGCCAAACAAGAAATGCTAATGTAGGGAAAATAGTAACCATTGCAATATATATACCTCATTGTCAAAGGTCACACAAAGCCGTTCAATGATGTTGGCAAGCAAAGCAAAAGTGGCCAAGAGTCAAGTGCCAGTATGTCAATAGCTAGCAGCAGATTCATCCTCGGTGAAAAAGCATCAGCTACATAACATGAATGGAGATCAATAAAGCAAACATCCCATGCTCAATTGAGCTGAGATGTAATTGCTCTCAGATATAAATGGTGCATTAGAGAATTGAGTAAGTCTGAAACTTTACTTTAAATAATGCTCTTAATTAAATGATGCACAAATTCTGAAATGTGCACAGGATGGGACAGAGGGGGGGGGGTATAATACGGCATTCAGCTACAGCCAAACTCTCAATCAGACTCGGGTCTGATGACACTGCGTCCTGTCACACCATCTCACTATTCAGTGACTATCCCGCTTTGTCACAATCTGCATGCTGTTAGCTGAACAGACACAGTACAAGGCCACGTATACCTGGCCTTGTACTGTGTCTGTTATACTGTAATACAATCCATCACAACAGTACAACCTCTGTGGAATGTTTTTAATCATAATTTGTGCTGTAGCCTGTCAGGATTGCATTATAATTCCTCTATAGTATATACTGTATGTAAACGAGGTGGACAAACAACTAGTACTAAGTCTAAGAAAAATTTAACATTTTAACTAAGGTCATATTTGTTGTAGTAGTAATGCAATAGTTGCATTACATTGAACAGGTGTGTGTAGTTCTCTAGTCACATAGTGTAACAATTGCACAAATGTTACAGATTACAGGTATAAGAGCCTGAAAGATGCACCATCTAAACCTGTCAGCACCTCTAATTAAGTAGACTGTAATGTACGTAACCACAGTGCAATCCACTTCATCAAATATAATCTTAGTTAACTTGACTAATTGGCAATATAGGCATGGTGGAAGTTAAGTCAATGCAACATCAACTAGGGCTGTAACTAACAATTATTTTTATTATCAAATGAACCTGCGGCGTATTTTCATGATCAATAAATCAATTGTTTAGTCTAACAATTTTCAGACGATGGTGATAGAATGCCCAAAACTGTGAAAAGCAGCAATTCCACACATTTGAGCAAATGTTTGGCATATCTGCTTGAAAAATTACTCCAACAATGTATCAATTATCAAAACTGCCAATCTGTTGTTAAAGTAAACAATTAATCTAATGGCTGTTTCTGCTCTAAAAAATAATCAAATCAAAAGCAAGTCAGATGTGGTGATGTAAGGGACAACTTGTTGTAGTAAGATTCCTTAGGATTACTCACATCATTCGTGCTATAAGACACCCATACAACTGCTGTTATCTAAAAGGACTACATCAAAGTTTTATTGTTTTTATTAATGAAGATCACCACTCATCTAAGAGGCATTGTTCAGTTCTCCTGATTAGTGGATAGTGCCTTGAAGGACCCTCAGGTGACACAAACATGTGAGTCACACAAGAATAAAACATCACATTCAAGTTCCCTTGAAGTAGCCCTTCTTCAATGACATGAACATGTTGCCATTTATGGCCTGTAAGTCTGTCTGAGAGCAAGTGGTTCTGGCTCTCAGGACTGCTCTGGACAGCAAAGATGCAAGCAGTTTGTTAAGCTTGGTGTCAAGGTTTAACTGAAGTGTGGCTCCGGCAGCATACACGTGCGTCTCCAGACGAGGAGTGTCTGGTGTCAAGCAAGTTAAAACTGACAAGCATCCCTAACAAAACGGCAAATAAAGATGCTACCACGATGCAAGAAGGAAAAAGGCCAGTGACAGCATGTGTGACATCGGCAGAGGGAGTGTTATTTACCCTGACACAAATAGATTTTGAGGTCAAACTAAATCAATGCTGTAACTTATTCTTACAAAAGTGCTGAAGCCAATTGAAAAAAAGTAAGCCCAAAAGAATACAGTAGGTTAAAGGCTGTCTGCTCTTGTGGTTTTGTAACTTGTGTACTGGGGAGAAAAACACACAGCTAATTCAGAACAGAATGCAGGAGCTGTGTCATTAAGCTTTAAAAAAATCCACTCAGAAACCTACTTAAGACACATTTAATGAGGTGTGAGGGAGCTCTGTGAAGAAGAGAGAGCACCGGGGACCTATGCTTGTACTTTTTTATGTCCTGCACGTGTACTAATACCACTCTGCACAACACTGAGAACGGCAGGTTCGTTGTTAAGTCCGTGTTCCAATTTGACCCCATTTCATGTCATTCTTTGCACAACAATGAACCAAGCTGCATAGAGTATAATGTCTCATTCAGTTGTACCAGTATATGAGAAGAGTGGGCTGAAGAGCGTGGGTGGCTCAAACCTTTATCATATTACTACTTAACAACATCAGGTTTTTATGATGTTACTCTCAGCTTAAGTGGATTCATCACAGGTCAACCTTATCTGCCTCGTAATGCAGTACATATTAACAGTTTTCCCTCTCACCACATACAGAAAAAAACATAGCAGGAAAAACCCCAAGATAAGATCTATTATGGGGCAATTATGTTAGCAAAACTAAAATGTGTGTGGAGAGCTGTGCAACTGTATCTCAACTCTGTGTGTGCGTCATCAGATTTGTAAATGTGTAAAGAAATCTCTAAATGCGTACTGAGATTTGAGGTGAATGTGTACAGGAATCTGCTAGCCTGGCATCGCCAGACTATTTTGCAAATGTGTATTAAGGCACGGTCGCACATGCGCAAATGCAGGCAAATGACCATTTCCTGCCGAGGCAATACCAGCTGGTTAAAACACAGCCGCAACCGTGACTGGTGGAATGTGGGCTGTATTGCTACTGAGGCACAGCGCGAGCAGAGCGGTAAAAACAAATCTTGTGTAAAAAGACCTTAGTTTTGAATTGAGAGGCCTCCTGAGGTGTAACTAATGACTTGTCTGTATTTTCAGCTCTTGGAGGAAATACTTATTATTTATGCCATTATCATCTATGTGCGCATTTACAGATTTTTTTTTTTTTTTTTTTTTTTTTTACACATTTAGAAATGTATCCAGCATCCCCAGATCTATGTATGCATTTAGAGATTCTCTTACACATTTATAAATCTGATTACGCACACACACATTCAAATACAGTTACACAACTCTCTACACACATTTGCAAATCATTTTTGCTACAATGATGATCCCATAATATGACATTAGAGTAGTCTAGGCGTAAACATCAAATGATATTCTGAGAATAATGTAATAAATAAATGCCAGAGCAAATGCCTAACCTCCAGTAAACCGTTGCAAGAAATGTTGATGACAACAGTAAAAACAGCCTAACTACAACATAAAGTTGCTATTATGAGAGACTGAACAGAGTTGAGTGATGAATGTTTAAATGCAAGAGGAAAGATGCATGCGTTGAGTCAATGCTGTTAGTCACTGCAGTACTCTATCTGGCAGGCGCCTCTCTTTCATGTTCTCTTTCTTGTCAGCCCGTTTGCCGGTCTTCTTCCACCATTCTCACTCGGTCTCACTAATTGTAACTCTCTCAGTTTTGTGAGTGTTAAGTGTTAAGTGCTCATTGCCTAGGCTGCAGAAGATTTACAGAGGCTACATTATCTTTTGCAAAAAATATAGACACATTAAAGTCAAACCAAAATTAAAGGTTTGTAGTCTCCTCAATCCATTTCTAGATATCAACTACAATGACTTTAGGAAGTATTCACCTCTTTGTTGCTTTACCTGTGCAACAAACAAGTTCTTAAAAAAGCTATTTCACATGGGCTGATATGTCTTATATCAGCACAACGATCCTTTGTTTTATTTAAGTGTAATGGATATTCAATAAATATTTAATCGCAGAAAACCTTGTTTTCCCAGCTTACGCGATACAATAGGACCATATTGCCTCACAGGAAAATAATGTTAAACATTTCATACCATTAACTAAACTGCTTATTTAGGTTAGAATAAGACCTTTTGATTTTTTCGTTTCCAGCTTTAGATTTCCCTCTATATATCTAAGAAACATCATGAGCAGGGGTGTGTAAACCATCATCAGTATATATCTTAAAATTTGTTTTTGGGTTAGGTGGCTACAGAGCTTGTCCAAACTTTGAGGCTACCAAGTCAATGAAAAACAGAGCCATTGCCCCATAAAAACAGGTGTTACCTCCATCATGGATCCACCAACACTTGACCTATGGCATAGTCTGCAGAGCACATATCAGAGGCTACTCATTCCTCCGTCCACTGTTTGCACAGAATGCACACAGTGATGAATAGCCCCACAGAGTAATAATAGTCCAACTTGAACTGAGGGCTGATCCTAAGGAGCTGTTGTGGATAGGCAAAGGCTCATTGTTCTACTAGCAACCCTGCAGCTGTAGAAGACACAGAGTGTACTGTACCATGGGCTGGTACTGGCCTATATTACACTGTTTCCCTCAACAATGGGGAGGAGGGGAAACTCATCTAGACCTCGTACTGAGAACTGCTTTCTCAATCTTTTGGTCACCTCAAAATGCAACAGACTGATATATGTTTCAACTACTTTTGCAACGCTTATGGTCTACTGACAACTTTTGAAATGTCTACCGTATAAAAAACACTGACATTTTGTCAGTGGCTAACAGGTGGCCACGAGATGAAAGTCTGTGTACAATGTGAATACAAACTATGCAACTCACTGGTGGGAGACCTGTGAGCACTGTGGACAATCTGCATCAGCTACTGTTTGACACCAGAGAAGATGATAAAGAAATGGCTGCAGATGTGACAACGGGAAATGTGTAAGCAAGTCACACAATGCTGACAGAGGTCTGTGGTCATTCATGCATCTGAGGCACACTGTTCCTCAAAATTGAACCTTACACAGACTAAAGACAAGAATGTAGCCCAAACTTCACCAAAACAAAGCTGGGAACAGGTTCTCATTGGGCACGTTATTTTTTTAACTGGTTTATAGTCTTAAAGCATTCCTTTACGGAGGGATTTGGTTTTGCTTCAGAGATTATATGTTACTCCACCTTCCGCAGCTTGAACTTTGTCCCTATAGCTACCATCCTCTAGGCAAATTCAGCTAAGTAAGTCCTGGAGAGAATGACAATGTCAAAGTGAATAGGGTTCTTACGGAGAAAACCTCCACACTTTGTGCTTTAACACCATGAAAAGTGAGCACATTTCGTGCAACAGCCTAGTCACACTTTAATCTATAATTAAAGAGAATTTAAAGTAGTGTAAAAAATGTATAAATGGAGGACGGTTTTTCCAGCCAAGTGCACATGTGCTGTGTGCTCTGTTTGTGTGTGCGACAAATCACCAGATTCAGCTTTTTAGATGAAGGTGCTTGATCTAGCTGCTTTTTCTCTGTAGTGTAGGGGTTGTAACTTAACTGCAAAACACAATAGCTTTCATCCCCATGGCTGGCAGAGAGCCATGCAATACCAACAAAAAGGCATTTACAGTAGGCTACATCCTAATGCTGACAAGCTTTAAAAATCCCCATCTCCGCTACAGCCCCACTGATGACATTATCGTTAATAATGTAGTGAGCTTCACTGGATGTAATTGCTATTTAATTAATTATCCTTAGAGACTGCATATGAAGGCAACGGACAAAAAACAAATGTGGCTCTTTTCTGCTTCTGCTCAGATGGCATGGTTGATTTGGGGTTGGGTTTTCTCACCAAGCGTTTCGTCCAACTGACAAAAAGACCAATTTTTCTCCCTGTGCCTGAGCTATACCACCTGCCTAGCTGGGGATTTGCGGTGGGGATAATCATTGTAGGCAGTTGTTTAACCTAGGTGCTCATGCAAGCGTGTGTGGGAGGGGGCATGTTCGTACGTCTTCCAGCACTCATTAAATACTCACATGGACTTTGCCGTTCCTCTTTTTTGTGTCAGCAAGAACCCTATCATTTCCAGTGATAATAATTTTTTTTTTTTTTTTTAAAACGGCATGACAAAACATCACAGATGCTGGCATCTCACCTCCTCCCTCTGTGCTCAGACACAGAGTGAGACATAGACGAGAAAGAAAAACATCCCCCCACACATCTCAGCATTCTCTTCACATCTCACTGCGAATGCTCTCTGGGTAATGCTAGAGCTGGAGCATGGCACAGAAAATCTCTGGGATGATCCTTTATACATATATGGATGACAGGGATGCATTTTGAGTGCAGCTTGCCTGGCGAGGATACGTGGGTCAGGAAAAGGAGGAGCGATGTGAGGAGAATGCAAAATAAATGAAGCAACCTGAATTATTTAGAGCTACAAACTGAGAATTCAACCTAGCTTTTAAAAGAAAGTGGGAAATTGCCCACAAAAAGCCATCCCTGGTCCCTTTGTATCCAACCTGACCCGCCCACTCCCATGTGAACCACTACAGGAAGCCTGGAAGAGTCTGTCCATTAGGTGAAGAAAGAGATGGAGGTGCAAAGACGCTACAGGTCCACCCCCTGGATTCACTCCAGTTTCTTGGGTTTGAGTCACGCAGAGCTTTCCGTACTCTACCACTATATTTCATCAGCACGCTATCCCACCACCAGCCGTTTATTCCTTCACACTGCCTCCCTCCCCACACTAAATATATTTATAATCCTGCTGTGTGTTGCAGATGAACTCCTTCGGCTGGGTTTCCATTACTGGGCAGAGTGCAGGAGACCAGATGGAGAGAGGATGGAAGAGAAAGAAATCAGAGTAAGCAATTCTGTTCGCAAGCCAATTCACAGTGCAAGACTAATGGCGGCAAAACTGAGCACAGCTCTAATCAATGCGCATCTCTCCTAATCAAACAGACCTGATAAATCAGATGGTCCTACATGCCTTGTATGGTTTGTGGCCTTCAGGTGGCCCTCTTAACCTAACTGCTCACCCAAGAGTGACAACTCTGTTCGACGACTCTTGTATCTCATCGGTTAATAAAAGCCCCTAATATGTTTCCAACAGGTGCTACTAGCTGACATGAGTGGCTATATAAAAATAAGATTGACCTGAATGCAATATACAAATACAATTTGGAGCAGGGTAGTAAAGCAGCAAAACCAAAATACAGTAAATCAAAAAACAATAGGTACATATGACATGAAGTGCCTTGTAATGCTGGAAATTATTCTCATTACCACTTGCAGGTCAGATGAAGTACTGTAATGTACAGCAGCAGGTACAAAACCTCTTTTATAGTAGAACAAAACATTAGCTTCCCCTGGGAAGAGTGACACCAGGTTAATTCTCAACCTGTTGTGTTGTTTACTTTGAAACAAAATCACCTTAATGTGCAGGTATGCGTAGTATGTGTGCATTGAAAAGGCACAGTTTGTGTGCGTGCAGGTTTGTGTGAAGATTACAGACCTGCGATTGCTCTTTATTGACCTGAGAAACAGGTTTACCGAGCCCTGGAGCTTTCAAATGCAGTTGACATGCAATCCTTCAAACCCTTCAAACATAACAACATCTCCTGCCAGGTAAGGGCCTGGTTACTAGTGCTTGGGTCACAGTCAAGTGGAGACACATCTGAGATTGGCAGGCCTCAGTGCATCAGCCTGCTCTAGGACGGATAGACTAAAGAGAGCTGCAGAGGAGGGAAGAAGGGTGTGGGGGGAAGCCCCACCTAGAGAGGGGAAGACCCGAGTGGTAGGGGTGTGCAAAAAAAAATTTATTCATATTCTTCTCGCGATTCAAGCTCTACCGATTCAAAATCTATTCAGAGAATTCCAAAAATCAATTCATATTTCTTAATTTTAAAAATGTTATGTCTACTGCAATCACATGGGAAAAGTAACTACATTTACATACTGTGAATCGTTTTTTTTTGTTTTTTTTAAATCGAGAATTGTTTTTGAATTGAATCGTGAGCCTAAAAATCAATATCGAATCGTGACATTTTCTGAATCGTGCACCCCTACTGAGTGGTGCTGCTCCCTGAGCAGAGGCAGCAAATATTTTAGACTTTACTGCACAGGCCATAAAACACAACTAAATTAGCATGATAGAAAGTTACATAATGAACCCCCAACCCTAAAAAGGTGTACTTTAAAGCTGTCAGGCCACAAGAAAAAGAACATAGCATCAAAGGTGGATGTTCTACGTTACGAGTAGGTTACGGAAATAAATTGTGAAAATGTCAGGACATCACTGGAGTGTCTATGAATCAAAATCTAAACAACAGGGGAAAAACTGTAGGCTAGAATCTCGCCACCATCCTTTGATTAAGGTACATTTTCACATGGTATTTTCACATGCTACTGAGACAATAGACATTACAATACTTAAGCGTTCTACATCTTGTGCCTAAATAACCCAATAACCACGCTGCCATTTAAATGCCGTCTTCACTTATGGTGCTGAATAAAAAACAACTGTGGCGTCTTATTCTTCACATGAGAAATGTGAATCACAACAATAGAACAGTCCAGCTAACTTTATATGTTTTAAGTTGTTTAAACTTGTCATATTCAGATTTAGGGCATTATTATTTTTAGATTAATCGTTTTGTAAATAAAGTGTCCGAAAATAAAGTTCAAAGATATACAGTTTACTTTCATATAAGACAAAAACAGCAGCAAATCCTCACAATCGAGCAGGAAGAAATAGAGAATGTTTGACGTTTTTGCCTAAAAAAGGACTTATCAAAATGCTTACTGTTTAATTAATCAATTAAATGACTTAATGTTTCAGCACTAAATTCTCTCTATATTCTCACTGTATAATCCAAACTCAAAGAGTGAGTCAACATGACCATTTCCTGCCTTTGTGCACAGGGTCAGAACACCTGTCGAGCTTCAGTGTACTGCATTACTGAGCAGAAGAATATTTGCTACAGTACTACAACACATAAAGCAGGAACTTCAAACATGTGATGTCAACCGAGCTACAATGTCGGAGGAGGCATTCTGGTTACCATGGTGTGAAAAGATACTGAGGTGATGCCTGAATGATGGTGTTTTCATGTGTCGGTGCTGTTCTCCTTGCAGTCAAGGCAGGGGAGCTCCCACAATGTCCTACTATCACATTTTCACCAGGCTCCACCTCTCACAGATCATACTGCTGCCTTCAAGGGCTTGAGCGAACATCAAAGGCAACTGTGTGATTTTGCATTCCTGTCAGAGCATCACTACCTCTGGAACTTCCCCCCCTGATGAAAAGCCCAGCCATACTCGCTCCCACAGCCATCTTTAATGATTTTCCAAAGACACACTCAGGGTTTAGTGGCACAGTGCATCATCGTGGGAGAGTCAAGTGAGACACATGAAGCCTCCTCAGTGCCTTTTGGTATGAGTCACACTCTCCTCCGTCTCTATCTGTTCTCCCTCTTTATGATGCACATGTAACCCCCCCCCGTGGGTAAGGGGAAGGTGGTGTGAATCAGGAGGCAGAGAGCCAGAGCCTCAGATAACGGCACTGTGTGCATCAATGACAGTGTGGCTGGCTGCCCCACACAAAATATTATTTACAGCTCACACTGGAGAGAAATAACAGCAGCAATCCTCTCCAGAAGGAGGGAAATCAGCTGACCTGGCAACACTTAGAGAGAGGCCATAAGGAGGGTCAGGCACTATAATTATTATATTGCTTCCCCTTATTCACTGTCAGTATCTATACTGCTCACATAGCCTGTGGGGGATTCAACCTGCTGGTGACAACAGGTATGGTGCATAAGAGGATGATAAATAGGCAGTAAAGGCGGTTTAGCATAGACCTGGCCTTGCGGATAGTTCCTCCACTTTCAACTAGCCCACTCATGGCTGATTAACGTATGAGAAGGGCAATGAAAACCAATGGATGAACTTTAAAAGGGTAAGCATTAAATTGCCCAATTGTGAAATATGATGTCAAAGCATTTCACGCTGGCAAAATACCAAATTCTTCTACTGAACAAATCCAGTGGCTGGATGCAAATTAACATTGGAGCAAAGACGGACTGTAGCGCAAATAGAAACCACTATTATGCATTCTAAGGGAGGGCTGCATATTGATTATTATCAGTATTGATTAATCTGTGGATTTTTATCTTCTTATTTTATCCAAACCAATGGTCCAAAATCCAAAGATATTCTATTTAAAGATATAAAAACACTGAAGAGCAGCAAATCATCAAATTTAAGAAGCCAGAACTAGTTACGCATTTCATTTTAGTTGAAATAATTAAGGTTATTAAATGCGTTGCTGGTTTTCTTTATATGCATTCTTCGGCTAATTGTTTCAACTCTAGAGCTAACCATAGCTACATTATGAGAAAAGGGAACGACATATCTTTTGATGCAGGTCTTTGTGCCTTTAAATAGAGTGCTTATTTTTTGCTTTTGGGACCCCAGAGAAAAGCAGTCCAGGTCTCTGGAGAAAGGTAGATGTTCTCTCAAATAGAGCTTTAGTTCCAGGGTTATACAGGGAGCACTCACTGTACATTTGATGATACGGTTGTTAAGAAGGTGGGTTTAGCTACATGGTGACATGTAAGATAACAATTCAAGTCTGTGACCTGAAAGCCTAGCTAGTTTTATGACTCTGAGTTTAGCTAACATCAGCTTGCATTTGTCGTGACTTCCTGGCTGGCAAAGAACTTGCCAAGCAGTTAGCTAACTGTCTCACTAACAAGACCAATGTGTGGGACAACGGCTGTTTCGTGTTGCCAGGCAAGGTCAAGTAACAGTTTCTTGTAAGTTTCTCACGAATTTCCAGCGAAAATGGGAAAAGGAAATGACTGGAAAGGCCAGCTTACATTATTTCAGAGCAGAATCACTGCAGTTAAAAAGCTAGCAGGAGCAGCAGGCTGTCATAAGCTAACAATGTGTGTATGTGTGTGTGTGGTGTTGATGCCAGGCACACATACCAAACGGTTCAGTCTTCTCCGTAGCATCTTCTTGTTTTTATCTTCTTTGATTTCGCAACACTGATGAACTCTTTTTATTCAACAGACGCCTCCGGGCTCTGCTTCAGCTTCTCCGGGGAATAACTTTACATGTATGTTAGTTAACCTGCTAGCTCCTTAGCTATCTATTCTCTACTCTAACGTTAGTTCTAGCTATATGAAATGCCGCAGCGACGCTACATCGTTTCCATTTTGTTTGATTTCGGCATCTTCGCACCATTCGCATTCTCTCCCCCTGAATATTTTCCGCGTTGCGGTGTACTAGTCGCGCTTCCTTTTGCTCAATGCTGAAACAGTCCCTGACATTTCGCTCTGTGCCCTGTTGCTTAGACTCGTACAAATCATTTATAGCTCTCGAGTCTGCCTCGCTAACTACCACAGACACACTATAACTAACTTCTGTTTTCCATCCCTGTACTGAGGCCGCCTCACCTTCCTGTCAAACAAGTATTACTCCAGACCCGCAGCAACCCACAAACGTTCCCACGTTCACAAGCTCCACCCGGTGAAGGTGCGGCGATTTTCGTTCACAATGTATTATGGGTAATGTGGTCTGAATTTGAACTACAATCTTTCCTATTTTCCTGCACGTTCTATAGAAGAGAGGTGGAAGTTTGTGATTGCACTTCAAGGATCATATACATTTCTTCTCTGGATACACGATGCAAAAGAGGATCTTCTAGAGTGACAGCCCATCTCTTATAACAGAATGATGGATAATAAGCTTTAGGTAGAGATTATACCATTAACCTCGCACAACTTTGAAATGCAGCTGTTATTGGAGAAAAAAAAATAGTTCTAAAACAGGTAATATTTTATAAATAACGTATGTACAAACATATTACAAACAATGGAGTTGAAATACGATGAACTTTTATTTATGGTTCCAACTGGTCCTTGAAATCCTAGCCTGTGGGGCAATACAAGCTTTTTGTTTCGGAAATAATCCTCTCTGTATTTTGGAGTGCACGGTGTAGTAAAACTGTTAAGCAGGTGGAATTATCATTACAGGCTCACTCAAGAAAATAAAAGTTAATTAAATGATGCAAGTTTTCAAAAATCTTTGCTTCAAAAGGTCTCACTTCTTATTGACAGAGAGAATACCACGTGAAGTTTGGGAGTTTATAAGTTTATAATGCAATGACGTGGTGAAAAAATGCTGTTGTTGGAAAACGAAGACATGCAGAATAAGCAGAAATTCTGTGGAACAAGGAACAGGAAAGAACTATGTCCCTAATATCTGAGGTTAACAGTGTCTTAGTTCCTGGTATGCCTCATCAACGGTCATACTAAGAGTGATAAGGAATAAAAATGAATGCATTATTAAAGATGTAGATGAAAATGTTGGTTGGAACTGGTCACTTTTGGAAAAATACTTAATGAGAATTCTGATTTATGTTATTTTGAGTCATGAATAATATAAACACTGAACCCTTGCATAAAAGGATTATGTCTTAACTTTTACAATACATGCAATGTGAAATCAAGATGGTGCTTAAAGTACATGCTGTAGGTCACAGACAGAAATCGGACACCCTTGTGGTTCTCAGAGGCTAATTTGTATTGAGTGTCACAGCATGAGTGACCCTGGCAGATATTTGCATGTGGCAACAGGTTTGCATATTTGCCTCAGTGACATCCTTCATGCAAATTAAAATGTGGTCATTTTAAAAACTGGGACAAATTGAGTAAGAGAGGAAGTGTAGTAAGGTTGCAACATAAACAAAAACTATACATTTAACTTTCAGATATTATTCATGTTATCAAGGACACCAGCTAAGTGAGCTGATGTGTGTCTATATGTGTCAGTATGTGTGTGTGAAGTAGTTCTGAACCACAAAACACTGGGTGATCACATCTATGTCTATGTCGTTTGTGTTTTATATTCATTGGAAACTATTTCTGGTCAACACTGACTAGACAACATCTTTTTTTGAGTCACAAAATGAAACCAAGTGACCTTAATAAGCAGGCTATTCTTAATTAAGACTCCCCCATTCTGAAATCTATACTGACTAAATATTCCCTTAAAGGTCATTTTTGTTTTGTAAGTTTTTACATAAACAGTGTGGTCAACAGCTCAATTATGGTTCAGTACCTCGGAGCAATGGCTGACTTGTTCTTTAGGCAAATATTTGGGCTTTTTTAACTAAGAGCTATAAAATCTTTCAAAGTCAAAACATGGACAATCTCACTTTCAAAATGTGGTTTCAGTATGTGCGTCATGTCATGCACCTCACAGTTACATCACATCAGGAAGTAAATAGCTTGATTAACACTGTGGTGCTGAAACACCCAACAGGCATACATCATTAAAACCTGGGCCAACTGTCATCTTTGACAACAACACTGGCTAAGTACCTCAGTGTGAATGTTTACATTTTGACCGAAACCTCTCACCTAGCTCAAACAACCAAGATTTATTTTAGAAGTCACAACACTGTCAACACATACTGTAGCCCATGGGCGATTTTAGACCCTTTTTTTTAAATCAAATTTGGTGTTTCAAGTTAGAGTTTGCGAACTTGTCTGTTAGTGACAGAGGACAAACAATTACAGGTTCAAAGGGCTTAAAGCACCTGTAACCCCGTCAAGGAAAGGGTTAACAGAAACGTAGTTTGGGCCTGAGGTGGTTGTGCCAGACTCCCGCCTTTGGCTGAATCTGTCTAATTTGTCAGAGGAAGAACAGAAGAAGTTAGTAATTTCATGGCGCAGATTAGAACCCAAATTGAAACGTAAGCAACTAAATTAGCTGAATGTTAGAACATTGGGTCAAATTAGTCATTTTTACTGTGTGTAAAAATGTTAGCTGACATTGTTGTTCTGTAGCTAGCTCAGAGATTATAGGCTAATGAAATTACTGATTAAGCATGGGGGGGTAAAGTGCCCATATTATGAAAAAAAACACTTTTTCTGGGATTTGGGGTGTTCTTTTGTGTCTCTGGTGCTTCCACACGCATACAAACTTTGACAAACTCTGTTTTTAGTGAGATACAGTTTCTGAATGTGTCCTGCCTTCAGTCTCCAGGTGAGCTGTTCAAAATCGGCACGGCTTGTGACGTCACAAGCCGAAACGAGCTGGCTAACCGCATCCATTAGCTCGTAGCATGCATTACTTCACATCATGCATGCATGCACGCTAGCATGCTACCTCATTCTCAATAGCAAAGCACTGCTACAACACACACAAGTTCACCATAATCTACAAAAGAACTACTTACATGTGCGCCCTCATTTAGAAGTCTCCCAGCTAATCCTGCCTTGTAACTGACCGAAGTTGGAGAAACAGCCTTTCTTTTACTGTCTATGGAGCTAGCTAGCTGACATGATCTACATCTGAGCTACTGCGCATGTGCGAGTGCAATCAAAGATAGTACAGAAGAAGAAGAAAAGAGGTCTCACTCTGTAGCTAAAACAGAGACCAGGTGGAAAGAGGATCTGCAGCAGTGAGAGAGAGCTGTGCAGTACAACAAAAATATGGTGTTTTTTGAAAATTAAACTATATAAACCTATTCTGGTACAACCTTAAAATACAATTATGAACCTGAAAATGAGAATAATATGGGCACTTTAACACTTTTGCAAGGCACTGTATCCGTGTCACATTCTCATTAGGGGCTGAGCCCCCCTAAAGGTCTGATCCTAGAATCGACCCTGCTGTAGCCTACATGTTGTACTGTAGTTACTTCACTCACCATTAAAAGGAATCACTATAAAGTGTGTGTAAAATACTCAAAATTTAGGATTATAGAATCTTCAGATTATGCGTGTTGTGTATCATTCTATGAAATTGCTGTCACAAAAAGGTTTTCTAGTCGTTTTGTGTTTTTGCTCAACTATTTATTTCTGAGTAAGGGATAAACCTTTTTTATGATTTCAATATTATATCAAGCCAATATAAGCAATACAAAGTTAAAGGCAGGCAGTCAGAAAGATTTGATGATTGCATAAAGATGAACTATCTGTCACGCCAACTATTGCCAATGAACAGATACATGGCTGTAATTTGGACTCTGACTCCACCATGTGGCCAAATAAAAAAATGTTTCATTTTATTTTACTGAATTTTGAAAATCTTTTCCCATGATCCTTCACAGAAAGGTTAACACACTGAGTGATCTGCAGTGTAGCTAAGAGGATTCCACACAGGGAAAGGCCATTTGTAGAAATCTACAGCATTCAAATATATATTATATATGCCTAAATATATATGCCTTATTAACAAGGCCCGGAAACCACCCTGACTCTTCTGTTCTCTCTCTGCTGTAATGCTCTTTATTTTTTATTTATATCTTTTTTTTATTTAATACATACTGTGTACATATATTTATACTTATATTGTTTATACCTATACTTAGATTGTTTAATATTCCATCTAGAGAATGTGTGACGTGCACCAACAACACCAAAACAAATTCCTTGTATGTGCTAAAAAACGTACTTAAAACGTACGCAATAAAACCCTTTCTGATTTCTGATTCTGATTACATATAAACTCATTGCCACATTACACATTTCTAGAACAGTCAAAGTGACTAAAATCAACACAATAGACTAAAGTGTACTTGCCCAATACTTTAATTATATTAACTTCCTTTAATGTAATATAATTAAGGTTGAGAAACTAATCTCACCACAAGCTCCATTTAGTAGCTGTTCTGGAGCTTTCAATCATATCACATGATCTCCCTTAGCATCTTTATCACCTTGCAGAGGAAGATTGTGTGAGACAAAACATGGAAAGCTCTGAAACTGCTACTGAATGGAGCTTGTGGTGAGATCATTTTGTAAACTTGAATCCTCAATGAAAATGTAAAAAAAAAAAAAAACATATTAGGATGTAATTGACAAACTGAAGAGCTGAGGCAGCTCAGTGTCCATGTGCTCAGAAAAGCACTCCAATTTACTCAGCCGAGGGATTGGGTTTCATACCTGTGAAGCTATAATTTCTAAAGTAACACTGATGAGTATGGCAAATCTTGAGCTGTTGTTAATGTGGATGAATGACACCAAATCTATATAATTGAATGGTAGAAAAAAATATCTAGAAAGAGATTTATGAATTACACATATTACCAGAAAGCAGTCCTATTTTTCTGTTACTTCATTCAGTACTGTATCCACATGTGTTGAATACATTCATCTAGCAACTGGTTGCTGTAATTCAATGCATGTCCACATGGTGGCAGCCCAGTAACATCAATGAGATGTAACAAACTTGTTGCACTGGGGGAAAGAAAACCTGAGCAGGATGGCAGAGCTGATTACATGAACTGAAGTTCATTGCAGTCAAAAATCTTGGATTTTTGTGTAGTTTTTTGAAGACAAAACTATTATATATATATATAGTATAAGTGCTGTTCAAGACTGAAATTTAAGTATGTTGCACATCTACACAAAGTATCTATGCAGACTGGTCGTTCAAATGTTGTGTTTGGTAAGATTTGTGTTCAAATCCTTAAGGGAAAGCAGAGCACAAGATCAACACAGGACACCAGATACATATACAACAAAGAGTGTCATGATTATTTAAAAAAATATTGATAAACTAAAATGAATCTAAATAAATAGATGTACTGTATGTCTTAATGTATTTCAGTACGGTCAGCTGAGTGCTAAAAATAAAAACGTACCACAAGGCAATTGCATGAAAATTATAATTTTATTTCAAAGTAAAAGTAAGGCTCAAGGGATGAGAAGAATGATACAATTTGTTTGTTTGTCTTTTCTGCACTGATACATTTAAAACCGCCAAACACATTTTAGAAACACTTTAGAAACACTCATTGTTATTTTAAATAATTTTCTTTTTGAATATATGAATTATATCAGACAGCTCTATCTGCTATCCAGAGAGTGCTGCTGGTTCTGTGTTTTTGGTCCTTGGTGAAGTGTACAGTAGCTGCTGAATTTAGTGGGCATTCCTTTACTGGTTCTTCCCCTGTGAGTCTCATTCGTAGTTCTGAATTTAAACTGACAGCCCCTGTGGAGGAGTTGGGAGACTTCCCCAGCCATCTGTCTTAGAGCAGCCCCCCTCCGACACCCCCTTCCCTCACTCCACGCATCCCTCATTCCCACACTGGGCCTTTGTCAGCAGTTCCTGTCCCTGGACTAGGCGTGGCGTGCGCAGAGGCTGGGGCGACCGTGGGTGCTTTCAGAGGCACCTGCAGATGGGACAAAGGGCCAAGGGTGCTGGGGCTGAAGACAGATTGATGCTTTGTGCACTGGGGCTGGAGAGAGCGAGAGAGGGAGAGCGAGAGAGAGAAAGAGAGGGTGGTGGGGGATAGTTAGCTGAGAAGTTTTCAGGGAGAGGATTTTTGGGGGAACACGGGTGGTTTGGGGGAGAAGGGGGAGGTCTGTCACTCCAGTCTGTGTGAGTCCAAGCTTTGGAGGACCCGGAGAGATTGACAGCTTTTGTGGACTGCATCGCTGCACAATGGTCGTGCTTTAATGGGCGGTAAAGCTAGAGTAGAGCTTTGGGGAAGGTTTGGATGGGAGGTGGTGCTTGGTAGTGGTTGCGATGGTGGCGGTGCGGTGAGGCTGAGGGATGGGGAGGGGGCAAAGGCTTTACTGCTTTGCTTGGTGGGGACCAATTCATGGTATTCAGTCCAAGGCTCGTTATTCACTGAATGCATCCAGTGGAGGAATGCAGCAGCATCAATTAGAATGTGTTAGCAGATAGCAACGCAGAGAAGAAAAACCTTTCTCTCCCTTTTGCTCACAGGACAACACAGTCCCACTATAGGAGGTGTCAGAGCCACAAAGCCTTTTTTGTGGGTCTCTCTCCATTACATTACCAGTGCAATATGTAAGGTGGGGACTCTTTTGATTTAAATTAAGTGGAAAAAACACTAAATCCTATTTTTATTCAGCAGGGATAATGGTGTTATACTCTATAAAGGTCTTTAACTACTTATGTGTGGCTTAAAATCTTCCCCAGCTCCCTTTTCACTCCACCTCAGTGTCTTACTCTCATTGGGGGCATTATATTTATTCAATGGTGGAGGGTCAAAGGCAGACGGTTAAACAGGGTTGCTTGTAGCCTTAACTGCCGCATCACTTCTAATTGTGTATCAGTGGGTCAGTGGTTTGTTGTGTTGTCCCCCTGTAAGAAAAGAAGAGCGGATATTCATTTAAACAGTATCTTGTAAGGCATTGTTTGGAGTGGGCTCAGGCCACCACTTCAGACTCAGAGGGCCTTTTAGAAAAAGAGTTTTTTTCTATAACTTTCAAGACAGTGATATAAAAGAAGAGGAAGGAGTCGAAAACACTTTGATGGTGATCACATGTTGTGGTTGACACACCATTCTGTGTTTTGAATGTAGAGAGGCCAGCCATACATGCCCTTCGAACTAATTAGACTGCACTTAATTGAATGCTTTTTCAGGCTGCACACAGCAAACACATTCTGTATTGAAAACAATGAACATAGCTTAAACTTAAATCAGCCATATCCCTTTGTTTTTTTCACTAAACATTCCTACTAAATTTCCAATTCATGCTATTTGTGAGAAATTTAGAAAATAGACTTTGGGGGGGGGGGGGGGGGGGGGGGGTTATTCTGCACTGACTAACTTGAACAAACTGATTTTCAAGTTTTCCATCCATGCACTCAGCATCCATTTTGTCTCCAATTTCCTTGCTTTTAACACAAGATGATACAGATGGCATGTGTGCTGAAATGGAACTGGGAATTTTTGTTCTCCTTAGGTTTAATGAGAACTAACTGGCAGGAACCTCTTGTAGAAAGGTGTAGATTTCAATGTGAGCAATTATGTTTCATTTGAAGCCAAATGAGCCAAATTTGCATCCTCTGAAAAGGGAACCAGTGTTAAACTGTATGAAAAGTGCAGCAAATTGGCGCAAACATCGCAACGTGCAGAAATGCATCTCCGCTGTAATTGTGTAATTGTAGAAGAGCTCTAAATGCACAGCCCAATTAAACTTGCTTCTTCTGCAAGGCAAAGAATTGGCAGGTTATTATGCAGGAAAGTATCAGCACATTTAAATAGCTGCCTCCCTCATGGGTGGGGATGGAGGGTGGGATCATTTGCAGCAAAATGGAATATCTGATCGAATATGGACAGATGTCTTCATACATGTGGAGCGGCTGTGAATTGGATTGGAAGAAGCAAGATGGATGGATGGCCTCCTCTAAAAGATAGAGCTTCCTGCCCTGAGTACTGAAGGGGCACAAGAGGAAGAGGGTGAGAGAGGGGGAAGGTTAAGCTCTCAGTGGGGGGAGACATTTCCCTGAAACACCAGTTGATGGGTTTCTCCCACAAAGGGTAGAGTGACGCAGTCTGCACTGCTGCAGAACAGCCTGGTCTCTGTCTGGATTAGGCCCTGCAGCACACAAAGGGGAGCTCAAGTAAACGGTTCATGAATGTTGATTAATTGATGCCATTTTTTTGCAGTGTGCCATGGAGATTTAGAGGGTAGGGGTGCATAAGGGAGTTTTGTGAGTAAGCAGGGAGAACTGTGATCCGAGGCTGGAAATGTGTTTTTGTGAGTGTATTTTTCAGATATGCAAATCTTAAATGGGTGCTATAGATCACGAACTGACACACAAGTGTGATTCATAACTTCTGTAGAGATTCCTTAATCTCTCTGACTAACTGACAGTTTTCCAGTAAAAAACAAAAGTTCTAAGAGCTCAATCGAGCTGGCACGCTGTGACTACCTTTGGTCTCTGTGTGCTTTGATTCCCGATGGTGTTGTCAGATGTGCCCAGCTGGCACAGTGAGCAGCTCAGGTGGCAAAGGCAGCGAGGAGGTTCCCACGATGGGGTTTAGGGGTACAGGTGTGCTGGGAGAATGAGGGTGGCCCAGGGCAAGGAGGGGCGAAGCACTGGCCCATAGCCCACCTCAATGGAGGGATCCCAGGGGCCAACTCAATAGCCTGGGTTCCACTTGATGGAGAGAGAAAGGAACGTTTCAGCCGCTGCCCAGCAGGAAAGATCTGGTTGTGGGAGACCTCTTTCAGGACTCACTGTTTGTCTGAAGGCTGTCACAGCAGATGAGTACTCAGCAAACAGCGTGAACAAGGATTTGAACCAGAAAACCAACAGAGCCTTGACAATATTGTGATTGGGCCTTGTCTCTTTAGAGGGGGCTGAAAGCCGAATTGAGAGCAGTAACAAGTGCACATTCAGAGCAGGACGGGAATGCCTTTGGGTTGTGTTTTATGGTTTTGAGGCTTATATGTGGTGGATAAAACAAAATCATGTTAATCTCCCTTTTCTCTCTTCTAAAAGCAGAATGGGACTGAACCTGTGGCACTTTAATGGCCTAACCAAAGTCTTATGAAGTCATTGTTTAGTCTTGTTAAGTCAGATGTGAATGAGACCTCTGCAGTCAAAACAGAAGACAAGTTGGAGCATTCTTTAACAATGTAAATATAAGCACCACAATTAACAGTTACACTGAGTTTATTTATGTTATTTTCACTGTTTTTCTAATGAGCCTGCTATGGATGCCATACAGAGGATATTTTATATCTATAGCCTACTGTTCTGCAGCCTTTCAGCCTTTTTCATCGTTCCAGCTGCACCTGATGGTGTAATGTAAGATTCACAGTGCCTCTGTGAGAGACTACAAAGTACTTACAAAACAACAACATAGTTTAGGTTGCAGTGATACCTCTGTATTAGCTATAGAATGTATATTTTTCACCTACCATACACACATACACATATGCATGCATGCACATATGAACACAAAACATTCAGTCAGTCAAGCCTGCACGTTTACTCACTTACTGTGACTCACACACACACACACACACACACACACACACACACACACACACACACACACACACACACACTGTGCGTTTCACTATCTTTGTGGGGACCCGACATTGACATAATGCATTCCCTAGCCCCTTACCCTAACCTTAACCATCACAACTAAATGCCTAAACTTAACCCTAACCCTAACCCTAACCCTAACCATAACCTTATTCTAACCCTAATCCTAAAACCAAGTCTTAACCCTCAAACAGCCCTTTGAAGTTGTGGGGTCCAGCATTTTGGCCCCACAAAGCTGTCCGGACCCCACAAGTATACTGTATTCCCGGTTTTTGGACCCCACGAATATAGTTAAACAAGAACACACACACACACACACACACACACACACACACACACACACACACACACACACACACACACAATAATCCCACTTTTGCTTTGTCACCTGCTGCCCAGAACAAGGGATTAGAACTGCAGCTCATTCCAGTGGAGAACAGGAGAGGAGGGAGAACAACCTATTACTAATATAACGCATGTTGCTGTAACTAAAGACACTTTTGCTGAACTGATGTTTTCTAAATTTAAGGATAAATGACAATTAACTTAGAAATACATGCAAATACAGTAAAATAATGCTAGTGTCATTCTTATTTATTTTGTGGTTATAAAATCCACTTTAGACCCGTAGTTGGTTTGACCAACAGGTCTGATAATATCTATCCATCAGCTAACCACACGAATAGCATGAGGAGTGGGAATCAGTAAAATCAGATTACACATAAAACAAACCGATTATATGCTTCAGTTTTTGTTTCCCCTGTGACTTTGTATACATTTATCGACCTATTTATCCATTTAATGGTGAGTGAGAGGGCCATACAAAGAGCAATGTTGTCTTTTGGAGGAGTTGGGCTAACTTTGAAGGTTTCTGAAGAGAGAGGCTTGTGATGGAATGGGCCGGGAAGAACTGTGACTTCTCCATTGAGAGTGGAGGGGCACGCTGGATTAGCTTGATTTGCCTGTGAATGGGCACTTTCCATTATTCTTGTTAGGGAGCTGTCACATCGAATTGAGAAAGTGAAAACCTCCTTTTATCAACCTTTTCCAAGTGAAACTGAACAGGCAATCAATAACTGAATTCAGACCCGGGGGGAAAGTCAAGCAGAATGATATGGAGCTGTTATAAAGGGGGTATTAGTCAAATTGCTAATGGGAAAAAGCAGATAACTGATGTAATTTTGGCTCCAGATGCTGTTGAGTATAACAGAAAACTGAAAATAAAGAAATTAAGTCATAGCGGCACAAATAAAATTAGGTTCTAGGGGCTGTTTAGTACTAATAATAAAATGGTAATTATAAAAAATACAACAATTCCTACTATTACAACTGCCACCACTACTAATATGAATCAAAATATGGATTAATAATAAATTAAAGAGATTTACAGTTGTGGGAACAAAACAAGTGTTACAAAATTTTAGCTTCAACACAGCAATAAACTTCGTCAACAAAAAATAAAAAATAAAAAACTTATATATATTAAACCCCCAAGAAATATAGCAAATCACAAAAGTATAATTTTCCTACATTCAAACTGAAAGTCAAAAGACTTTAATAAGATGATTTTATAAGATTTTTAAGAAATTATGTACATTCATGGTATGATAATTATTAGTAAGATGTTACCACAAAATGGATTGTAATTTATGTGACTATACATTTATCACATTATGATTATGATCATTTTTGCAACAAGTTTAATACAACCCAACCACTGTTGCAAGACCAAATAAACCAGGAGTGGCTCACTTTTTATTATACGAATGACACCATATTGTTTTGGGGTTTCATTATATTGACCTTATTGTGCCATTGTGCTTGTTCTGACACCATGATAATGCCTGAATACAGAAGGGAATTATGCTCTGTATAAATAGATCCCATAGTCAAGGATCGCTTCAATTATCCCTCTACACATTGACAACATGAACAGAATAAAAACTAAAGCCTTAGTCCAAGCTGGTCTCAAGGCGCTCTTCAAACATTGTTTTGGCTATTGTTAGAGGGGCAGAGGAACATCATCAGCATGAATGCCAATAGAGAAAAGAAATACATTCATCTGATACATTAACTGCTTTTATACAATCAAAGCATTAACTGAGAAAAAAGCTAAAGAAAAGTTATTAAACTATATTAATAGCTATTTTAAACTACATTTGGTCTATTATTGTTACTTTATAACTAAAGGTCTGTTTGCATTGTCTTTTTAATATATCATTTATAGCTTTTAATCCTGTTGCGTATTCCGTTCTAAATATATATTTTTAAGTGTTTTTAGCAATTTTCGATTAGATTAAATTGAACATGTTATCATGGCGTAGGGCTTCCACACCCAAACCATTAATCAACAAATTTTCTCATATTGCTGCTCCCAATTTTTACGCTGGATGGAGAAACTGAATTGGATCATTTGGCCTCATCAATCAATTTGGTAATTGATGTCTTAATCGTTATACAGTTAATTGAGCACCTTGATTGTTGCCTGTCATTGTTCAAAGTACTCAGATACATTTCCCAGCAACCAGCCTGCAGCAGTTTTGGGGGAATTAGCACAACATGAATTTTGTTGCCTTACAATTTTAACACCACTTTTCCACATATTTAGCAAACTATAAACGTGAAAATGTGTTTTTGAAATTTGTTTTTCTTTACTCCTCTTATAAAATTTCTACTATTTTGAATAAGTAACTAAAAAATAATGGTATAATGATTTTGTTGAGTGCTCCTATTCCTGCCAATAAGAGTATGTGAGGTTTTCATCAGCGTAATTGTCATCCATCCATCTTCAGTGCACAGTGAGTTGATAACAGCCTATGAAAAATGACTCATGACTGTAATGAGTGTCTCACCTCTGAGTGGTAACCACGTTAGCAGCCCTCCGTGGAACAGTAATTCCCCATTTATTCCACTTCACTGTCTTTTCTCCACCTCATATACCATTTTACCTTCAAATTTCCACGTAACAAATCCCTCTTTTCTCAGTGCAACCAGTCCTAACATTAGTTAAACACTAAAGGCCCCGGGCCAGGCAACTGAGGCTGCAGAGGCCACAGGCTCTCTTACAGACAGACTCTAGTAGGGGATAGGTGTAGGATAGCGGCTCGAGGGGGGTGGGGGCATGGGGGAAGAGTCCTTAATTGAGGTACAGAATACTTTAATTAGGACTGTTTCCCTCATTCCTGATCTTAACGCTTCACACACAATATGAAAAAAACCAACCCAGTTCCAGCCCCGGAGTGCAGCTGCGAGGCAATTATCATCAAGCACCCCTGCATCTGTGTACAAACAATCCCACAGCTGCTGGCATTGACACTGTATATGCAGAGAGTAGCAGTGAAAGCCCAGGTTGACCCAGGGGCTCCACTATCGCCTCCAAGACCACGACCTATTCATCTGGGAGGTATTTGTGACACCTATGAACACTCACAATGTGCGGTCACATTATGTTTACCACAGTGTGTGCTCATTTGTTGATAGAGATAGAGAATGTCGTATAAATGTTTGTATCATTATGCAAAATGATAGAAACAGAGATCAATAGGAGCCTAAAGTGTACATTCCCACTTGTCCTAAATATTCTATTTATCTACAACTCTATTTATTTAAGTGTAATTCAGCAACTCTTATAGAAATATTACCAGGAAAGAACATACGTATACTATAGCTACAAGCTTTAAAGTCGTGCTCTTTCTTCTCCTCTAACTCCTTAAAATTCTTCCCCCCTTTCTGTCCTGTTAAATAGCTTTACGGTTGGAAACACAATTGTATTCCACACCATTTGGCAGTATTACATATATTCAGCTTGTTCCAGCTCTTCATCGAAGCTTTATGTTGTTTACATATGTTATTACACATATTCAAACCCTAGACTCCATGTTTTCTAACGCTACATATTTCCATCAAATAGAAATATTAAAAATGTATTGTGCATCTTTGGTTACACATTTTCCCAGAACTGTAGCCTACCCTATTTGGTATATTTGGAAACTTTGAGAACTCAACTTCCTTTTTCTTTTTTTAAGATTATTTTGGGGTTTTTCTGCCTTTATTTTTAATAGGACAGCTAGGTGAGAAAGGGGAGAGACAGGGGGAAGACATGCAGGAAAATGTCAGATTTTAACCCTGGACCTCTGCGTCGAGGCATAAACCTCGAAGTGTGTGTGCGCCTGCTCTACCCACTGATCCACGCGGCCACGAGAACTCAACTTTGAAGTTAAAATAAAATGATATTGGTTTGAACAATGTTTTGCTAGACAGAATGTGTTTGTAATGACTGAACCACCCGCAAGTCAGCAAGGTTTAAGGGATTAAGATCTAGAATAATTACTGCATTCATCAACAATATAAGAATACATATGTGTGTTTGGGTATAATGTGTGTGACAAAAAATGTGAGTGGGCTAGCGAGAGTGAGTGAGTGATTGAGTGAGTGGGCCTATTTGTGAGAGCACCGTGACTGAGAGGTCCACTGTGGGATCGAGGGGGGACGGAGGATGACTTTATGACACTGAGGGGACAGGATCAGGGGCAGAAACAGAGAGGGCCTGGGTGGAGGTGGAGGTGGTGTGGGGAGAGGGGCAGCCCTAGCTGTCAGCTCTGAGGGGCTGCTGGAAGACTCAGCAGGAGCCCAGCTTGGCCCCCGGGATGCCTTGTCACCACGGCGAGGCCTTGGAATGCATCGACACACAATGAGCTCCTGGGGCTCAGAGGGCACTCCGATTTGATAACCACATTAAAGTCCTAGCAACATCTGTTGGGGTGAAGGAGAAAGGCCTACTGGCAGGCTTTAACCCCCCAAAACTGGGATCATTAACCCTCAGCCCTGTGAGAGAACGGGGACAACAGCCCTCTATTTGTCAGCCGCCCTGCACAGGGCTGCGGGGGCTAATATTTTACCAAAAACAGCGTGAGAAGAGAAGCGGCCCTGGGCACCATGGAGAGCGCTCCTTCACACTTAACACACACATTAGCAGGAAAGTACAGTCTGTTTTACTTTATGGAACTCACAAAATAACATTTGCATAGCCTCCAAAGTAAAGGGCCTTATGGAGTCTTTAGTTTGCATTTTGCGCACCATTCAAAAAGTAAACATTACAACTAATGTTGTTGCAAAACATCTTAGCAAATATAAAATAGATAGAAAAGACAAATCATCTTATCGTCATATGTAATACATTAACCTACACAAAGATGGGTATTATTTTCCCCTCTGGTTTGTTAATGTGTAGTTAGAGGCGAGGGGGCCAAGTTGATCAAGGATGGAGAAATAACAGGTGTCCTGTCACAAAGACACGTCTCAGGCTCCAGGATGCTCTGGTGCTTTGTGGATCAGCGCCAAGCCTCATCCACCTCCACAGGTTTCAAAGCAAAGGCCACCTCTCTGTAATGAATAATTAAGGAAACAAAAGGCCCAGAGGGGGTGAGAGTGTGGGGGAGGAGGCGGGAAGCTGTGGAGGGCCTAATGCAACTAGGCCAGATGCAGCAAGAAGAGCTGAGGTTTTTGCCTCTGCGCTTCATAGAAAACATCATCCTAAATGTATTCCCTGGAGATGAAGGTCTGCAGGAGGTGCCCCCAATGCACAGGGTCCTCAAGTGCCTCCACACAAGTAATCCCATTCACTGCAGCTCATTACATGGGCAATTAAGTGCTGGGTGGAGGAGCGGGGCGGGTTGGGGAGGGCAATGGCGAAGAAGTGTGTATGTGAGTGTGTGTGTGTGTGTGTGTGTGTGTGTGTGTGTGTGTGTGTGTGTGTGTGTGTGTGTGTGTGTATAAGTGTATAGAGGGGTAACCATCATTGAGGTTTAAGGATCGGAAAAAAAACACCAATCCAATTCCCCCTTACCCAGCCTCGCCTTCGCTCGCCGAGCCAGCCCCTCCCAGCTCCTTCACCTGGGCTCGGTCTCTGTGGACACCTGCTTCTCCTAATGAAGATCCATGGCTTCATTTCCATTTCTGGAGTCATATCAGAGACTGCCAAGCACAAAACAGGGCTGTTTCCTCTGAAGCCTGGAGAGCCGGATAGAATGACACGGCTAAGTGCTCTGGCAGAGCAGGGCAGCTGCGGAGCCTGAAAATGGGATTTGGTTGGGGGTTCTGAAGTGGGGGGCTTGGATGGAGAGGACCTGATGTTTGGATTGGCCACAATGGCAGCCGTGTGCTACCTCAGCAGCTCCTCAGGACTAATGAGGCTTTCTGCAGAGATGGAGGAGCAGAGGAGAGGGCATGAGGAGGTGGAGAAGAGGAGAACAGAGGAGGAGTGTACCACTACACACCTACCTCACACACCACTCTCACCTCTTTCGCTGATAACAGCTACGCTAACTCTTGAACACACCAAAGATCTTGGATAACACAATGAGTACACATTCACGACACACAAGCGCAGCTGTCGAGATACAACCATTTCTTGGTTACTTGATATTTACGCACAAAACATTTAACAAACCATTATTTACAGCATAATGTGCCTATTTTGCTCTACAGTTGTATAGGTGCCATGTACTGCAACTTCTTTGTAACTAGTAAAATCTAATGAAAGCATTCAAAAGACGTAAAGGAAACACAAAATCAGGATTACTTTAGGCAGGTATACTTTTAAATCCTATCATGAACAGATTACCTCAGAAACTTTGCATAAACTCTAATGTTTTTAATTTTTTTTTTTACATACATTTGATCAATACCAGCCCTGTGCTCTCCCCACCCAGCCCTCTTACCCCTTGTGCAGCAAGCGTGTGTGTGTCTTTCAATACAGTGGTCGAAGCTGTGCTTGTTAACATGTTCTAGCTCACTGACTCCTCTCAGCACCCGGGGGTAGGGCCTCAAAGCTGAGCCAGGTGAGGAAGAGGAAGAGAGAAAGAAAACAAACAAGGTGACACCTCAGCCATATCGCAGCTGCCTGCTCCAGTGACAGACCTGAAAGAGGTCCCGCCCAGTTACCTACCTTCATTTTATTCAGTCGACGAAGAATCTTGGAACAATTAATAAGTCATAAAATGGTGCCAGGAAGATACTGGACATACATTAACAGAGGGAATACTATTTTGCTTATTTGCAGAAAAGAAACTCCTAAAACTCTAAAGTTTGCAACAAAAGTAGCAACAAAAGCCGATAAAGCAAGACAAAACAGTCGCGAGAAGCAGATGAAAGCAGAAAGATAACACTCCTGTCAGTTTCCAGACACAGCTTCTGACCAGGCAAAGGGACAAAAACTAAAAAGTTAGAAATAAATGCAGATGTGAGAGAAACCCTCATACATCTGGAACAATACTTCAAACGAAGGGCCTGTCTTCTGTATCAACCATGTTTAAAAAATAAATAAATAAATAAAAAATAAAATAATAAAACAGGTCAGAGCATGAGGCATAAAGGTGGCCTGTTTTTATGTATGTAGGGGTGGGGCCTGAAGGGGAGGAGGCTTATGTGAGGATTGTGTATGGTGTCACTTTGCAGGCCTCTCTGCACTCACCTGGAACAGAGCACTTCCCCTCCCTGAGTCTTATCAGTTCCCAGAGGAAATACCTGCCGCAGGTAAACACGACCCTTCGACCCCTCAGCCATCTACCCTGCCCCACTCTCAGCAGACCCTGTCCCTGTCCTGGAGCCTGTCTCTGTCTAAATCCAAAGATTAGCTTTACCACAAGCCTTAACACCCAGCTCACCTCTGCATACAGCCCAGAGTCTGTGTTCAGACCAGGTCTTCTGACAACCCCTGCCCCAACCACCTTAGATGTTGTTCTTCATGCACCAGTGAGGAAACCATAATCCCCTCCTTCTCCTCCTCCTCATCCATCCCCTCATCGCTCTGTCTCAAATTTAATCTTATCTACATATCACCAGGTGTAACCAAATATCCCTCTTATCAACCGAGGTGTCTTCAGTTCTGTTTTCCATTGTCACAGGAGTGATTTATTCAGGTGGAAACTGAATATAAATAATATGTCATATGTCACAAGAATGGCGCGGTATTTGCGATGGAAGTTAGCTTCATTAGAGTACGAGAAACATGATGAATTTCCAAAGTGATCACATTAAAGAATGATTGTAATTAAAATGGAGACGTAGTCTACTTTTAATGACTTTGGAGTGTAATTAATTATTCTACAGTATCTATAACAGAGTTTCTAATAAATGTGGGGGTGGTGATTTATTTTTAATTACTTCCTTACGAATTTTGAAATAAGAGTTTTTCTATGAAATATGACATAGCCAGTGATCATAGCAGAGCAAATGCCACACCCTACTCATTTTACATATGACATATATACATGCTCATGGACTCGGGCAGCCATGTGAATGCACACAAGTAAATATGCATACATGCATTTTACAGCCAGTTATGGTTACTGAAATCTTATGTAGCTGCAGATTTCCTGAATAACTTTCCCTTGCTTATAAACACACACAATGAATAGAAATGCGGCAAATAAAATGCGCAGAATATACTGTATTACACCAGAAAGAGGAAGTCTTAGCGGTGTGTGTTTGAACTTGTTCTACCAGTCCTGCTGTGGTATTGCTGGGAAGATGAGGAGGAGGGCAGGCGAGGCACTGCTGATACTCCCGGAAAGGGGACTGTCTCCCAAGGGACAGCTGACCCCGTTAGAAGGAGGCAAAATTCCCACAATCCTCTGTCTGGCTCCAGGACAGAGGCCACAGGGCGCTGGCCCATGGTGGCCACCCCTTCCACTCCAACATCACCCCACCTCCTCAGCACTACCTCCACAGGGTCAGGGTTACTCTCTCACCCCTGGGGCACCTACAGCTCCCCCTCTCCCTATGCCCCTGCCCCTCCTCCACTGTCACCTGAGCCACACAGGTAAATGCTTGACTTTATTTGATGGATGCGGTTTCCCACGGTGACAGTGATGTACACAGGGCCAAAAGCCACTCCTCCCCCTCCCCCTGGTGGAGTCTGGACCTGGAGTGGTGATTTTGTGCTGATAACCTCCTTGGCGCACCCCTTCTCGGCCGGGTCGAGGGAAACTGGAGAGGACAAGACATCCTGTGTGACAGACCTGAGTGTATGCCTCATCAGGCTAAAACAGAGGGGCTCCATTCTAAAATCAGCCTATAAAGACGTCCGTACACATCAAAACAACATACTTGAATTGCTTGAATGTGAATGTGATATGATGATATGTGTAATAAATAGATACATATTTTGTGTGTATATTAAGTAGATATCTGTTGCAGACATTTTCCTATTTCTAGGGAAATTTGCCAACTCACTTCACAAAGTCATGATATCTATTTATAGACTGATTTAGCATTGGTAAAGTAAGCTTACACTCTATTACACATTATGGGGAGGTTACGTTCTGCTCTAATCAAGTAAAGTGTCCCTAAACACACCTTAATTAACAAAAAATTATGTTTTTGTTCTTTATCAATGACAAACCCTTCCTCTATCTCCTCCCCATTATTAGCAGATAGCGCTACATTAGAGATAAGCAGGACAATGGCCGGGGTGAAGGCCTGGATCACAGTTGTTTCTTATCTCTCACCTCATCTGCAGCCTGTGGTGTCTCTGTCAGAGGATGTTGTTAAACCAAGTCAAACACTCAAACATCCTGTGGCATCACCCTGCACAGACACACACACACACACACACACACACACACACACACACACACACACACACACACACACACACACACACACACACACACACACACACACACATATACACACCTCCTCTTTATGGCAGTTCACACTTGGCTGGGGCTTGACCACTGTGGACGGTTCACAGGCCGGGGATGTTGTTTGCTGAGGTGAGGAGATCCTGGATTTCTTTTGGAAGGCTTGAAATATGGGAGATTCGTACTGACTTCAAGTTAAACCTAAATTCTGATTATATAAAAGCCAGAGGATAATCTTCATGAGGAAACGAGTAAGCAAAAGTTTAAGCAATTGTGATTGTTGAAGCCTCAGAACAGGTCTATTTCAAATAACCCAATTAATCAACTGTCAACATTTAAATGATGGTTCTCATTATAGCGTGGAAATTATTAACTAAATTCAGAGCAAACTTCTGAGGGTGGCTCTTTTTGACCAACTTTCATCAGCAGTAGCCTTCAAAATGCTTACATGATTGCACTCACTCACTCTCTCTCTCTCTCTCACACACACACACACACACACACACACACACACACACACACACACACACACACACACAAACCATCTCCTCTGTGAAGGGAGGAAGCCCCGGTGCAGGCAGGTTAATATCAGGAGCACTTGACAACAATGGTATGTTATGAGGTGCTGCAGCGGTAATAAGGTCTTTGTTGGGACTTTAGAGCACAGCCACATCACATCATTACTCATCCTGGGAGACCAGTTGCCAGTCGGCATGGCAACCGGGACTTGGCTGAAGCCAGAAGCAAGACCAGAATCTCAATGCCCGGAGAGAGAACGAACACACAAAGAATGTTCTAGTGGAAGGAAAAAGTTTACAAGTGGCCACGGTGACCCCAGACCACTGCCTCCGAGATGAGAAAGAGTTGATCTGAAACCCAACAAATTAAAGAAAAGGAAACATTTAAAGGAAAATCTACTTTAGTGTGAAATAAGTTGTTCACCAAATTGCCAAAACAAATTCCACCAGATTGATTTGAATGTTTACATAAATGTTCACATCACATTTTATTCATCAAAATCAACTTCAGATTAGTTCAGATAAACAAGACTGAATGGATTATCCAATCAAACAGGAAATGGGTTCAATTCAGCCCTCTTACATTTCCATCTGCACCCATGTTGAGTGTGTGAATGGACAGATTAGGAGTGGACAGTGCAGTCAGTGGAGGTATGCAGCGGTGTGAGAGTTTTATCCTGCAGGTTGTTGGGTGTGTTGGGTCAGTGTGGAGCGGTCAGCAGCTGCTGCCTGGCCTAGGTCCCACAGTTCCCAGGCTGGGGGGATTGACAGGCCAGTAATAAAATCAGGCGCCCTGGTTGGGCTGTGTGCGGCCCATTGTTCCCCCAGCAAGGCCCGCGGCTGCTGTTTACTTTCTCCCATATGCATTATTCAACGGCACAGGAGCTCCCGGAGAAAGGGGCCCCATTCAGGGATCCTCTTGCCCTTGTTTTGTTTTGCTAATTTTCAATTAAAATAAACCATCTCTTGCCAGTGCCGTGGCTGAGTGGGGAAAGAGAGAGGGACAGTGTCCCTGCCATTTGTGCCGTCTGAGGAGATTAGACCAAATGTATAAATGACAATAAACTGGGATGTATCGTTCATACTGTCAGTGATATGTTTTTCTATAGTAGGATTTAAATGGAGACAATTAGAGGGGTTGGTGTTTCAGCTGAGAGCATACGCTGGCCTTTTATTTATGTTATTGTTGTTGAACATGTCCCCCAGCATGACCTCATTTTTTAAAAGCAGATTAGATATGTAAACAAAAATCAAACATCTTCAGATTTATGTTCAGTCAGCCAACAAGTGCACTTCTGTTACACTGAAGCACATTATGGGTTTCACCCTTGAGGTTGGAAAAGGAGGATTTCCACATGGTAAGGAAAAATGTAAACTAATCACAAAGACAATGACTTTTCAATAATGACACCCAGAGGTCATTAAAAGAAGACAGCCTGGACTAATCAATAAGTCCGGTGATAGCTCTCTTTTTTTTTAGCCGCCTCTTTCACACAGGAGGGGGCTGAGCCAACCATGTGGAGTGCAGGGACAGATGCAGTGACTGTGGGGAACTAGCAGAGTTAAAGATTCACCACACATCTGTCACTTCAGCCGGGGCGGCAGCTCATAGTCTGCACCCGCTGACAGCCTGACTGCCTGACGCCATGCCTACCTGTGGCTGTGGTTTGTTGCTGAGCTTTACCATCTGCCTCTCCTTTGGGTCTCAGTTTGCTTGATTCCCTGCATGTCGCTCTAATTCCTTTCCTTATCTTTGCCATTCTATTTCCATTTTCTCATTATGTAACCCTCCACTAACACCCTTACTACACACACACACACACACACACACTTTGCATATTACATATATACAAGCATACATTTCATCCATCCTACATCCACCATACACATGTACCCATGACCTTTTCCAGTGTGTGCACACACGCAAACGGTTCTCATCTGTAGGAGCTTCCTTCTCCTGACTACAGGACACCACTGTAGTTACTGTGGCTTCCTGCACACACACACACACACACACACACACACACACACACACACACACACACACACACACACACACACACACACACACACACACACACACACCTGATATCTCACATCCTCCTTTAAAACTACCTCTTTAAAAAATTCTGGAAAGCAGTCCTAATTGGCTGGCTCCCAAAGCACTCACTCTCGCTCCCTGTCAAATGCTAATAATTACAGAGTTTAGCAGCAACCTGTTGTAGCCTGTTTTGAGTCTTACAGCAGCCAACATTCATTCAACAAAATCATTTACCACAGCATATACAGTACACATGTGTCATCATCTACACTGTCAACTGAGGATCTGCTTCTGTCTGTAAAGAGAAATGGTTGGCGGCGGAGCCACACTAGCCTGTTAGTGCCTGGTGAGTGGGGATGTGAATGTGGAGGGCCTCTTGGCTTGGCTGGACACAGTCTGTTCCCCTGCTGGGTGCAGGTGAGCTCTCAATGCAGCCCTCAGCACCTGCCCTCTTTGTTCCCTTGTTGATGGCTTTATGGCGTGAAGGGGATCCGTCTGTCTGGCTCTCATAAAGCCAGCGGCGCGAGGCCTAGTAAAAGCCACGCTGCTGCCAGGGCATTGTGTGGGGCCCCCATGGCTTCCAGAGTGACCCCACCAGCCAGTGAGGGAGCCCAGTTTAGCGCCCACAACAACTGACGCACATACTTATAGCGAACATTAATATGGGCACTTACATTAACACCAAAACAAAAAACATAAAACACATGCATGCACATATGTGTATGTACATGGAGACATACAGAGTGGGTCCCCAGCTCTTTAGAATGATCACTCTCCCAGTGTGTGATTTCAAAACAATAACTGTTTACTGCGGTCCCGCTTGACGTTTTTCATTCTTCTTTCTTTGTACCTCACCACTACACTGTGGAAAACATACAAACACTACTAAGGCAGGTCAAATAGTTACTTCCTGGGGACAGAGATCCGATTTTTAAAATAAACAAAACGTAATAATAATGATAATAATAAGTGGTGGAAAGTAACTAACCCCATTTAATCAAGTACTGAACTTATGTCTAACCCACTACATTTCAGAGGAACTGCTGTGCTTTTTACTCCACTACTTGATAGCTATATTGACAAGTTACTTCGCAGATAAAGCCTTCACGTACAAAACATCCAATAATTTTATAAAATATGTGATGCAATGTTATTATTACCCAACAGCATATAAGGTACCTTCATCAGCTATAACATAAAAAGCTGCTGAAGGCAGTACTAATACATTTCCAACAATATAACACAGTATACATATAATTTCCCACTTTGAGTACTTTTGCCTTTGATAAGTATATTATGGTGATAATATTTGTTTAATATTACTTTTTACTTTTTTTTTCTTCGAAGTAAGTAATAAAGTGGGTAAAGGATCTGAGTACTTCTTCCACCACCTAAAATCTTTTTTTAACTGCTGCCTGCCTCTCTTTTTCAAACTTCCTTTTTCAAATGTGTGTGTAATACGACCAGTTTATGATCACAGCAGTTGTCAGTTATTATTATTGACGTGCTATTTAATTTATTCTACACAATAAAAACTCTGTTTAATTTGATAAAATCTAAGAGTAAACACAAGGAATACCTCGAGCTTTTAAGGGCTTGTATGACAACGTATATCCAAAGTTATATTTTACTAAGTACTGCTCAAGTGCAAGGCTACAGTGTGTGTCTAAGAGGGTTTGGTGAAACCTTTACATCAGTTTGAGTGACAAACCCGATAGCACAGCTCAATGGCCGTGTGAGGTCAATGATTGCACAGAAATAAGCCCTACATTAATGTTTAATTTATATGATTTTCCTGGATATGAAATCTTACTGATAAACTCAAGAAAATTAAGTGGCTGAAAGGAGGGCCGTAAGCAGCTTGGTATTTGAGATCAGGTCTTTGAGTAGGAGCATCTTAGAAACCAATTATCAGACAAGAAATAGATCATTATTTTTTCTTAGAGGATTGGGTTGTGGGGATGTGGGGGCGGGGGGGCAAAGGTGGTTGCTAAAAGGAAGGGAGGGTTTTCTAGATTGAGGAGGGAGGGCACAATAAAGACATAATCATCTACCCTCAACTTTTCCTATCCAACTTTCAGATTTTAATTTGCCGTCTGTGAAGTGGTACCTAATTTACTTTCGCCTCATCCCTTCAATGCACCATTGTTGCCGCTGCTGAGATTCAGAGCTTCCTCTCTTAGCTCACCTCAGCGTGAAATTGGTTTAATGAAGCTGAAAGGTATGGGGCTCTCACAACACTGTGGATTCCAGTGACACTGCTTGATCCACCCACCCCTCCTCTCAGTCCCTCCTCCCCCCACAAACCAGCTCCCTGTGCACTCGCATTACGGTGACAATTTATAACACACCCCACAAAAGATCCCTATCTCACACATTACATCAGTGCATATTACTGTCCCTTTGAGAGCGCTAACTCTCAGGCAAACGCTGGAGGGGTAAGTGACTGGCCAATCAGTTTGGGTATACGGTATGCATGAGGCACTTCAAATTATCAGCCAATACTGGTATAAAAATTGATCAGATACTTGGCTGGTAAGCGACAGAGATAGTTTAAAAGTGGAATAAATAAAAGGAGGTGAAGCATGAAAAGAAAAGAACTGAGAGATATGAAGAGGTGAAACTAATCAGAGAGAAACTGTGCCTGTTTTTCCCACCTCTTCCAACCTGACCCTGTGAAAGGTGTTCTCCTGTTACCTGTCCTCCTGGGTGTGGTTTCTAATGGGAAGGAAGTCCTGTGGGATTATTATGTGTGTGTGTGTGTGTGTGTGTGTGTGTGTGTGTGTGTGTGTGTGTGTGTGTGTGTGTGTGTGTGTGTGTGTGTGTGTGTTACATTAATATGATCCCCTTAAGTCATATCACTTACTTCTTCTCGTCCCCTTTAAGGACAATCAAATGGAAATGCATCCGTAACCAAATATTTCAGCCTGTCCCACTCGTTTCTGGTTTGAGGCCCAGTTTGGAGCTGGTAGTTTGTGGAGAGAGAGAAGAAAAAAAGGAAGAGGAAATGAAATTAGGCTACGTGAGTGTACATGAGCAGCTGTTTTCTTAAAGGATAGGCTCACAATTTTTAAAGTATGTCCCGTCAGGTTAGTCAGGTGCCCATATGAGCATTGAAACAGGTTTTTCTTGCTGTAATCATTCCTCCTATTTCTCCATTAAGGGATCTTTTCATTGGTTGTGAAAAGATCATTTAATGGGCTTCCAATGCAAGTGATTTTGGACAAAATCTGCGTTCCATGCAAACATGCAGTAAGACATTTATCTGAAGCTAATATTAAGGCCTCAGTGAAAGAGTTATATATATATATATGTATATATATATATATATATATATATATATATATATATATATATAATAAAATAGATATCTTCCAAAGTTATAGTCTTTTTTAGTAAAAATGTGTTACTGCATCTGAGAAAAAAAGGAAGAGGGAATTTTATTTGAAAAACACTGAAACATTTGAAGATACTCACTTGATTTGACAAACTCTATCAGGATATAGAGATGTTGTCCCCCATCCCTTACATAGAAAACAAATCAGGGAGGGATCTCCTAATGGCTACTATAAACAGGAGGAATGATTACAGCATGCATGTAATCATGCCTAACCCTAACCCAAGCTGTGAATCTGTCCTTTAATGCAGAGAGGCCGACACAAGGTTTGACAGAGAGAGAGGGAGCAGAAAAAGGAGGAAATAATGAATGAAAGAAGGAAAAAGAAGAGGAAGAGCAAGTTCAAAATCTTGAAGAGAAAGAGAATAGCCTTAGGAGATCAGGAAAGGGACAGGGCTGACTCACAAAGGTTTCTTTACACTGTAATGACACGGACATTAGGCTGAACTTTGGCTGCCGTAACTCTAAAAGAACGGCCACTTTCACTGCTGTGGCGCTCCGGCCAGCAGCACGCACTGCTGTTTGTCTTTCAAATGCCATTGTGGGTGAGGCCACTAGTGTACGCACAAAGTGCCTGTTACAACTTTCTATTCACTGTGGGATTGTGAAACTCACAAAGGAATGTCAAATTACCGTTGTATGATTTTGTGCAATTTCAAATGTCCAACCATCATCTTGTCAGAGTTGGCAAATTAGTTTTAAACACTTTCTTGTTTCCTGGGATTTCTCTGAGGCCAGTTTAGTGATAGCATAAGAGTAGTTATGTATATATACATGTAGCTCTCACACACAAATTTACACAGAGAGTAGTGCTAAACTGTTGCATTAAGCTTCTTCCCAAGCTAAAATCTGATCTGCAGTAGACATACTGGGAAGATTACAGCTGAACAGAGCCACAGGAGTGTTATATTTTACAGGTAATTACTCAATTATCAGTAAACACTGTCGCTGGAGACACAATGCCATAGAGAGGATCACACAAACCACTGAATGATTCATTTCAACACCACAACAACATGCATTCACAAAGAGGATGTGAAGAAAGGGAAAAAGTCATTACACCAACTTGTCAGTGCATTTTTGTTTAGTGATACAAGATAAGAAGTGACATGTGCACTAAAATAAATTTATGACTAATTTTTCCTTTATAGCAATAAAACCGGTGCATCAGGTTTATGTAAATCCTAAAATACCCTAACTTGAATTTATAATAATAAAACAAGACAACTTGCTCTCATTAGATATTAAATGCATTAACACAGACAAGCTGAACACTATCTAATCACCTCCCAGGTTGGCTTTGACCATACTGCTTTTTACCACTAGTGGGAGCTAGTAAACAGATGACATGAGGCTCCCCTGCAGGCTCAAACTCAAAGTTCTTGTTGGAACAGTATTGGGAACCGACATTGATTTCATAGGTTTGTTTAAAGACACAGGTTAAGACTCAGACAGCCAGGTAGATAAATAGATAGATGAGTTTGCAGGGCCTGGGTGTTGGGTTTCACTGATGTAGGCTTAAAGGATGAACAAACTCAGAGTCCTTTCATTAGTCTGTAAACATTTAGGCACAATTAACAGAGTGCATTAGATGTGACACTTGCCCTGATATGCTAAGCTGTGACAGAACTGACTGAGAAGAGTAGAGGAGTTACATTTCAAGTTTCAACCTCTCAGGATTTCTTTCCGCTTATTTTAGGTTGAGGTTGTTGGAAATGTTAGTCAGAGTGCAGCATCTTTACACCTGGAGCGTGAAACCAAACACACTTATACACACGACCAAGGATGGAAACTCTATACGGTGTTACCTGCCTGTGGTCCGTGGTCATACACCTGGCCTAAAGCCACGGCCCACAGTCCTTCCCTGCGGTCCTACACACTCACCACAGAGGTTAACACATAGTCAGTAAAACATTCTCCTCCACTGAAGCAGCCCTGCAGGCCTTCTAAATCTCCCCTGAGACAACCTGCCGTGAGGTAATGAGGAATTAGAGGGGAGGAAGGAGGTCTCCTGAAGATTTACAGGTTTTAACTCCTGTTACTGTCACCCAGGAAGAGCCACAGGCCTGTGGCTATATCAATAACAACAACATCCACCTCCTAACCAACACAACACCACACAACTACAGGGAGATTTGTAAAAGGGGGTAGGGATAGTGGACTCACCACTCGTGTAGAAAAAAAGCAGCTTAAAATGGATCTGTCATACACACAAACCTCTCAATGGTCTATTAAAAGCTCATATGACATTGTACATTGTACTAAATTGTACCTTCAGAAAACCTAGCCCAGTTAGAGTTAATTAGCAAATCATCCATCCATCCATCCATCTTCATCCGCTTATCCGGGGTCGGGTCGCGGGGGTAGCAGCTCCAGCAGGGGACCCCAAACTTCCCTTTCCCGGGCCACATTAACCAGCTCCGACTGGGGGATCCCGAGGCGTTCCCAGGCCAGGTTAGAGATATAATCCCTCCACCTAGTCCTGGGTCTCCCCCGAGGCCTCCTCCCAGCTGGACGTGCCTGGAACACCTCCCTAGGGAGGCGCCCAGGGGGCATCCTTACCAGATGCCCGAACCACCTCAACTGGCTCCTTTCGACGCAAAGGAGCAGCGGCTCTACTCCGAGCTCCTCACGGATAACTGAGCTTCTCACCCTATCTCTAAGGGAGACGCCAGCTACCCTCCTGAGGAAACCCATTTAGGCCGCTTGTACCCTGGATCTTGTTCTTTCGGTCATGACCCAGCCTTCATGACCATAGGTGAGGGTAGGAACAAAAACTGACCGGTAGATTGAGAGCTTTGCCTTCTGGCTCAGCTCTCTTTTCGTCACAACGGTGCGATAAATTGAATGTAATACCGCACCTGCTGTGCCGATTCTCCGACCAATCTCCCGCTCCATTGTCCCCTCACTCGCGAACAAGACCCCAAGGTACTTCAACTCCTTCACTTGGGGTAATTAGCAAATCAACAATCCATAATTGCTCCTATGTCACATATACATATCTCTTAAATGTGTTTCTAAATACCAACATGAGGGGTTTTCTTTTTTCTTTTTCATCCTGTAAACTGCATACAATTAGAAAATGAAGGCACGTTTCATGTTTCCCCAGTCTTATTTCTTAAAACCTTAATTTTGGGTATTGATTATTGCCTTTTTTAGTATACGCAAAATCCGCAATGTCACATTTAATGTGATTAATTTACATAAAATTCAGAAGTCCACATATTTCTAATTTTCAAAGTGAATGAGCAAACAATGAGATAATACTAATTATCATTAGCCTATATCCTTTATGTTTGTTTGTTTGTTTGTTTTGGGCAGATAAAAATAAAAGAGGTTAGATCGGAGGATACATATCGCATCCGTATGTTGTTTTTGGTTACCTTTAAATGTACTGTATGTACTGTAAACTAACACGGTACATTCACCATGTTCTCAGACAGAACATGTGTGACAAACTTCTGTGGCCACTCCTCATTCCTCCAAATAATACCATTAAATTATTCTCCTTTTCCTAAACCCCCTCATTAAGGTACATTCAGCATCTTACTAGGCCATCAGAGAGTTTGAAAGAATTTTTGGTAACACTTTACTTGAAGGTATCTACATAAGAGTGACATGACACTGTCATGACACATGAACCCTAACCGTAACTCTAACCCTAACCCTAACCTGTCATGACAAAAACCGAATGACACTTAATGAGAGAAGCGTTATGTCATGAACGTTTATGACTTGTTTATAATGTTTATGACACGTTCATGACAGTGTCATGTCACTCTTATGTAGATACCTTCAAGTAAAGTGTAACCGAATTTCTTCCTAATTGTCACATTAAAATCAAAAACCTAATGCTGTGATACACAGACAATACATTCAGGGTCTGCAAACGTAAATATGATGTGGGTGTTTTAGAGCCATTTTGCAACTGTATAATGAGCAAAAGGAGCAAACTGATATAATGTTATGGAACAAAAAGATGAGCAATGTCTCTGATTTATAGTTAAGAGGGAATCTGATATTGGAACCACCTTAAATAACAAAAAGAATACTAACAAAATAATCTGTGACATTTGCAATGCTTTAGTGGTTACAGGGGACATGCTGTCCACCACAGACGTCACCATCACCCAAACACATACACAGAGTCTGAGTCATTCAGATGTCATGAAAATAAGCACGTTTAAGAACACGCCAAATGACTGTTCATCATGACTTAACATTTAAAGGCGTGATTCTCGTTCCCAGTGTTATCATGTGCTTCTGATATCATGGATACTGCCAGTTTTTTGACATTGAACTTCTCATAAAAACCAGCTGATTAAAATGATAAACATATCTTTCTATGAATTGACCATTAGGCCGGTGGGTCACATGCATCATAGACAATGACTGACACTGAATGACAGATAGGATGCTCTCTCTCAGTTACGACAATACCATGAGCCATCTAACAGAGGGGCCCCATGTTTTAGCGTATGGGCTTACACCCTGGACAGGCCGCGCAATTACCAGACTAACTCAGAGCATGCAGTAATCAGTAGGTGCTGTACTGTATGGAGGCGGTGGTGCAAACAACTTTAAAAAGAGACCACTAGTGTCAGGTGTCGAGATTTACTTTACCTGACTAATTTTCCCTGCCTTAAAGCTGACAGTCTCGCAGCATGACATGAACTGCAGTGGGTGTGCCCAAGCATGGGAGAATGTGTGTAGGTGTGCTTACAGTTTTAAAAATAGGGCATGCCTGAGAGACAACTGACAAACCGAACGCATGTGTGTGTTTATGTTTGTTATCGTGGAAGACCGTGTGAATGTGGCTCGATCATGTCTACGTCTGACAGGAGGCATGAGAGTGTTAGACGACTCCATCATCACAGACAGAAATAAACAGAGGGCAAGAATATGTGTGTGTGTGTGTGTGTGTGTGTGTGTGTGTGTGTGTGTGTTCTTGTTTAACTACATTCGTGGGGTCCAAAAACTGGGAGTCCAGTATACTTGTGGGGTCCGGACAGCTTTGTGGGGCCAAAATGCTGGACCCCACAACTTTAAAGGGCTGTTTGAGGGTTAAGATTTGGTTTTAGGATTAGGGATAGAATTAGGTTAGGGTTAAGGGTTAAGGTTAGGCTTTAGTTGTGATGGTTAAGGTAAGGGAAAGGGACTAGGGAATGCATTATGTCAATGACGGGTCCCCACAAAGATAGTGAGATGCACTGTGTGTGTGTGTGTGTGTGTGTGTGTGTGTGTGTGTGTGTGTGTGTGTGTGTGCGCGTGCGTGCGTCCGTGCGTGCGTGCGTGTGTGTGTGTGGGTATGCATGCGTGTGTTTTCAGCCATGTCTGCAGGGTGAGGTGGAGGCTGATGCTTTGGCAGCAGGTCTGGCACGTCTTTCAGGCCCAAACCTGCAGAGGAGAGAAGAGAGGCAGAAAGTAAATAGGTGTGAGAGTCTGCCTGCCTTCATGTGATATGCTTCACTTATACCTCACCATCACTAAAAACTACTCTGGCACTGTCAAACCCACATACAGGTGAAGTCAACTTAATAGTGTGTGCCATTTTGAAAGTGAGGTACAGTCATTAATGCACAGAACAGCAAGACAGCAAAAAAAGTACATCACTTTAATGATGTCCGCACAGCTAAAAGTGAGTTCTTATACGTACCTCAGAACACATCTACTTCTCATTTGAATCCAGCTGGCTGGTTTGATTCCTTGATAAAGTTTTATGATTTTACCTTGTTTCTGTTTAGATTCATATCTAGACATTTCTTTTACCAATGAGCAAGGAACATGCATATCTTTGTTTTGCTTCAACATTTCAGCCAGGTGTATCGCTGTTGATGAACACATTGTATTGCAGCAGTCACGCGTATCAGGAATGTGTACAAAATCTATTTGTACAGTGCTCTTTTTTAAAAACTTAAAGTTAGTTTCCCCTCCACGTCCACACAATTCAGCTTTTATTTTGATTTAAGCTTCCATAGATTCAGCTTCATGTTACTATATCAAACATGTTGCCGTCCACATCACCAGCTGGGATCCTCAGTCATCAAGTCAGTTTAGTATAGTGTAATCGAGTAGCCTGACAAGCCAGACCCACATCGAGATGTTGGGTCTGAGAACTTACCATTGGCAGGGCTCAATCCGAGGGGTGGGATAAACGGTTGTCTTTCAAATTCCCTCTGTACGCAATAGGATAGCGCTACAACCAACCAGAGCAATGCTAGTTGATAGATTAAACGTATCTGGTCGGCAAAACTCCGAACACATCTTCCTTTTTTAAGAATGACTTCAGTGCCGTTCTTTGTTCTTTTCTCAAAGAAAAGCTTAACTCCAAGTCTTCCAGAGTCACGGCCAAAGCTGATTCGAAAGACTGTTGTTCGCCAGCAGCAGCATCCATCGTCTTTGTTTTCAAGTAGCAGGGAATTCACGTGGAACCGTCGTAACTCTGCCGTCATTATGTTAAGCCCGCCCACCGTCTCTATACACGATGTGATTGGCCCGGCTAGAGTTTGGCTTTTCCAGCTCGCAAGCCAACGGAGAGTTGCTAGACCCCCTGGCTGCAAATTACATTTGCTGCCGATAGGGTCTAGATTTCTAGGCTAGTAATCGAGATTATAGGTTACATTTCTTTTCTTTTTTTGGGACATTTCGGCATTTTTATTCGATAGGACAGCTGAGATATGAAAGGGGAGAGAGAGGGGGGAAGACATGCAGGAAAACCGTCACAGGTCGGACTTGAACCCTGGACCTTCTGCGTCTAGGAATAAACCTCTGCATATGTGCGCCCGCTCTACCAACCGAGCTTACCGGCCACATTTAGTTACAGACCAGTTACATTTCTAAATTTAGTCAAACCTCTGCTGCGGATATCGTTAGATAAAAGGATTTCCTTAATAATATCCATATAATACCTACACCTACACAGGAACACTTCTAAAGAGAGTATGTGTCCCCTTAGGCAGAAAAATCACTCTACATTGTGACCACGGCACAAAAGTGACGTTGGAGAGTGTATCAACTCCATAACCTCAAAGGAAATCTCTATTCAGTGATAATAAAAGAAGGCCTTAGCCCACTATCGCTGTGGGGCTGGTTACAGAAAGAGAGAATGGATTAAGAGAAAAAACAGAGGGAGAAAAGTGTACAGGTGAAGTCCTATGGGTATAGAGGTTTGCTCAGCTGTGCGGTATTCTTTTCTGCACCCCACCCAGTAACCAAAGGCTGGGATATCTTTCCATTTCATTCTTTCTACCTACCTCTCTCCATCTCTCTCTTTCATATTTGCACAGGTGAGAGGACAGCAGTCCTATAGGTGTGGGTGGGACACTTGAAAGTCAGGTTTGCCTGGCTGGTGGAAGGAGTTCACCTGTGGACTGTGGATGGATAGAGATTGGAGACTAGTCAGCCTTTTGTCTGGAGAGACAGACAGCAAACACACAAACATACAAAAACGGAGGAATTCTGTCGAGCGAATCACTCAAAAGATCATTAGTCACAATGACCTATAAAACAGTGAAAGAGTAGGAGTACAGGGGCACAACTGTATAAGGAACTGAAATAAGGAATCTCAGCACGTAGGACCCAAACGTGTCTAACACAAATCATTAAAAAAAAACGCACAAGAATATAAAGGGAGGTACCGAACGAAGGGAGGACAGAGAGCAGGGAGACAGGTGGAGCAGTGCAGGAGTCATAAGGGTGGGGAGGTTTTGCTCTCAGGGCCAAAAGTTCAGAGCGAGGCAGAGCGGGCAGGTAACCCTAGCCACCATGTGCCAGAGTCTCACGTGTTTCCCTCATTGTCTTAACAAGCCTAAGCTCAGGTTTCTGGAGCACAGAGAGCTTCCTGGGAGATGAGGTCCAAGCACCACCACCCACCTCCTCACCTGTCTACCCCTCCTCACCTGTCTACCCCTTGGACCCCTTGCCCCACCCTGCAACGGTAAACACACACACACACACACACTCAATAAGCAAACATGGGCATTAGACAAACACTAGAGTGCACGATCAGGCCTGAGAAACCCATCTTTGTCATGCAAGCTTAAGTACAAACAAGGCAGACACACACAAAACTGCTCCAAGTGGGCAAATAATGTATAGTTGGTCCAAATCAAAGTGAGGCATTTGTTATCAGAGAGAATTATGATGAGCCACTCAGCGCCTTTCCTTGTAAAAAAAAACAAAACAAAAAAACATACAGCCCATGTGATAATATGGTAGCAACTGGAGGAACGAGTCGTAAATCACTATAATTACCATTACGCCCATGTCAAGAGTCTAGCTCAGACACATGAGGCAGGATTATTAGACATGAGGATATGTACACCAGAGGCAATTTCCCTCCCTCCCTCTCTCCTGTAGAATTCCACCAGAGGATCTTTGTCTGATTCATTACTTAGTCAGAGATTTTAGTTTTTAGCATCCTCTGACATTGTTGGGTTAGAGAGCAAATGAATGCAAATTCCTCTCTAGTCCCACCAATGTGCAACATATTGCAATTTGACATTAGCATACTATTACTATTACTTTTATTTCTTTCCTTTTCACTTGCATTATATATATATATATATATATATATATATATATATATATATATATATATATAGTAAAAAAACTTCTTCCTGCCAACCCTGGCTACCGAATTCTGGTGCCACTGATATCGTACCCCCTGAAACAGAAGATACCGCAACACAAACACCGCTACACGTGACGCTAGTTAACACAATACTCAACAGCAGCTAACGTTAGCCTACCGCTAGCTAGTAGCTGGATTAAACACGGTTAAAATGCTGACAGCTAACGCTAAACGGTGTAAAGTTTGACTGTGTTTTACTGTAGAGGATTCAACACCGGGATGTAACAATCTGCAGCTGCCGTCGGAGAAACAACACAGACGGTGCGTTAAATGAAACTGGTAAACTACAGCCTCGTGGTGCATTTGTAGTTATTGTAAATGTCCATTTCCCATCTGGTGGTTGTTTTTGTCGTTCAACAGCAATTTACTAGTGAAATAAGTTATTATTATTGTTATACATTATTATTAAATCATTTAATTTTGACCATATGGCCTTAGCAATAAACAAGCCGTTCTTTAATGTCACCAGCTGTTGTTTAGTACCCTTTTTTTTTTCTTTTCTTTTTTTACTTTCTTAAAAAGTATCGGTTCAGGCACCATTAATTATGTATGCGATTAATTTCGATTAATTAATCACAGAGTATGTAATTAATTAGATTACATTTTTTAATCGATTGACAGCCCTAATATATATGTATATATATATATATATATATATATATATATATATATATATATATATATATATATATATATATACATATATATATATATACATATATATATATATATATATACATATATATATATATATATATATATAACTCAGAGAAATGCAGTGTAAAAATCTCCCTTTCATCAACTCAGTTTTGTCTGTGAGGTTTTTTTCTTTAAACAAATTCCCCTATAATCTATTAGCCTACCACCATCAGGTTTGTCCAAAACTTTGGTACTTGCCAAACAAAAGACATTCTTATTAGCCTCAGTTGTACGTAACAAGCAAATGTTAGCATGCTAACGCTAAACCAGGATTGGGGAACAGAGTAAGGGCCTAATGCTGCTTTTCCACTGTATCAGCTCGATTCAACTCAACTCGCTCTTTTTTGGTATTCCATTAGCAAAACCTCGACCACCACAGTCGAGGTTCCAAGTGAGCTGAGCCGTGGAGTTAAAACACTGCAGACACAGAGAGAGAATCGTCAAAAGCGTGACACGGGACATCTTGCACAAATACCACATTTTTAATTAGCCAAGCTACTGCACATTTTTTATTCACTTGCCCCCGATTTAAAAAACAAATGGCACCACGCAAAGCTCAACATACACTACATACATTATTCCCAGCCTCACAGAGCTGCTAGCATGGCTGCAGACTCTTGCTTTGTTTGGTTATGTTTGTAGTTTTATTTTGCAATAAAGATCGAGAGAAAGTGACCAAGATTGTTTATGGTGAAGTTTTATTTGCAAAGACTGTGTTTAGCTAAATAAGGTATCTTAGTAGTTGTAGTTATTTGAGTCAAGTGTTATAATTGTCTAGAAGATCTTCAGGAGGACCCCTGGTGGCCAAGGGAGTAGGGTGCCAACCAGGAACATTCTCAGTTTGTCTCCGGCTAGGGACCTTTGTTGCATGTCGTTCTTTATTTCTCTCTTCCCTCATTCCCTGTTATTTCTCTACTCATGCACCTTGCAAATAGGTGAACTTGCGCCAGAAAGACCCACTCTTCTGCCGAATATAATGCATGCCATACACATACCTCTGACCAGAATTGACAAACTCTTAAAGCATACTCACTTTTTCTGCCTCTCTAGTCACTGTTTCTCATCCACTGCAAGGACCCAGACTTGAGGCCTGTGATCCCCATGATCACTGAACACACAGAGCCTGGAATCACTGTGATGTCATCAGGATTCCACGAGGCCTACATAATGGCCGTCTCCACGACAACATAACTCAACCAGTTATAGAGTTGCACAGAGGGAGGAGGTATTTTCGGAATTCTGGTTTGCAGAAGCAAAGGTCTCATTAATTTTCCCATAGGCAGTGTAAGGTGACTCACAGTTGGGTAGTATCCTGGTTATATAGGCAATCCAAAATATTAATAACAGTGTTAGAAAATGTTGGTTCTTTGATTAAAAAGTCAAAGGTACAAACTTGTAAGATATAGGGTAAGAGATTAACTACGACAACCAAGGTGCATTTTGGCAAAAAACACATCAAATCACCAAGATTAAAATTATATGACATGCGCTGCTAATGGCAGGTGGAAGCAAAACAAATGTGCTGTTAAGAAAACTGATTTTATAATCTGCCGCTTAAATCAGTTCAGTTTAATTTTGTGGTGAACTTTGCTTGAATTCAGCAACTAAGGTGTTGTGTTGCAACAACGAAGCGGTTGGATTTGGCTACTGCTATGATTAGCGCTTCTGAGTGGCCTCTTCTCCATGGAAACGGTGGCTGAGGCTCATGGGAATTGTAGTATTTAGAGTGGTCCACCCTGCCAAAATGATGGATTGAACATGATGTCTCCGAAAACAAAGTTGAAATAATTGAAACTGGTGGTCCTAATATAAACCTACATGATCGGTACATTACCCATGAAAATTCTGTGTTTTTATGTTAAGCAACATTGAGGATGTTGTTGAAAGAAAAAAATCAACAGAAAGACCCTAAAACCCTGACCTTACATCACATTGCGCTAGCTCCCAAGAGACACTGTACTTTCTATCGACATAAAGCACCACTTACGCTAACGTGTTCATATTGAAACATAACTGTGAGATCTTGACAATAACCATAACCTACATCTCTGACAAACTGCACATGGTATCACATCACATATTGCTGTCATCCCATAATGACTGTATAGATACTGATAGATAAGCAAGTCTCTCTTCATGGGAGGCAAGGGGTCTTGGTCACTCCCTGATTGCTGTTGACAAGGTGCTCAGGCAAATGGTCCCCCACTGGGAGAGCAAATGACCCCAGGACTTAAAACTACATGGGCTGCTGTAGGTGGGAACTCCTGCAGGTACATGTAGTCTCACATGATCAGGTGATGAATGAAATATATGCACACAGGACTCTCTGAAAAGCTTTACTGATACTAAGTCGGTAATCCTGGTGAAATATAGTAAATTGAACCATTGTAACTGCATTCTAAATACCATTGAGAAATAATGTTAAATAAATTCCCATTCATGTCCCATAAAGACAACAGTGTCTCAAAGAGACCAATCAGCAGGGGATACATTCTCTACTAAATCAATATACCATTAGGTGAGTAGATGTTGCACTTGTGTGTGAATCTGTAGGTGTGGACAAATTAAGGCAAACACCTTAATGCATTTGATTTGAACGATAACAACTAAGGCCTCAAAAATGAACCTGTTAACTCAACACCTCTGGGCGCCCGGATAGCTTAGTTGGTAGAGTGGGCGCCCACATATAGAGATTTACACCTTGACGCAGCGGGCCAGGGTTCGACTCCGACCTGCAGCCCTTTGCTGCATGTCATTCCCCCCTCTCTCTCCCCTTTCATTTCTTCAGCTGTCCCGTCAATAAAGGCCTAAAAATGCCCCAAAAGATTATCTTAAAATCAATGCGAAGTAAAAAAAAACAAAGTACTTGAGGCTATGTTATAGAAATGCATTATTATGTCAGGTGTCCCTGTTATTTATTCCACCACCTGTATTTCTTCTGCTCATCTAAAAGTTATCAAAGTTATGAGTGAAGTCAGGTTTTCCTCTGCATTTTGGAGCTTCTACAGAACCCTGGGCCGCTGTGTGGAGGCGTGAATGCTAACATGGTTCAATCTATATGCTACAGAGAAAAAACAATCCAAGCTAATCTGCCGCCACAGACAGGAGTCCAGTTAGACCAATCAGGAGGGGAATCATCTGGAGTGGAGAGGGCTCAGAGAAGCCTAGATCAGGACCCTGATTGCAGCAGAGTGATTTACAGCCTGAGAACAATGATGGCTGCCTGGGTCAGCACTGATGAAGAGGCTCTGACTGCACCAGCACAGACAGCACAAACTCACCTGACATTTATGAACTGATGTGCATACATGTATGAGCACACATGCAAGCGTGCACACACACACAGCTACCACAAAACTCACACTTTGTGTTAGTCACAAAAGTACTTGAAAAAAGACCTTGCCAGGTTTACTCAGTGACCGAAAAATGCCCCCAAGGCTTGCATTTGACCCTCTGTGTTTCACTAACAACACATAAACCAAAACAACTCAGCAAGCTACTTCCTATGAAGCACAGATAAAACGGGAAACTACCTTTGCCCTGCAGCGGCGTATGTAAATACGATGGGAAAGGCTGAGGTTTGCATGAATGAAAGAAGGAGGGAGTTCAGATGTTAAGAGGGCATATGAGGGGAGTGGGAGAAAGAAGCAGGGAGGAGGGGGGTCACAGTTAAGAGTTTTCTTTAGAGCATCCCCTTTGATCTGCCCGGTCATCATTTTGGGAAAGAAGGACCACAAGGGACGAAAAGGTCTCTTCAAAGTGACACTGTGGCTTCAATGGCAACATCCGTGCCTGGGTGGTGCATCAGAGCATTTTTAGCTACAACTAATAGATTTAATGTTGTCAATGAGTGACTTTTCAACATCACCCAAGCTCTTTAAGGAATAATGTCCATTTGATTTAATTGGCATTTTTGCTAAATGCTATTATTAAAGAAAACCAAAGTTACATAAAACAAAAGTTAACGAATTGAACGTTAATTTATTACCTCAAGCCCTGCCATCAAGTGCTATTGACAAAGTACAAAAGCCTAATTCAAATGCATAAAGTAAAGAAAAAAGGAAAATGGCAACATAAGTAAATAATAAGATAAATTATTTTTGAAATAAAAAGTACTGTTGGAAAGGCTTTTAAGATTTTTAAAGTTTGGGATCCTAGGATGCCAACTGCTATAGAATTAATTGGTGGAGTCTCTCAGCACACAGTTTATTATTCCAAGATTATAAACATCAGCCATGAGAATGCTAATGATGCAAATGCAATAATATCCTGTTATTTATTGTTCAATGTTTTATCATTGGGCATCAAACTTATGCCCAAAGCTTTGAATAAAAAATTGAAAGGCCAATAAACAGATCTTACAGATTTGACTGCCATTAAAAGTACAGAGGTCCTGCAGCTGTAAGGTGCCTGTTAAAAGTGGATCTGCTCCTACTTGCATCTGCAGGAGAAAAAACGAATAAGAATAATAAAGAGTTAATTCAGGGTTTGTCTTGTGTGTTTTAAAGTGGCCGCAGTGTTGCCCCAGGTCCTGTGTGGGAGTTGAGAGACTGGCTTTGACATGCGATGCTACACAGGCGAAATTGCTCTCAGCTTCTAGAGTAGGCAGGTGAGTACATGCACATGTGACACCCCCCCCCCAACACACACACACACACACACACACACACACACACACACAAACACGGATACTAAGTCATAGGCCGTATAGTGATAGAAGTCATCCACATAACCATGTAGAGGTGCATAGTGAAAAGTGGATATCAGCAGTTACTATATTTGATATTCTATTTAATATATTTTTTTCTGAGCATTTCCTAAAAATGCTTCATGTTGCTCGTCTATTTTGTAAACATCTGATAGTAGATACATGGGGCCTGTAGGACATCTCTGACTGCTGACAGAGATTGGAAACCATGGCTACAGTTGCAAATACATCCTGTTTTAGGCCCCAGGGCCATGACTCACAACACCAAAACCAACACTTAATAGTTTGAGGTTTCAGTTGTTGTGGGCTCTCTTCTTTCACGCTGCTAGGAACAAACAGGCAACTTCCAGCAGCCTGCGTACTGTACACCCCAGAGCCGAGGCAGGGAGGCCTGGTGAGGGTGAGAAGGCAGTGGGGGAGGTGAGAGATGATTTTTAGGGTGCCTAGAGTTTTGGGGGCTGAGTGGGTCTATTTAGCCCCCAGCAGATTGCCCCCCTCTCCTTCCCTCCCCTCCTCCTCCACCCCTCTCCTCCCCCTGGCTTTGTGTGCCCTGAGCCCACTCCTCCCCCTTTTGTCACCCGGGCATTCCGCTTTGGTTAGCACACACAATGGGCGCTCAGTGCTCACCCTCCTGACACTGCATTCTGCCTGTGCACCAGGGAGTGGGCACGGGAGGGGGAGGGAAAGGGGTCCAGGGGGGAGGGTTAAAGGATGACAGCAACTCACCCCATGTGACCAAAATACCATCAAGTATCAACTCCCCCTACCCTTTATCAAAGGCCATCGTCTAACTTCGCCCATCCATACAGATGGGCAGTAAAACTAGTGCCAGCGGGCCTGGTTGGCACAGTGAAAAACAAAACCGTGAGTTCGCTAGAGCAAACAAACGAACAGGTGTCTCTTATGGCTCACTGGCGATGTAGAGCCCTGCCTTCATCCAGCTTGCCTCTCAGGGTCTGTGTGCCCAGCTACATTTGTGTTCCCTTCATCTTCACGCTGCTGGGCACACATCCTAAACGGAATTTTAAGACCTGGCTTCAGAACATTTTTGTCTGAAAATTAATCCCCTACATTGACAACAGTAAGAGTAAAATTGGCATAATTACAAGTCCAGGCTTTACTGCTTTGACATGTTTATCAAATACTTGGAACTCTTCCTGGCCTCCAGCAGTTTTGCCCCGCTGATATGATGGCACAGTTTGACATGTCATGACTTATGTCACTTTGTAAATAGCTGCACATACACAACTGACAAACAGATGATTCCACATATCTGAAAGTGATAAACTACCATGTAACCAAACATGAAAACACAGAGACACACTCAACTGTAACGAGAGCAGCTCCCTTTTTAAACTGTACAGATACGACAACAAACACTACAGTAAATCATGGTCATGTGTCATCTGAAAGAATCTCAGATGGAAAAAGTTGAGAATAAAGTTGTAGAACATGTGACTACAGACTGAAATTTAATTCATATTTAAGGATAGCAACAAGTTGAGGGCAAGAGGGTGGGTGTGTGTGTGTGTGTGTGTGTGTGTGTGTGTGTGTGTGTGTGTGTGTGTGTGTGCGTGTGTGTGTGGCAGCAGCTCAGAGGCTGGTGGGGGGTTAGTTTGAGTTTCAAAGACCCTGCTTGTTCGCCCATATTTCACACCATGGTGACATCTTAAAGCCTAGACAGGCCTGGTTGCTTCGCCCTCTCTTTCACTTTCTGAGAAAAAAAGGGAATTGGGATGTGAGGGAGGGGGTTACTGAAATATATGCAAATGGTCCCCCAGAGGGGATACGAATTTTATGGGTTTAGAATTTAGTTCAGCCAACCTGAATAATCAAATGTGGGAACAAAAAAAACGAGCCCCCCACCATTCCACCACCACAACTCTGTACCTCGAGCTTCAACCCCCACCTCAGGCCTCATCTCTGTTCCCTCCTGCCAGGTCCACACATAAGAGGAGCTCAGTACGTCCAAACTCTTATTAGGATCTCCTTACGGGGCAGGGGAATGGAAGAGAAATGAGAGGGGCAAAGAGGAGGAGGAGGGGTTTGAGGAAAGGAGAAGAGGGGCTAGTGTACCTGATCAGGCAGAACTGCCGGCTCCTGATTACGACACCATTTTCTCAGCAGGCTTCCCAGCCTCATCCTGCTTCTGTGAATATGGAACATAGGGCCAGCCAATCCCCTCAGCGCTCCCTCTCATCTAATGGCAGAATTAAGACCGTTTAGAGTGATTTCCTCTGCCTTCATGCTCGCACTCTGAAAGAGCTGAATCTTTTTTCCTTTGCAGCGATTTACAATGTGGGGGGTCTGGCATGCATCGGCTGAGAGAAAAGTTCTACATGACTGAACATAACATTACAACAGGTGGGGAATCGAGAGGCTCCGCAGAACATGGCAGAGAACAATTTCACTTCACCTATGCATTTGAGTTACATTGAACCACTATTTCAGATTGGTAGAAAAGTTCTACTTTTGTAGCACACTTACCTCCATGTGGCTTTATGAGTATACAACCTGCTTCCCTGGTGAACCACAAACACAACCAGTGGTCTGTCTGGTATCTTCATGTCTCCATCACTGTGTGTTTAGCTACAGACACCTAAATCAGTTGATAAAACATATACAAAGTGATGTCATAAACATGTTTTAATGAATTCTTAAGTTAATGTAGATGTTGTTTTGTAGTGTTTCTATACTATACTACATGAATGTGCATGTGAAACAACTATAGGGTTAATTATACAAAAAACAATCCATTTAGTTTCGAATTTACCCATTAACTATATAATCTGTTTGTAAAACTCACATCCTCATAATCATTTTTTATTATTTATTTTTATTTTAAGGAGTTTGGGGTTATAACAACCCTGACACGTCTTCTTAGTTATGATTTAAAGCAATCCTGACAGAAACATAACAGTGAGTAAGGATTCAAATGGACGATCGAGGCTGAACAAACAAATGTTTACATTTACAGTTGGCATTTACTATAAAATACAATTTTTGCTGTTATCCAGTGGAAGAAGTACTCAAATCTCATACTTAAAAAGTAAAAGTAGCAATATCATTGTGTAGAAATGTTCTGTTACAAGTCAAATTTAAAAAACAAAGTACAAGTACAGAGTAAAAGTACAAAAGTATTAGCCTGATATTAATACTTTTACCTTGTACTTATACTTACTTATATACTTAAAGTGCCAAAAGCAAAAGTACTCATTATGCAGAACAGCCCATTACAGAATATTGTATTTTGTTATATGATTGGATTATAATTATTGATGCATTTCCTAAACTTACACAGACACTCTTTAAATGTATTTTGTCATAAATTAAACTACAACCATTTTCACAACTATTTTGTGTTGATTTAATATAATGAAATTAGTTTTACTTAGCTTTACTATTATTGTGGCAGTTCATTTCACATTTTATTTAGTGAAAACCATGTATCTCCAATTCTGGTGATTTTGAATCCTACTCGCCCTTCTACTTCATGAAGCATTGAACTATTTTAAAACTGCTTTGTCACAAAGCTGAAACCAGCGCGGTTTTTGTTAGCTCATGAAAATGTACCTTTTGGAGATGCATGGTATTCATGTTGCAGTTGTGATTTGTTCATTTGACATACATGTAATCCCTAAATGGACATAAAGCACGCCAAAGGTTGAAAGCTGATCATGTGTCAGATCAAACTGATTCATAATGACACTTACCCAAACAGGGTGTAAATCTGGACGCAAATCTGCTTAAACTCACTCCTTTTATGTCAAACTGCATTACGTCAAGCCCATCACTCTGGAATATGGCATAGCAGCATATCAAACAACCACAGTTTGAACCTGTTGCTTTTGTGTTCCCCATGCTTAATGATTCCCCCACTTTTCCTCCAACCTCATGTAGACAAATCCTTCAGCTTTATTGCCCAGACTCAAGGGCTGCAGGTGCATAGGCCACAAAAGGGAGAGAATGGGGGGGGGCGGGGGGGGGTGGAGGAGGGGATGGGAAAGAGAATGGTCAGTCGGGAGATAAGAGAGGAAGGAACAGAGCCCCCCTACCCTGGTTTAACCTCTACACCCACCCATCCTACCCCTCACCACGGCCGTGTCCCTACCCCTGCAACGCCTCTCTGTTTTGCTCCACTGCCCTGCCACACGTGACAGGAGTGCAAACTGCGAGTGGTGCCGCCTGGCGCTACCAGGCCTTCCTGGGTGTTTGTGGCAGGGGACAGGGGGCAGGTGTGGCAGGGTGGCCATGTGGCGGTAGTGGCCCTTTTCTTCTAAACCAGTAGAGGAGCAGTAATGACTATGAGCTACAGCTGTGCCCACTGAGGCTTGCCCTACCTTGCCCTGCCGTGGCCCCTCAAACTCATTTCACCATGTTGCCCTCTGCTTCTGGCCTCTGCAACCATTTAGGTAAAGCTAGCGTGTATGAATGTCCAGTATTTTTCTTCTGTTAAACAATTGTGGGATTCCTCAGATACTCAGTTACAGTGATATAAAACAGAAAAGCAGCAAATACTCACATTGGAGACACAGCCATTTTGGCTTAAAAAACAACTAATTGATTATCTAAATTCAATTATGTCACAGGATTGACTGATATGGGGATAAACAATGGTGAATTTGATTTTGTTTTATTGGTATATTGTTCCCTTTACCACAACTAGCGTGGGACACTGAAGAAATGGAAATAAAAGTGAAATGGTTATTAAGTTCAAAGAAAGTAAAAGTGAAGAATGAAAGTGACCTTTTTGCATTGTTTGTTTGTTTGATGCATAGTGCAACATTTAAAATCTTAAATCTGTACATTGAGGTGACATACTGTATGTTTTATATATAATCATTTCCATCTGCATATGTAGTCTGTTTGTATTTGTAGATTCATTCTTTTAGCTGTTTATTGGATGGTGTTTTATAGCCCTGGTAGGGTGTGTCATCCTTTTTACAAGACACAAAATGTCATTCATTAATGCAACTCAGTAGTGTCAAGCTGTGTTTTATCACCTTTAAATTACATCTTTATCTTTATTCTGTTATTTCTTAATAAATAATCTGTGTACACCTGCATATCTTGAGCTGAAAATGTTAACAAGAGTAGGGACTGGGCTCAAAACCAAAATTATGTGTGGAAAAAAGGTAAAAGAAATAAAACCAGCCTCATCATCATAGATTTAAAGGAAAGGTTTGTTTATGGTTCAATGAGTCAGGTTTAGGGACGGCCTGAACAGTACACACCATGTGAGTCACAGATAAAGCAGATTATGGTATGCTGCCAACTGTGCCGAACTGAAAAAATTTGGCGTGCCAGGTCCAAGTGCTGTATGTGCCTCCATGTTTCCACCTGTAGACAAAAAGCCATACGAGTTACCTTCTAAACACTTATAATAGTACTCTAGCTGGCTCTCCGTCACACATACATATATAAACACACAAATCTGCCTGTTACTGGAGTTGCTGGGCTGGGAACACACCCTCAGGGACAGGAATAACAGGCCACTCCAGAGCATGAGGACATCTGAGACAGTGGCACCATACAAGCATGATGACTCTTTAACGTCTCCTTATCTCCATCCCTAATCCTCAACCGCTCGCCGTCAGCTACTGTTTACACCAAGCACAAGTCAAGAGTAAAATCAGAAAATGGACTTTCTTAATTTTGAATGACTAAAGTCCACTAGAAAGCCATTGAGGAAGGCCTCTAGTGTGGAGGGAGCCTCATATTGAATACGGATTGAAATTTACATGACAACTTAGGAAAAATGCTTTTTTATTACTCATTCATGCCCTAAATCACTTGGCTCCCCCCATTCCTTTCCTCTGCCTGAGCTATTAAATCACCATCTTGACCCTGCGACCTGGGGCCGCAACCATAAAGAGCCCCCTGTGGATCAGAGGCCTGATTGTAACATTTGAATATGAAATGGACTTGGTTGGGCCTGGAAACAGCCCCATGCGCTGAGACACAGGCTGACCCCCAGGAGAGAGGCCTGCCTCAGCAGCTCCGGGCCTGGAGGCTCCCTCTTCTCTCAGCAAGGATTTACTTGGACTTGAGAAGGAGGGAGAGGCAGAGAGAGGCCTGAAGTCGGGGGTGGAGGGTGAAGCGGGGTAAGGGTTGATCGAGAGTAAGGGAGAGGAGAAAGAGAGGGGGCAGACATTTGAATAAGACAAGAAGCGATTGGTGTTTGCATGACAAAGGAGCCCGCCATCTCCCCTGATTGGTGTCACAGTGAGGCACTAAAGCCATGCAGGCCCCCCCGCTGTGGGGTGATGTGTAGAGCACAGGCATGTTTATGCATCCAAGGTGTGATATTAAGGAGGAATAGTGGGGGCCCATCGTCAAGTTTCGGTTTCTGCGCATATTCTTAAAAGGAGAAGAAGTTTACATTATTCTGACTATAAATTTACAACTTTAAAGAAAAATCAAGTCCAACATGTTATTTTTCTCTTTAAAGACTTTGTTTGAAACTTTTGGAAAATGTACAGCCAGATGCTTCAATAGGAACAGGAATAAAGGATAAATGCAGTTTATTACAATTTAGGTCTTATTTTCACACTTTTGGACCTTTTTGATTGTGTGACTTTCTTCTGACATCTTTATCACGATGTCTCCATGATCCCCTAATTCGACAATTAACTTGGTGAATACAGATTTATTTTAAATACTAGAAGAATTTGTCGAAGTTACAAAGATAACTTGCAAAACAATCCTTTAAAACTGGGTGATCTTGATCAAAAATAATAAAGGTTTACAGCTGCCAAAATACGGTAATGTTTGAGCTTCTTTATCTCTCCACCTTGTTTTTTTTTAAGTAGATACAGGTATGCTGCCCCATTCCCTACCTGAACACCCAAGCAAGCCTCCTTATTATTTCAGAGAGGTGTGAAGACCATCACCCTCACCGTCCCCTGCTGGGCTGTCAGTGGAGTCGTCAGCTACTGCAGGTGGACCTCTGGCACCACTGAGCCCTGACCATCCCTCTCCCTCGTGCACCCACTCCTGTTTCCCCTCCTTCTTAACGTTTGATGGGAACAATGACAATACAAGAACAGAGATGAGAGAGGATCATATGAGTAGGCAAATCCAGAGGCTATAAAGGGGATTTCACAGCTCAATAAGTTTGGACAATTTGTTTACAACCTCCATTATTGCAGGCCCCTTGGGAGTAGGTGTATATAAATATTGATGCATTTTAGATATTAGCAGATTAGCTGGGAGTTTGGTCCACTCAGGAGAATGATGCAAAAGCGCCTAAAGTGCGAGAAGAAGTACCACAGGGGGTCCAAAGAAGAGGGATGAGGATGAAGGAAGCGCGAGTGAGAGTTAGCAAGGTCACACGCTCTCACTCACACACACAGTGTACACAAGATATACACACACACACACACACACACTGACCCCCTGCAGACAATAGCTGGGCAGTGCTGCTGGCCCTCAGGGACACACCTCCAAGAGAGATGGCCTGACTAACTCTCCATGGCAACTAATCAATAAGTGACAGAGTCAGTCAGGACTGACCCGTAGCCCAGTGAGTTCCACCTCCCCCATGTTCCCAGGGTTACACTACCATAAACCACCACACAGACACACACACACACACACACATATATATATATATATATATATATGTATACAGCCAAGGCTACACTAAAAAACTAAGTGCCCCCAACCTGACCAGTGCCCCCCAGGAAAATAAATCTTTTATCCTACTTTAGATGCCACAAACATTTTTTTAACATGTGCAAGTGTTTTTGTTTTGGAGCGTTTGTGTGTGTTTAAGGGGGACACACACACGTGGGTACAGGTTACTGAATGACTCCTGACAATAGCGATATGATCAGATCACACCACCATTGTGTATCTGTCAATCTGTGTTCCCTCTCACTGTCCTCGACGAACAGTAATCAATATATGTGGCCTAGATGAGAGGCCTAATCTCCCCCCATGTCACCCCCTTAAGTCCTTTCCCACAGACTGCATTGTCTTGCAGCAGTCCCATATTCACTTTGCTGTCCCTAGGCATAGTATATACATCAGCACATATACACTTGGCCCATTTTTTTCTATGTTTCCAAGACAGGTCAGAAGTGGGGTCAGAACTTTGGCAAATTAGAAGCAATGCTACATGCTTCAGTGTTCATAGACAAAATGATGTGTGAAGGGACCATCTGCAGAAGACACACTTTTACACACTAGAGTGTCTCGCTTGGTGCCTGAGCTTTCCTTAACGCACATTAGAAGCAACCGTTTGTATGTAATTGCCTTTACAGGTTATTGAGGAAGAGGCCTCATAATCCAGTTTCATTCTAGGTTGTGTGCTCATATATATATATATATATATATGTGTGTGTGTGTGTGTGTGTGTGTGTGTGTGTGTGTGTGTGTGTGTGTGTGTGTGTGTGGTTTTACATGTCTTCCTCCAACCACAATTACAAGTGAAAACAAGTTGAAGTAAACCTCAGAAGTGATTAGTTGAACAAAAACGTCAAAAGGATCCTCTGTCGGAACAACTCTAAGCATACAACCCGGGCAGCGGAAAAACAGCATCCTCCCATTTCAGCTGTTCGTGTGATTTGTATTTGTTTTGTTTGGGACAAAAGAGGCGGTAATCCTGTCTCATATTTGAGAAGTCTCATATTCACACACACCTGCTGGGACAAAGTAAACACACCTTCAGAGTCAGACAACTTAATGGATGACCCTCGCATTAAAACCTAAGTCAGGATAAAGTCTAAAGCAGGCATGTTGACATGATAGAGACATGCCCATTCTAGATATGATTGATGAGAAGTCGCCACATCACAGCTAGCTCATGTGTACAGTGTATAGTCTGTACATAGATTGAACAACCTTGTGGCCCCGGTGCTCTTCTCCCCAGTTTTAATATTTTTAATGTAGATATTTGGTTGATTCCCTGAATTTAAAACGTTCTACTTGGACTGATTTCCTCCATGCTTTGTAACACAGGTGTCAGGTGTTTCTAACATATCTTTCAACAGAGATCTCCTATATCAGATCAAAGCCAAAGTTTTAGCTGATGCAGGAAAAACAAACCTGTCAGGCATCATTTTTTTTCCACTTGAACAAATTTGATAAACTTTAAGTGTAATTTTGCACCCTCAATGAATTCTTTACATACCCTACCCTATAGCAGCTTGGGCGCCTGAAAGTCTATTATTCCTTAATTAAACTCAACTGACATAAAGACAAGTAACTCACTACTGGGTGGATGCAGTTTCTTGAGTGGCGGCATGCTTGCCTTTGAAGCCTTTCCCACTCAGCATTCCTTGCGGTTGTGTAAGGCATGGCAATCCAGCCACAGCTATCATTAATGAGCCATTTGCATCATGGAACAAGTCTGTCATTGCTCACATGCGTTCAGGCAAGGAGCTGAAATTTGGGGATGTACTTAAGAGGAGAGGTATAAAACTGGTCAAATGTGATTTTCTAGTGTCTCTGGTGAGTGCTGTCAGTGAATGAGTGAGTGAGTGCGTGAGTGGGTGAGTGAATGGAGAGGGGATTGAGAGGACGGTGCAGTGGAGAGGGATGGCTCTCAGTGGGTCAGTCCAAAAGCCCTGACCCCAGGAGGATTTGATGCCATTTTCCCACGCAGGGAGTCGACCTGAGAGGAGCTCGTTAACAACATCTGCCCTAGTTCAGGGAGATTAACCCCCCAACCCCCGCACCTCTACACACTCACACACCGCTCTGCCGTCAATCTCAGTACCTCACACAAGTCCCAGCGCTCTGGACAGGCCTGTCCAAGCTGCACAGGCCACTCTAGGCCCCTCCAGGCTCAGCTCACAGGGCCTCCTAGAGATCCCAGCCACAGCAAATCAATACAGTGCGACTGTCATAGGTGGAGTCCCTAACCGCACTCACACACAACTATGTCGTAGGTGATGTCTGATCTGTACATCAGAGGAGGTTCCAGATTTTAGTTTGAGATTACGCAAAGACTTGAGAGTATGTGCGGAAGGTGTGTTGCTGCTTGAAGTTGCCCATCCAGTTGAGCAGGAGAGTTAGTGATGTCACCAACGTCAGTCTGTCAGCCAGATTTGTGTAATGACTTTTCCACTCATCATGCTGATATAAAGAGAGACACTCAAAACACACTCCTGTTGATTTAACCACCTAGTTCACATAAACCACAAGATGTGTAACTAGTAGGACATGTTCTAACCTAATATGAGGAGAGACAGTTGTGAAACACAGTATGGACTGAAACACGGCCTAGAGCACTGCCACTGTCAAGCTGGAGCCTTGCATGCGATGCACACATGCATAGGTGCGCGTAGGCACACAGTGGCAGAATCCACTGGGAATCCGCTGAATCCGTGTTCTACAGGGCTATAATTAGGTTAGTTTTTGGAGAGGGGGTTAAACAAACAGGGGCTGTGAGGTCATAGGCAGATGGAAGTGGGATATGCCTGCACTTGCTGAGTGGGCACAGAGCTCCACATGACAGGAGAGAGAGGCCCTCTGGGCGCTCAGCAGGGGGAGAGTGAGGGGGGGATGGGAGTGGAGGTGGTGGGGAGCCCCACTCGTACAGGCTCACTGCCAGAACATTCAAACACAATCAATAGCCATGCACGGTGCAGTCACACACACCTTTCCCCAAACAGAGTTTCACTCCTAAATCATCATTAGGCATGACATTTCTGTGCCAATCCCAGATATCACTGACATGTTTCAACTTTTGCATCACTTGTTAACCTCAACGTTTTGGTTCAAAGTTAACCCACAACTTGCCATGTTTATCTTTCTGTGCAGGTGTAACATAATTTTCAGAGTTTGATAAATGACTAAAAACTATCGGTCTGTCTAGCCCACAGCAAACACCTCTGACACTGAGGAGCAGGAAGAGAAAAGCTGCTTAATCACAAAAAAATGAGTTGGAAAGTGTGATTATGTGACGGGTGGCTGCTGGCACGCTAGAGTGACTTAAGACCCTGTCAGTGAATGCAGGGAGGTCTGGATAATCTTTCCCTCCACAAAGGTGTGTGGGGCTAATCCAGGCCGCTGTGCTGAGCTGTGGATCAAGTCCTACAGGGAGTGTGGGAAGGCCAGCAGGACTGACACAGGTTCGGCCCTCTTAGTGGCCGGAGCTTATTTATCCTAAAGTACGCTGCAACAGCAGGCTGGTCCATTCTTCCACGCACCTTTGCATTATTAGTGTCAGCCACAGTACGTGCTGTTGAGGGCTGTTAAGTTCGAGAATGTGATGTGATTTCAGACAAACTTGCTAAAAAATGAAAACCACCATATAGATTATTGCCTGAATCATCACTATATTTTAACAGAACCAATCTCGGAGGTGGACACATCGCCACAGAGCGTTTTCAAAGCGTTCCAAATGTAAATGAGCACAACTAAAGTTTCTCTGTGCACATCAGAAATGATATGAAAGACTAAATGAGAAAATATCTTGTCAATATGCAAAATACTTAAATAATACTTAAGTTGAAGTCATTTATGACACTATTTTCAATGCCAAAGAAAGTCACAAATTATATATATATATATGTATACACTTTGGTATTGGTATATCAGCACTGACAAAGTCAATTCACAAAACTTTTCAAAACAGGTTTCAGATGGCATCTTGTTTATCGGTAATTACACATTGTATAACATTTTTGAAAAATGTGTTTACACCACTTTTAAATGTGAAGTGATTTGACACTCGTCTCTATTTATTTGTTATTTAGATTCTTAAATTATTTTTATTTTTTGCACAAATAGTATAAGTGAATTCTTGTGATAAAATATGAAAAACACATTCAAAGTGACTGCTGACAACCTGTGGCATTGAATAGTCTCTCTTCACCAAGTAAATACTGAAATAAGGGAGAAAACTGTAAACTTAGGGTAGTATTCCAACTTAATATGACAAAGACAAATACAGTTTCTTTTCACCAGCTATTTCAAAAACTAATTCAGAAAGATTAGCCTCATTTTCCACAAGTGTCAATTCCAAAACTAACCTGCCTGTAAAATAAATGGTTACCAAAAATCTGATTAAAATCCCAGGCCTAAGAATTATAGTCTTAATTTTAAATTGATGTTTAAGCATTTTTTTTTTTCCAGGAAAGCAACAACAGAACTGGAAGACCAAATTATTTGTATAGTACCTTCTCCATGAAGACAAATCAGATGTGTTACCAACGTGAAAAGGTACCAGTATTTTTATTAATGAAGTTATTGTGAGCAAACATGTTGAAATTGTAGATTCCAATTGTTTGATCGTTTCAGGATTATCATTGTGGAAATAACAGATTGTCATTCAGTGCGTCTTTATACTTCTAAAATGAATCACTTTTCTGTAGGCCTACTTGAGATTTTTTTTCCAAACAACCAAGTCATATTTCCAAACCTCATATTACACACAAAAGACAGAGTCAAGAATTATGTTTCGTACAAATTTATTCAGCATTTAAGAATAGAGGATGGTCTTAAAATATGTAGAAACGTCAGTTTAAATAAACATTTTCGTTCAGGATAATGAGTAAACATGACACTGTCAAAACCATCATAACATTTTACAAAAACAAAATTTGAACATTTTTCACGTGACAAAACATCGGGTTCACAAGCTAAAAAGAAGAAAACAAAATCTTACTATAAATAAAACTTGCGTTTGCGACCCGCACAGTCTTAACATTTCATTTGAACCTATAGGTCATGAGGGGGGAGAAAATAAAGAGATTACAAAATTTGGACACAGTCGAGACAACTGACATTCTACAAATTAGGTGTAAACATTTATGAACCAACTTTCCATCCAGCTTTTCTGAAATACAGCCTCTCTTAATGAGGCCACATGCCTTTTCAGAGAGAAAATATGGCATTAATTAAAATATAGAAGTCCAATTCTTCTACATAAGTTGATTGCTTATACTTGTGATAAAAAGCCTCTTTGCAATGCAATTTACTCTGATGGGCTCAACGTTTAGTTTCGGTCCATTTCAAATGCATTTAAAATGGACAACTCAATACATATTGAGATACAATTGGTTTTTTTTTAACAAAACTGCTGAACGTTGATTCTTTAGCAACCAAAAAGTTCAAGTATCCGAAGTACTTTTATTTATTTTTTTAAAGTTAGAAGTCTTTTTCCTTTCTGTTGCTCTCAGATGTGGGTGAGAGGTAGCGTCCCATTGACGCCAGTCCCTGCGGTCTGATAGTGCGGATGGACGCTGTGTAACCGGCTGCTCTGCAGGGAGGAATGCTCTGCGCTTTCCCCGCCGGGAGGCAGGTACATGCTTATCATATCCCTCAGGTCCCCCAAACACGCCCGCTGAGAGTGGGACGTGATGGCCGGCGGCGGTGAGCTCGGCTCGGTCTTGCACACGGACGCCATGGAGCTCAGTCCCATAGCGCTGCTGGTCTGCTGCGTGTATGCTGGAGACATGCTGTACGTGGAAGCCGCGTTCATGTAGGTCTGCGCCGAGGACATCATCGGGTACTGGAGCCCTGCCATCTCGTATCGGTGCATCTGCTGAATCTGGGGGCTGTTCATGCTGTGATGCTGAGGGTAGGCCAACTGGTCCTGCATGAGGGAGTACGCACTGTTTGTCCACCCGTTCATGTGCGCATAACCGTCCATCCGCTGCCCCACCGACACAGAGTTGCCCACAGCGTTGGATCCTGGCGCCAACAGTCCCCCGGGCAAAGAATACTTGTCTTTCTTGAGCAAGGTCTTGGTCTTCCTGCGGGGACGGTATTTATAATCCGGATGTTCCTTCATGTGCATAGCGCGTAGACGCTTGGCCTCGTCGATGAATGGCCTCTTTTCAGCGTCGGTCAGAAGTTTCCAGTCAGCACCAAGCCGCTTGCTGATTTCAGAGTTGTGCATTTTGGGATTTTCTTGAGCCATCTTCCTCCGCTGTCCCCGGGACCAGACCATGAAGGCGTTCATCGGCCGCTTCACCCGCTCCTGGTCGCTGGCACTGTTGTTCTTAGCGCCCGGCGCTGAGCCCGAGTTGGACTGCGGGAGCGGGGTCTTGAGCTCGGTTTCCATCATGTTATACATTCAGGCGGCTTTTAGTTTTCACTCACAGGCACATAAAAAAAGTTCACAAAACAGCACCAGAAGTCAAAGAGGTAGAGGTACTGACCAGTCTTAAAAGAAGATAGGATAAAAAATGTGACCAAAGAGGCAAACGTGTCGGCAGGTGCTTCTGGTTTCTCTCCGCTCAAAGCTGCTCTGTCCCACACGGCTCTGAAACAGAAGTCTGTAAACTTGTTCGCCCAGCTCATGTTAATAGGCCTAGTGGCCGGACCATGTGATGTGGATTGACAGCATGACAATGAGCGGCAGGCGACCAATCAGCGCGCAGCTCCCATATCACCGTGTAACCAACTGGAGCACACAGCGCTGTGTTTTGGTTAGAGGAGGAGGAGGAGGGAGAGGTAAAGTTTTAAAACAGCAGCCCAGCTCCACAACCTGAGCGCAAAATGTTAGAGATTTACAACCTTTATAATGTGAAAATGAAGATGACAAGTTAACAGAAAATGCAGCCGATTTGATTTTCTTATTTAACGGATGTTTTTGGAACAAATTACATCCAAAATAGGTTATTTTGTAAAGTGGTTTCTAAATTTGGGACTCAGTTGAATAAAACTGAAAAAGTCAAAGTTCCAAAAAAAAAGTTTTGTAGACAGTTTAACAATGAAGGCTATGCCTTTAAATGAAAAGGAGGCTATATAAATTCTGCTATATGCTGCAGGGAAACAAAAGTCTCAAGGGATCAATGTCAATAAATTAATTGCAGAGGCGAATCCCAACAGGCCAAAACCCACCTAAGATGAGTGCACATACTTTAAGTAAAAAATAGAATATTGGAATAAAATGTGCCCTTGGCAGAGAGAAATCCTTTCGTGTCTACTTGCTGTCAAACACGCTTTTGTTGCTTTAATCACACTTTTACAAAATATATATTGCCAACATCAAAACACCCTTACAAAAGGAGTGGTCTTATTTTAGGGATTTCGGTGCTGTCAAAAACCTCAATAGACAATATCTGTTTTGTTTAACAGATGGCCTTAAATACCTGCTAGGTTTTTCAGTCTCCTTCGACACTGAATACATGTCTTTTAATCAACTACAAGTTAACCTGCCGAGGTGCTGAAATCCCTCAATTATCTTCCAATGCAATATAACTCCTAAAATAGGCTAAATAAAACAGAATAAGGCTGATGACACAACTAGTATAATTAAAACAATATCTTCAACAATATCAATACTAATCTCATAACATGACCTTAACATGTTTTAACCAAGACAGTACTCCTTTTCAAATGAAATAAATTGCACGTTAATGTGGACGTTTGTGCAGCGTCAAGGTACCCACAATGCAAAACTTTAATACATCAACGACCTCTTGTGGAGAGGACGGGCTATCTCTTGAATCCCTGAGGGAAAGTTTAGTTTGAGACTCTGACTTCCAGACAGCTCGCTCCGTCGTGTTTAGTGTCAGCTACTGTTTGCTGACTTGTTTTCGCTCTGCCGTGTTAATGGTTATTAAAATGATTACCGTGGAGAGGCCTTCATTTGCATGTGTCTCCTTACAAACGACCTGAAACGCCGCTTCGTCGCTGAAACCAATCGCCCAACAACAGGGCACAGCTCACACCTGCTAATGATTATGAGCGAATCGCCCATCGAAAACGACTATTAACACCTCCGTATTTAGAAGAGCTCTGCAGGGAGCTGTGCATTTTAGAGCGTTTCGCCTCCCGCAGCTTTAACATCTAAAGTAAGCCTCATGCATTGTATTATAGATGCAGCGCACCTGAGGGGCCGGAGCCTACAGACTTTTTATTTTAATTTTATTTATCACAGTTGTGGAAAGCAAATATTAAAATGCAAAGCCCAGTCTGTTGGAAAATCGCGTATTTAGTTGAAAACACTGACTCAAGATCAGATCTTATTTAGGGCTTTAATGAGCTGCTTCTATTAAATTATAATAACATATGTCAGTCGCTGGTGCTCTTCTTTCTTCCCAATAATGACAAGTTTCAGTTTTCAAAATACAACTAAAACATATCGCATACATTTTTTAACAAAGGGATATACAATGTAATTTGCAGCCATTACATGTTTATAAAAGTTACACTGTGACTAAAAAACAGAGCTACGGAAAAGAAAAAAGTATGACTTCTCAAATGAGACGGCTCATCTATAGGTACAAAGAAGAAAGAAAGAAAGAAAATGATGCGTTATCTTACAGGGAGGGAAAGCCTATAGTCCCTCAGCCATATAGTTGTAGTAAATCAGCTAAAAAGAGACATCACTTCATGGATTTAATTTTCGCGTTCAATGGGGCGTTACAAACAGCGCAGGGGCAATAAAACTAACGTCCAATTAGCCGCTATCTATTCTCAGGGACCAGTTATTTGTTTATCTGGGCAGATCTCAATACTGATCCGCTTGTAAGCTTCTTATGGAAATTGACCGGTAGCAGAGAGAGAAAGAGAAAGAAAAAAAAATACCAGGAGTTTGATAATGAGGGCCTCTGTGCAGCTAATTTCCTAATTAAGGAACGGAGGACCACCAGCACAGTCTGATTCAGACTCAACGAGCCTAACAGCCCAAAGGGGCTCTCAGGGCTATGGCTGCAGGGTCCCACTGTTGAATGTTGGGAAATATGTGGATGTCCTGATGGGAGGACATAACCTGCATGCGACCAGCTAAATTGATAGATACATTTTTGTTAATGGATAAATTGTGAATATAATTTTTTCTCTCAAACCACCGCTTTCTGAGGGGAAAACAATAGTGTTTTAGTCGTTTTCGTTACAATAAAGATGTATCGGATTATTAAAAGCAAATATTTTGTTGAAATTTCACATTTATGTTGACACAGCAATGAATCTGGTGGCTAAAATTGATTACAGAAAATACAAGTTTTTGTTGATATTCTGGGATTTGGGCCTCGAAAATAAAACAATCGAAAATGTAAGCTATATTAGAGTTTTTAGGGGAATTAAAATCTATTCAGTTGGATTCTCTGCATGTCCGCATCTTTCACTCGGCTGTCAATAGAGCTCTATGGCCAGACAATGTGAATTAATGACGGACAAAATGCTCTCAACTTTAATATTATACAAGACACCAGCGCTATTTGCTGAATGGCGGACATGCAGTCCGCCATTCAGCTGCAAATAAGTATCTGATAAGAACTTGTAATTTATTGCCTTTTTATTGCTTTTTTTATCACTGTCGCCAGCGTTTACAAGTTGTTTTTGTTTTGATCTTATTTTTGTTTTTAATTTTGATTTTTTTTTTGTATAATCGAAAGTCGCATCTGAAACCGACAATAAACAACATTATTGTACGTGTACATTATAAATCTCCCGACCTCCAGAATCAATAACTTTTTTTGTTTTGTTTCAGCTCAGTGACTGCGGACAAGGCCTTTGAGAAACAGTAATTAACAAAGAATGGGTTTTCAATTACAGACACAATGGAGACTGTCTCATTAAGATTTGCATGATTTTTGGACCAGGAATGCAAATGAAGATGCAATTTACGCACGGTCTGCTGTTCCCATTGTGTCGGCGTGAATGGTTGCGTCCTCCCAGTTCAACACAGGTAAAATAATATTCACGGGTCATTTAAAGGAATAAAAGTGATGCTATTATCACCTCTTTATTTCACAAAGCAGGGCTAGTAGTCCTGATGGTAATTTGACTTATTTGACCCATACGAGACAATAAAATACTTAACAAAAATAGCCTAAAATGTTTAATGTCTGTGTGTAATGCAGAGTCATTGCTGAGGAACATTTATACTCTGTCAGATCTTAGTTATTTTTTGAAAACCCTTTGAACTGATATTAAACACATTTTTACAAACACTCTTCAGTCATGGTTCATTAATTCATTTCGGAATATTTCTTACTTAAGATTCTAAAAAAAAAAGAAGCTAAGGGCTTCTATAAAATGCATTTTTATTGCTGGATGCTGCTTTGGAAAATTCAGACGTTAATATTATGAGCTATTCCAGCAACAGGTATCATTAAACCTCATTTATACTTACTGATAGCTTCTCAGAAGCTCTACATGGCAGATCTGTTATAGGAAAAGGAGCTTCACCTAATGTGAGTTTTTTTAGAGTGTATTTACTTTGAAACATTATCTCTTAAAATAATATGAGAATATTTTTGGACGTCCAAGAGTCCAAACTCTCGTTGTGAAGCAAACAACAAATTAAAAGAAATAAATAAAGCTCTGAAGATTTATTTCATCTAATTTATTTTCCTTTTTAATATGTTGAAAAATCATTAATGTTTTACAAATATGTGCAAATGTTGTCCAGATAAAGGAAGACCAAAATGTAAAATGAATAAGCAGATTGGTTGAAGAAGGTGTTTAGACTGACAGTTTTTCTACTGCATGTACAGTATCAGGACAGAGAATAAATGACAGCAGGTCTTTCATAGAAATGTGATTTTCTTAAGTACTGCTCGGTGTCATTACTTTTCCCCGGTTGTTCCACCGTAGAGTGGCTGAATATGGAGCTTAAGTCATCATGAGCGAGGATGGGAAGGGATCAAGCAGGAAGATTAGTAAACTCACCATGTTGGGATGCAACCCCCGACGATCATCTCTTACTGTGGGCCCATCTGAGGCAGTGAAAGCGTCTAAGTTCGGTCGTTAGGTGGAGGGACTGTCACTCAAACCTTCAAAAGAACCACAACACACACTCAGAGGACAGATGCATTGATTTTTAGGAGAGCATTTGTGGAGTGTTGCAAGTCTGTCAGGAGGACTCGGGGGCTAATAGAGGACGCTGCATTCTTGCCTCCACTGTAGCAGAGTAATTTGTATTTTCATCGTGGCGGTAGGGGAGTGAAGCCCAGGAGCGATATGTCCGCCACCTTGTTCAGCTCTGTGGAATGTAACCGTCTTACTTATTGACCTCAGCTTGTAAAACAACATGCAAAAAGCTGTTTTGCCTCCTGTAGCTGCCTGTGAAGAATGCTTCAAACTTTAGCCTCTTTTTCTCCCCGGCAGGCCAAGCATGTCCTTCCTCATTATGTGTGAGCAAGGCCAAGGCTGCTGACACAGACCCAGTGTAATCTCTTTAACCCGCCACTGTCATGAGCAGACAAGGCGTGACCACCCAACACTCTGCTCCATCTCACTTAGCCAAGGGAATAGTTTTTCACTTCATCACCTCACCCTCTCTGGGATGTAGCTACTTATCATTTAGGGATGCACATTTCAGACATATTTTATCAAGTATGCTCGACACACAAGTGCATGCAAAATTGTTCAGTAGTGCACACACACACACACACACACACACAGCCGGGGTTAATCATTGTTACAAGACCACTTAATATAATCGTGTGCAGCAGTGTGCAGTTAAAAATTCACATACTCACTGACCCTTGGAGTTCCCATAATTGACACAAGCATTTTTTTTGCTGTGGTTATTGACTAATGAAGCTAAAAGCAAATTACATTATATCACAGGAGAGGACATCGGTGGAAGCATTTTTAAATGAATACACAATGATTATTAGCTCCTTGAAGTCATTTCTTAGACAAAGACTCTTTACGTTTACTTAGCAGATTAAGAGGAACACTCATATTAAAACATTTGGTATATGACGCGTTAAATGGAAAATAAAATACTAAATTACTGTGAATTATGAGCTCTTATCCATTGAAAGCTAATTTCAATTCAGTTGAAATTAAGCAGAAAATTTCAATAAATATGGTTTTGCTTCTGAGCCACTGGGTGAGGCTGGATTAAGCCATCCAGTGCGCAACATGATCACGTCTGTGTTTGTGCAGGAACAAAGTCTGCTGCCTAAACTTCCTCAGCTAATGCTCTGCTCACACTTGAAACTGATCTGTGCAATTTTCATTTATCCTATACAGACATCATATTACATCTTATTTGCTGGTTTCAAGAGTTTGCTATGCAGTCGTTTTCAGAATGAGATGCACTCTAGAATAATACCAAATGCTGTAAACGTGCAACAAAAGAGAACACAGGCCTCCAGATGCTTTCTTTCACCAGCACTAAAGTTATGACAGTCTGTCAGCAAGCAGATGCCTGCTGCCTGCCTCCTGTGAATGGCATTATCAAGCACCTCTATATGATGATCATTTTAAATACTGTTGTTGCCTGACTGGCTAATTACAGCCCTCATTATTTTCCATGTATCTTTTGAATCATTGCCATGTTCAGTTTTTTTCCAAAAACAATGGAAACTTTCTCCGTTTTTTGTTTGGAAGAAAGTGCTGAATCCTCACATTTTGCTTTGTGCCATGCCCAAGACAGCAGCCCTCTTTTGTTTTAGCCATAAATGAGATCCCACTAATCTAAAAAAAAAATGAAACCGTCTCTTTGTCAAGCCTTCATTAGTTTAAGATAATATTGTGAGAATGCACAATTCATTTTCAGTGTAACTTCTAATTAATTAAATACAGCCAATTTTGTAATATGATTAATGCCACCAAGTTGTTATCTGTATTCTCCTCCAAAATGAATATGTAACAGCGATACAGCACTGAGCATTAATTGCAAAAATTGGGGCTTTTTAGAACCCAAAACTAGGTTAGGTAATTATAGGAGGTAATTTATTAAACCTTAAATAAAGAAACAAACAAGCATAAATTGATTTATAAATCATGAGTACCATTGTGTGTAATCTGGCTGTGATTTGGGACAAAATGACTCATCTTTGTTGCGTGCAGAGCACTTGATAAAGCAGATAGTGGTCATAAATTTAGTCCCAGTCAAGGTCTCATTAAAGGAGGCATAATTTAATTAAGAGTTAGCCATCGACCTCTAAATATATTAATTACCTTGAGCATGACGAGATGAGTGTGGTGATTATTGCGTATTTCATTAGAGTAAGTCTTCTGGGAGAAGAGAAAACTAAGGTGGGAAGCTGACTGTGTTGACAAGATAATGGATGGGCTGGTCCGAGATGAATTTGGTCACCTTGCCTTGGGTTGAGCTCAGAGGAGGTGAGACAGAGGACAGCGCAGGTCCTCGAGAAGGTAGCACGTCTCCGCTCTGTTTACCGGGATTGTATAGAGCTTTCAGGTTAATGTTTGAGAAAGGTTTGGCAAGTCCGTATCTCACTTAAGTAAACATGTTTTTACCGTATTGATCAATTATTAATGAGAAAGTTGGACTAAATGATAATGCGAGCATGTTAAAAATGTTTAGTCAGTTCATGTCTTCAGCTGTCCTATACATATAAAAGGCCTAAAATGCCCCAAAAATCAATAAAAAAAAATAAAAAAAATAAAATTTGACTGAACTACAGTGTATTTACTGTATATCCCTAAGTGTGTTGTTTTTGTGTCTTACCTCTTGTCGCTATAACCTCTGAATATGGTGTACAAAAGAAAAAAAAAACCAGAGGAGTGCAGAGGCGACGGCTCATTGCCCCATAGACTGATATGTCAATGAAACATACAAGATGTTGCCGCTGCATTAGAGCGATTTCCAGCCTAGCTCCTCTCCTGGCTGACAGCAGGACAAAGAGCCTAAGCTACTATTATCTGGAAGCAAGCTCTCATTCTTGCTTTCATCTTTCTCTTCACTTACACAAACATAGATGTACGTGCTTGAGCAAACCCACGGAGCTCAGCATAAAGTCACAGATGCATCCAGTGTGCATATCAGCCGGAGCAAACCTTTGGTATTGTAGGGTGTTTGTTAAAGTGTCAAACTGGTTGCTGACTGTATAACGTTGGCATATAAAAAAAGTGTAGCATGAGTTCTGATTTTCTGAGGCTGTCGGTATTTTTGCAACAGGGCAGACCAGATGTAACATTTTATATAAGTTAATAGTTTCTACTGTTTCTGTCTTATTTTTTGTTCTTCTGATCAGAATAACATCTACACCAACAGGTAACAAATATATGAGACAGAGACAGCAAACACAACTCACAGAACACAAAGCTCTCTGCACCATGATCGCCCCCTCCCTTCTTTTCTCTCTTTACCACTAACCTCCTCCCACTCTGGCCAGAAAAGTGAGGACACTCACCAATGTCTGACTGGTCCCAAGGCTGCTGCTGCTTCCCAATGCCTCTTAGACACACCTTCAACAGCTGGCTGTCAGCAGGGCCAGGGCCAGGACCATGGACTGGAAGATAGCAGTGACATCCATAGCCCAGAGCCTCAGCCCAGAGTTCAACCACGGCCATTCAGACGGCAGCACCACCACCATAGCAGCTCCCAGTGCAGCAGAGAAATATAAAGAGTGAGCAAGCCGGTCGGTCACTGGTGTGGTAGTGCACACAGCAGCTGAGCTCTCCCTGCTCTGGGACCCATCTCATTCAGCCAAGATTGCTTCATACAAAAGTTGACAATGCACCAGTGAAAGCCATTGTTGATATTCAACATTTTTTAAATAGCTGAGCAGAATAGACAACATGGCAGGCTGCAAAACTTGGCAAGGGAAACTGACCTGGAGCGTCCCCGTTTGAAAGGGTTGCCACACTGGGTGAGAGGAGAGAGGGCTATTGTGTTAAAAAAAAAAAAATAAAGAGGGAGAGCTGGTGTGAAAGAGCTCAAAAAACAAAACATCTCCCATCCCGAGAGAGCAGAGTACAATGCTTTCTGTGCAGCAGGAAGAGGACAATCACCTCGCATGGTCACAAGCATATACGCATTACCAAGAAAGGGCAGAACAATGAAATCAATGCAAACAGATCCATTTTAAAAACAGGATATTATAAGTCTGATTCTTGGACCGAACAAGGAAGCTCCAACTACACACTCTGGTAGAGTTGTTACAAAATAAACCTGAGAACACTTGTGTCAAATGCAACATTGAGACCCAACAGCGAAATGTAACAAAAGTCAAAACTGTAATAAGGTCTCTTTGCATTGGCTCAGCTAACCTCCAGTGGAATGTCTTCCAGAGGGCCATCTATTTCTCTAATGTTGCACAGATGAGGACGATACTGCCTGACGCTGTTAATGGTGTTCGGTTTCCGTCATTGTCAAGCTGACAAGCGTGCAGATTGATATGGATATTTAAGAAGCCTTTAAGCTTCCATATGTCAGAGCATTACAGTGCCGCTGGTGTCTCAGAAGCTATCAAAACATCTAAGGCAGCTCCCAGTGTTGCATTTCGTGCCTCCTTGTCTCTCGTCTCTCGTCTCGACTGAAGCAGGGTGAGTGAGGGCCTGAGTGACTAATGTGGATTTTAAAACCCCTGAAGGAAACAGCTGCAATACCTGAGACCCTTCCCATCCAGCACAACAGAAATCTATTCACTCATTTAGTAACATCTTACAATACTGTAAACTCAAAGTAACCAAAAGTTCACTTATTGCAGTACATATATTCTTTTTTTACATGACTGCTGAGGAATTTACTGTTGCAATAAACCTACCAGCACTGCAACTAAATGGTCATTTAAAAACCCAAAGGTATTCACGTTATCATCATCTGCAATAGAAAAAAGCTGCAAATCCTCACACTTAAAATGCTGGGGGATTTTTGTTTGGTAAATTACTCAAATGATTAATCCACTATTACAATAAGTTGTTGTTTAGTTTTTCGTCAGTTGACTAACCGATAAACCCTATTTTCGTTGACATTGGCTTTGCTTACTCAATGTGTCCACATACCACAATGCTATAAAAGTAATTATAACATCAACTTCCATATGTAAGCTTATAAAATCAACTATTTTTTTCCCCTCAAATTTTTTTGATTTTCTTTTGACTTTATTTAAACCCAATATGTAGAAAAGTATTGAAGTGCTAACTCGTCCCTTTAACACAAACTGAGCTTGCACATTTGATGATGGTGATAAAAAATAGAAATTACCATAAAGCACTATTATTACACCAAATATATAATACATTTCATGTTTCATGAAAAAATGTCAATAGTAGAAATAATAGAAATCCAAAAAGACTTATTTGAGATTTGGGAGCGCTCCGTAAAAAGTCAACAACAACACAGCTTTAAGAGCCTTTGCATTTCACCATGTTCTTATATGTTAGCACAAACAGAAGTTTTGCATAATTTTATGTAGCTGACTTCTGAAACATGTCATGAGTTAAAATATAATGAATAAAATAGATACAATTAAGAAAAGTGATGAAGTACCAAGCTGATAAAACAATGTTAAGTATGTCTTTTGAGCTCAGAAAAATGGCTTAGAGTGTCCAGCACCCCAAACCGAACATTAGTATTAATTGAGTAATCATTTCAGCACTTATACCTACTATTGTGTCATACACTAATGTAAAGTGTAGGGCTTCAGTTACAAAATCTGTGAGTCTCAGTCTGCAGTGTGTGTGTGTGTGTGTGTGTGTGTGTGTGTGTGTGTGTGTGTGTGTGTGTGTGTGTGTGTGTGTGTGTGTGTTCTTGTTTAACTATATTCGTGGGGTCCAAAAACCGGGCTGTTTGAGGGTTAAGACTTGGTTTTAGTATTAGGGTTTAAATTAGGTTAGGGTTAGGGTAAGGGTTAAGGTTAGGCATTTAGTTGTGATGGTTAGGGTAAGGGGCTAGGGAATGCATTATGTCAATGACGGGTCCCCACAAAGATAGTGAAACACACTGTGTGTGTGTGTGTGTGTGTGTGTGTGTGTGTGTGTGTGTGTGTGTGTGTGTGTGTGTGTGTGTGTGTGTGTGAGAGAGAGAGAGAGAGAGAGAGAGAGAGAGAGAGAGAGAGAGAGAGAGAACAAGAAGAAAGCACACAGAGAAACAGAACCGGTCTGGCCATTTGACATAGGCAGGCTTGGAGTTGGAGATGTATAATTACACTGAGCAGGGAGAAATTACAGCTCTGAGAAATAAGGCAGGGCCCACATAATCTTATAGGTGTGTCAGTGCTTGGCTGCAGGACAGAGAGAGAGAGACAGAGAGAGAGAGCGAGAGAGAGAGAGAGAGAGAGAGAGAGAGAGAGAGAGAGAGAGAGAGAGAGAGAACCTGTGGCGTCTTTACTGGAAATCCACATCAGCGCCACCCATCACACGCTATTAGCTGCCATCAAAGCTCTAATTTTACTCTAGCATTACACCCGCTCCCTGTATCCCCCTCCCTCCCCTGCTGCTCTGGATGGCGCAGCCTGGTGGGAAAACGACATTCAATCCGCTGTCCGCCCCATTCAGGCCAAATTGGCAAATGACAGCTCTCCGCCTCTCAAATTTCGGGAAGTGAAAGTTACTACCGCCTGAGCCTCTTGTTAGTGGGGGAAGGAGGAGGAGTGTGTACAGGGGGAGTGAGGACCAGTGAGGCCGAGGACTGGACCGAGGAGGGTTAACAGCCTCCCTTGTCCTCCGCGGTGGTGACGGTGCTGGACAGAGAACACAGAGAAGAGAGAGAAGAATGCCTACTCAGCAGATCAAAGGAACTTCCCTCAGACCAATGGGAAAAGTTGACCTCGATCCCCTAATCACCCACTTTACCACCCTGGGCCAAGCCGTGCGAGAAGATGGGAATAAAACATTTGTCCTCATGGAGGTCAACAGCAGCGAGAGGGCAGCACACAGAGTTGAATCTGGATAGAGGCATGCTGACTTAGGAGCACAGGCCTTCACTGTGCCACTGTACCGCATTTATAGCTCTCTTCTAGATGTATTCAATCACAAATTCTGCTGAAATAAACCATAAAAATAACAAGGTGTGACATATTCGGTCTGACAAGCTGCATAGGAAAAGGACATAGGAACACACAGCACTGCTCGATACACATGCACAAACAACAAGGTCTTTCATCTGCGGTTTACCATGACACACAGGGAAAAGACACAGAACATATTGTGTAAGACACTAACTGGCCGCCCGACTGAATGGTACTCTTACTGCTAATTAAGTGCTAATGGCAGTTCCCCCCGCAGAGAATACTAATTAATGTTCCATTCTTCTGCGGGCTGAGCGCGTACTCCACCGCGGCCTAATGAGGGGAGGCAGGTACGTCTTCTCCCAGGCTGGGTTAATAAGCACAACACAGTGGGGTCTGAGTAGAGAGGTTCCATACCAGGGGGCTGCTTCCTGTTCCCTAATCTTAACAGACCCCCCTCAGAACACTCACAATGAGCCACAGAGGTAATGAAAGGGTTTGTCCCATGAACTCGGAAAATAGGCCAGCTTGTGTGTCTCTGTGGATAGCACCTTTAATATATTTGGTGTCTCTACTAATGTAACATTAACATGTAGGAAATGCTGGATTAAAAAATAAATAAATAAATAAAACAACCTGTCCACTTAAAGAAAGTGATACTTCTTTTTTCAGACAAAGATATTTGTTATAATGTTGGGCAACTGTGTCCACATTTCACAGGGAAGTGTATTTAACTCAGCATATAACTACTGTATGTATACACTATTTTTACCCAGCAATGCAAAAGTATAACAGTACTTGGAAAACTGTTCCTTAAGTACCATTTCATATTGGGTATGTCTTCCTGTGTGTCTTCCTACAGAATTACGACCTAAAAACTGCTGATGTCTCTTAGAAAACAACTTCTATTTTATATAGTTTCCAGCTCCCTGAGAATATGCACTGCAGAAAAATAAATAAAAACATTACCTGTTTGGATGCAGAAAGCCTGGGAATCAGATTCAAAGTGCTGAAGAATGAATGGATGTGCGAGAATGTGGGTGCGTGCGTGAGCGTAAACATAGATTGAGGAAGGTATTGGAATTACCTGAGTGAGATAATGGTGGTGCATTAGATTAACTTTCAGTCCTTAAATGCAACACATTTAGGCAATCTTGTCCCCCAAAAACATGTCAATGTCTGAAAGGCCTCCCTCTCGCTATCAGGAGCCTCTGGTCCCCCACACTGATGCAGCTGGCAAGGCGCTACCGTCGACAGTCAAAACGCAGCGCCAGATCTAGTTATAAAATAATTGAATTTTCATATCAGAGGGGACCAGAGTCCCAGCAGACAATAGGACTGCTGAGTCCTCTCTGATATTGGCTCAGGCCCTTTGCCATGCGCATGAAATCAGTATGTTAATGTTCCAGGGTTTTCTTTTTTTAAGGGCACTTGTGCTCTCGCAATGTACTACCGATGCGGTTTCAAAAAATTGCAACTATTGATAAGTAGGCAGCCAGCAACCCCCTCGACCCCTCCTCCCACCCAACATGCTCACCCCCGCCTCCCCCCAACCCACCGAGGCTCTAGACGTTCTTGCACCCCCATCCTCCCCCATTATTAAAATTGTAATTTATTTTTCTAAATCAGAATGACAGCTTGCTTTCTTTTCTCTGCAGCAGGCAGTGAATCACCAAGCTTTAATTACTTTCGTAACTTCGCTGACCCTGTGAGCGTGCTGCTCTGTGAGAGAAAATGGGACCTCCAACAAAGGCTCTCCACCACCACAGCCGCCTTCGGTTCATTCAAAATGCGAAAATTTATCAAATCGGATTTTATAAGATTTTGTTAACATTTCACTGCCTATCTTTTCACACTTCCCCCAAAACATGCCCGTTTGCAACAGTTCTGCACAATCTCCTGGCCCACCTCCTGAAGAAACTCAGTGCACTAAACAACCTTATTCCAACTCTCCCTTTTTTCCATCTCTCATGTGCTTGAGTTGACTCAACAAGGTCAAAACAGCCAGAGGTCACACTATCATCAATACCTCCTCATATCCGGGCCATGGCCTCGGCAGCAGGGAGACAGGCAGCCCGAGGTCCTGAGGCCACAAAGCACAGATCAACAGGGACGAACGCTACATTTGATCACTTTCACAGATCTTTGGCCTGCAGACAGGGTCAAGCTTTATTCAGCACGGCCGTCAGAGTCTACATCACACAGCTATCCAAGGCCTTTTCTGACCACAGGTCATCGCCACAAAGGAGTCGCTTCATTGTTTAAAAGCATCTCTGAGACTCACATGGTTCAAGGCCGTGACACTAATGTTTGTGAGAGAGCCATTAGTGAGTTTTGAAATGAAGAGGAAGAAGGTTTAAGATACTGCCCTCTTCTGCTTTGTTGCTACATAGTTCAGGCATGTTTCTTGTTCGCCAACACAGATCTCTATTTGCGTCACATTATTCCCGCCGCCCGACTTATTAAAGAAGCTAACATGTTGTAATCCCTGCTATCGCTCTCACCTTCTCACTGGCACACCTCTGTTTTGGGCTGTGCCACTGTGTGAACCAGGGGGTGCACAGGCACGGTTGGTCTTTTGCTGACTGCCTGATAATTGAATGAGCGATTATCCCTCCCATTAATAGACAATGATACAGAAAGCACTGCCATATGTACGGAATATTAATGAGTGGCTGCAGCGGCCTAGATAAGAGAAGCGCCATGCAGTTGCTGTAATAGGGGTTAAAACAATTTGCCCCCCACCACCCTCACACAAACACACACACACACACACACACACACACACACAAACACACACACACAAGCTCCCATGCTTTCCACTATGCTAATCCGCCATCCTCTCACCAACTAAGCAGGCAGCCACCGAACAACCACCCTCCCATGGCCTGAACTTGTGCTTGGGGCTGACCTCACTGCTGCCAAGGCCGACCGCCATTGTATAAGAGTGCGAGCAGGGTCACTCGACAACAGAATGACATGCTAATGATGGGGAAGCAGCGGGTGTTTAGTATTTATGTTATGAGACATTTTGCAACATGGGAGCTGGAAACACATGCAGCAATTCAGATTTTTTATGACAAAGCAATATTACTACCTCATGTTTTTTTTGTAGTTTTCTAACTTCATCTCACTGTTTCACTGCTGAATCTGTCTTCATCTTCTTGCTGTCACAAGTAAAGTTTGGGATATTCAGGTAAAGTAAAGATGCAAGAGCAGCTGAAGCCTGCAACGCCACCAAGGCCTATCCAGCCTCACCTCTATCACATTTCATTAAAAGGTTGCAGAGAGTCAGGCCGGTAAAACCGTTGGGGCACACTTCTATATGAATCACCATGCCAATCAATAGCTAACATCTATTAGCGTTGGAAAGCAATATTTCCCTTTTACCTTGCAATAATTGTGCTTAATGCTGTGAAGTACCTTATCATACGACTGACGGCAAAAGAAAGGCCAGTTACCATGGCGACTGTGAAAGCCATTGGTTTCCTTTTCAGCAGAATAATGAACTTCTCTCCTATGTGTGTCACTCTTCGACTCCACTCTCAGCCTCTCCGATTAAATTGAAGTCCACGCGTCCTTGAAATCCCTCGTCTCTGCCTTATAATTTGCCAAACAAGAGAAAAACACAGAAGAAATGTGCCAAGGCTTGACAAATGCATCACTTTAGGCCGAGGTGTGGGTGTATATCTCACAATCAATATGCAGTGTATTTTAATTTACTAATAGGAATATGTTCTTGTAATTAAAAAAGCAAATACTTCTATAAATCCAGTTACATTTTGTATTTGATGAATGGTTTAAGATTACATTTTCCTTGACTTTGTTTAGTGGCATAATAATCCTTCAGTTTTCTCTTAGAACGCCTGTAATCATGCTCTCAGATTAAACAACTCTAAAACATTGGTTTTAAACAGTCCAACAGGCTATAGATTTAAAATCAGTTGCAATTACTTTTAAGGTTTGCATTTTTGGAAATTAAAATGCATGTTTCTGCAAGTGAAGACTTTAAGCTGATGTTAAGCTTATCAAAAGTTTTTTACAGTAAAGTCAGTAAGACAAGGCTACTCTGTTACGTTTAATACTAATGGATGCATGAAGCTGAATAGACTTCTCCAAGTAGTCTGGCACGTGCTCCTCTGTCAGGTCATTTTTTTTCTATATTTCTATAAGAATAAAAAAACTTGCTTCGTGAATCCGATCATTGATTGAACTCGCTATCCACAGCGTCCTTGAGCACAGACATCCTCACTGTCCAAAGACATCGAGTGCTTTATTCAGTTGTGTTGGTCGATAATGGCAAGAAAAAAACACAAATTCAAGTAAACCTGGAGAATCGAGACGCACACAGATCCAAATCAAACCTTTCTTTCTTTTTCTTCTTTCTTTTTCTTTTACCGAAACGACTGCAACTGATTGGGTTTTTAGATATAGCCTGTATAAACATTGCATCCTTTTAGTATTTCAATATGATTATTTAACGTATAGTTATTAAGGCTCATTATAATTGATTGCTTTCTCAGTTAAAGACACAATACATTATTTTTATGTCGTTTTCGAAGTTGTTGGCTGGTGCATTATTTGTAAAATATTTGTATTTGAATTAATCCTACTGCTTTGTCACAATTAAAGTGACAACCGCTACATTTACTAATTAAGTTAGTTATCACATATCGCCATCATAATGTACCTCCATTAACGGGTTTCAGTGTCGCTTCTCCTGTTATATAGACTGTAAATGACAGACTCGGTCATGTAATGCTTCATATGCGTTTTAAGTCGAAACATCAATTACTCTGAGAGGGCGATAAATACCCGTGTTGTTGTCTTACAGGCGTGGGGTGGGGCCTGGTAACATATGACCCTGACTTCTTCCCCAAAACATTACTACAGCCAATTGATATTGGTTATCTGGTTATTTTAAAACTCCTGGTGGCATATGGCAGCAAACCAAAAGCACTATTGCATCTCTATTTAAAAGTAAAAAAGGTGAAGTTACTCTGCACTGTATCACGTAGCAATATTTGATAATTACAAGTAGATAAGTCAAGAAGCAAACATTTCTCTCACACTACCTTAAAGCATTATAACAGCAATTTCAAGAGAACAATTAGTTTCTTTAGATTCATAAAGCAATGTCTAATCTGACCATACAACGCATACAATTGTGTTCACAACTCTAGACAGACACATATAGAGGTGACAAGTCACCAACATATCTCATCAGCATTACCTTATTATAATTTAATGTAATGAAATCTGCCTTCTAAAGGGCAACCAGACACATAAAGTAAGCCGACAGCATGATTGAGACAAAGATGTCTAAATCTGTTATAGAGGCACATTCCTAACATATTAGGCAGCAGTCAAGTGGGAAGAAAAGTAGCTCACCAATGTTACCGTTACTGTAAAAATCAGCTTCTCTTTTTAGGCTGATGGTCATGCATCTTCAGTTTATATGGTTATTAAACTGTTTCATAAACCCAACAGAGGGAGATTTCTCTGAACTCAGAGAGGGGCATATCATTCAGCGTAACACAAACAGAAAACCAGAAAAATCCCTAAATTAGGTAATTTAGCACAATTCTATTACATGTCATGCACACAGAACCTGCATCAGATATGTATAGGCCTATATCAGACACAAAATACATGTGTTTTAAAAATGAAAACTTGTTTCCAGAGTTGCAACCAGACCCAGGTCAATGGAGCACATGCTTTGTGTTTCCAGGTTAAGGTTGTAAGGTGAAACACGTGACTACCAGCATTTTCTCAGCAGTTTTGCAGGTCGAATGTTTCCTGTGGCGTATACCTTCCTCTGGCCTCGTTCTGTGTTTGTTAGACAGCGCTGAGGGCCAAAATACCCAAATAGCACTTATACAGCATTTATTTCCACATTTTTGTAATTTTCCCGCTTAAAGTATTCTGACTTGCTGGAGAGACCCATCTGACAAATTGAGCTCTCCTGACTGAGTGCAAGTTGCAACTTCCTGTCACCATCAGACCACAGGGGGGTGCTCATAAGCTTACATCACATTGAGGTAAACTGTTGAAAAGTGGACAGAACAGTTTGAAACCTTCGTTACAGATTCATTTTCATTATTACCAATTTGATAATGTGTCAAATTAGCAGAGCTTTGAATCATTTATCTGTTTACATGCTAATAGTTGGTGGGGACATGAAGATGAAGATGCTGGTGAAAGGAACTGTTTGTAGGTCTGCTGGCAAATGTTAACATGTAAAGAGTTATCCGATGCAGTCTGTCATGAACTGAAGTTTTGAGAAAAAGCAAAACAACTCAGAATGACTGACCGTGCTGCTTATATGTTTCTGATCATCCATTGTTTGTAAATTACAGACAACATGGAGTAATATTTCTGAACAGTATTGCCATTTACACTGTAATTATTGTTATTAGCCTTCAGGCTACTGGGTACTACTGCGCTCCTGTTATTATTTTATTGATTTCTAAAGATGGGAGAAAAAAAGTTGGTCATGTTCTCAAACACTGAATTGTTACAGTGACGTAGTTTAGGTGAATTCTGGCCTTGAGTTACATGTTAAGGAAATACGCAATCATAGTTTTATTTATTCATAGTATTTGCAATGGCATTACGTTTAATCTCTTCAACTTTTCATGGGTTGGTCATTGTAAATCATGTTGTGTGGACTGCAATTATGCACTGGAATAAACAAATATAATATCACATTAGATGATGTCACAGTGTGGAAACTGTAGGGTTTTTTTAACATTAAAGTGACTTTAGGGGGAAATCTTTATCTTGTTCACTGTCATCATCGATATTGTGTTTGTTGTTTTTAGCCAGTGCCCTTTTCCAAAAAAGAGCATTCATAGTTCTCTTGCCGTTGAATGATGTATGGAGATGATAACATGAAAGATCACACACTCTGCTTTCACTTCCTAAACATCAACTGTACTGTATCTATCCAGGTGATAGAAAGTGGAGTTAGTTGCAGTCTGGCTAAACACATGAGTTGTATGGTGTACACAAATATCAAACTTCCTCTTGCTTCCTCTGAATTCATAGATCACTCAACATTGCTCTTTTCATGAGGGAGATTTGAAAGAAGAATAAGAAATTAGAGCTTAATGATATTGTAGGCTGAACTGAAGACTGAAAACTGACCAGACAGGAAACAGTCATTGCATAATCAGATCATCATACGTGACATACAGTAATCACCAGTTACTCATGATGTACCACTTTATGATACATATCAAACTGTTATTACAGAAACATCTTCAAAGATAGTGCTCATACTTAATATCAAGAGAACACCGTGTGATGCAGAGCTGTATGAATACATCTGCTCCTACAGTATTGGTTCATATGTCAACATTAAAAACAAGGGTGGAGGGACCAATGCTCTGTAACTGTGTTCACATGTTGCAAAACCATCAAGGAGTTCAGCCTAAACTACTGTAAGAAAAAGGGGCTTTCAATTCCACGTATCAATCCCAAAGGTAAAAGGGTAAAAAGGAAAATCCCTTATCCCTCTAATGAGGCGTGGGTGGTTCTTGTCCTGAGTTGTCTCTGCTTTTCTCCACAGTTGAGCAAAAGACAGCTGTGAAAGTTAAAGGATAAAAACAGCTGGGATCAAGAGCTGGCAGTAGCTGCGGTTTCTGGGTAACACATAGATATTGTTGATACAACAGGGAGGATTGCCTCATAACTGCCTAATTTGAAATTATTATTAGATTTAGATCAGTGAGTGACCGATTGATGACAATTCACTGACTGACTTATTGCTTATCAACACCTGCCTGAGGAGATCAGGGCTGTAAACTCTATCCCATTTTTTGTAATTTTCCATTAAAAACCCACTTTTTAAAATAGTTTTTCAGTGATTTCATTGATGTTTTATGACATTTTTGTTTGTTTTATGCTGTGTGTCTTATGTGTTTAGTTTTGGGGGTTTTAGTTTGTCTTATTCTCTTTGTGTTCTGTTTTTATTGTAAAGCACTTTGCAACTGTGTTTTCAAAGGTGCTATAAAAATAAAGTTTTTTGTTATTATTATTAATGCACCTGTGACCGCCAGTGTCAAACTCTCAAACTCAAAGTATGTCAGTTTCTGTTCCCGTAATTTGAAAGTAAAACGTTTCTTCTGCATGGCACAATTTTCCCCACACAGAAGAACAGTATACAGCAGCCTAAATACTGTCTTTTATAACTTGAGTTTGGTGTAATAATCCCTAGGAGACTGGGTACAGACTCTTTCCCACTTGAACTTCATCTTACAAACACAATAACCTCAAGAAAATGAGGGGAATTGAAACATGGCCTTTATGCCTGTTGAACACAGGATGTTGGAAGTTGGATGGAGTGAAAGCAAATACTGTAAGTAAATGTACAGTCTACCAAACCTCTCAGTGCAAACAAAAAAGGAAATATAAACAGGTGCTTCTGCATGTGCCATTAGAAATGTTAGCTAAGCCTGGAGCAGAAATACTTTAGATTTCTCCAATAGATTTCCCACTATCTCTCAGAATTTTCACTGGCTTTCAGGGCAGGGTGGGTTCTTGTAGAACAGAGCGATGCCATGGTTATTGTTCGGCTGTATGTGTGCCTGTTCAGGTGTTTGGCTGCTTGTCGTCTGTCTTTTTGCCGTCAGAAAAGACATCATTTTGGCTCTGTAGTGATCCCCAGCTAGGAAGTACAGAATTGGGTCAATGCAGCTGTTGATGCTTGCCAGCGGCCGGGTGATCTTGTAAGTAAAGTTGACAATGTTGAGAAATTCACAGTTAAGATCTAAAACACGGGAGGTGTAGTAGAGTGTCCGTGTGATGTGAAATGGGACGAAGCTCACAGCAAACACCACCAACACCACGATGATGAGCTTGATGGACTTCTGACGTGAGGCGGCGCCCTGCTGGCTGGCAGAAATTCCCCGTCTGGGTTGGCACAGGGCCCGCGCCATCAAGCAGTAACACACCACAATGACCAGGAACGGGATGCCAAATAGGAGCACCATGATGACAGAGCTGTAGTCCACATACTCCTCAAAGGCCTCCTGGTTGGTTGTGTCATGGCACAGGGTGTCATTGTCCCTCGTGGAGGTGGTGACAAAGATGAGGTTAGGCACCAGGCACACGCTCACCACAGCCCACACCATGCCGCACACCAGGTGGGCATGGTGGGACTTCACCAGGGTCAGTGTTTTGAGTGGGTGGCAGATGCCCAGGTAACGGTGCACGCTGATGCAGGTGAGTAAGAGGATGCTGCAGTAGAGGTTGGCATAGAACAGAAAGCGCACCATTTTGCAGACAGCCACTCCAAAAGGCCAGTGACTGCGGTTGGCGTAGTAGTAGATGAGGGTGGGCAGGGAGAGGACGTACAGGAAGTCGGACAGGGCGAGATGGAACATGAACACGGTACTGGGCTTCCACGGACGCATCTTAAGGAACAACCACAAAGCTGTTGCATTGAGCACGAAGCCGACCACAAACACCAGACCGTAGGACACAGGCAGCAGGATGTATTTGAACTCCTCATCAAAGCGACAGCTAGCGTTGAAGATTGAAGTGAAAACTGTCGACTGGTTGTGCGTGCCGGGGCTGCTGATGACCGTTTCCATAGCGATGAAAATTTTTAGTAGCACTTTTAAGACAGCAGGTGATCGAACCTGCAAAAGGGAAAAAGAGAAACAGAGATATGATGGCTTTTACGTTATATCAAACGAAAATACACATGTAAGGTGAAGGGCCCCCAAACCAAATCCTGCTCAGGGCCCCCAAACTCTAGGGCCGGCCCTGCTTGAACCTGCATGGCATTTTATCTCTAATTCACGTTAAAAATCACTTATTATTTGGCATTTAGTTTCTGTTAATATTTCAGTCACACTTTTATGACAAAAAAAAGCTATTAATCTAAATACAGGACACATTTATTCTAATCCTACTTTGCTCTACCAGCGGAGGACCACAGAGCGTTAAGTAAAAGTAGTGCTAGTCTGGGATAAATTAAAAGTGTTAAACTTGTTAATCTATCTGTTATTGTATCAGGGAAGATACATTGCTATCTTGCTATCCAAACACAAAGAACTACAAACAATCATCTGTGTCATATGCTTAAAATTTAAGAAAACAAGATGTTTTACAGCAAACTCTTCTCCTCCTCCCCTCCTGTAGTCTGGACAAACGGCTCTTTCCATGGAACGAACTGAACTTAAAAACTGACAGCACTATTGTTGCACTTTTGGCACTGGCTGCACTTATAAAGTTTCGTCAGAATGTATAGTGTGTATTGTATTTATAAACTTGTCTTTTACTGTTGAAACTTCAAATACAGAACTTTAAAAACGTAAAAGGAGTGCCATAGCGTAAACATACTCTGTCCTGCATGTTACAGTAAGTTACTTAATGTTTTTTACTGAACCACGGTATTATCAGAAAAGCATGAAGTGTGAAAAAGTAAAAGCATTTACTGCAGACTGGTACATTTGCAATCTGCTATTATTTATATAACACTCTAAATTTTAGAGTGTTATATAAATAATAATAATTATACTATATTATGTTTTTATTATTATTATAGATGCATGTAAACAATATCTGATGTTGTAGGCCTAGGTCAAGGTAGAGCTATTCTAACTGCTTTATTTACTGTTGAATAATGTCTAACAATGTAAGTAACTATTAACTATAACTCAAACAAATGTAGGCTAGTGGAGTGAAAAGTATGCTACAATGTTTCACTCTGAAATATAGTGGAGTCGAGTTATAAAGTGATAAAGTGGAAATACTCTAGTAAAGCACCTGAAAAGTTGAGTAAATGCACTGGATACTTTCCACCACTGTTGGTTTTGTCATGTGTTATCGTTCTCCTCCGTCACACACACACACACACACACACACACACACACACACACACGAACCGAGTTATCGTGCCACTGCGGCTACTCACCCCAAACGGGATCCGGAAAACAGCGGTGGTGTCAGGCTGGTCTAGATACCGTCGCTCCAGAGAAGTCGTTCAACTTTTCAGTCGAGATCAATAGCTGCTCCTCTCTCTCACTCCGTCGTCGTCTTCTTCGTCGAGCCGGCGCACATTAGATACGCACGGCACTAAAAGTTATGTTTCGGTGGAAGTCGTGTTGGAGTCCATGGCAGCGCTGAGAGCAGAGGCGGTCAGCACTGAGCGCAGGATACGTGGAGAGCATACATAACATACACTGTGTGTACGGCTGAAATGGGAAGTCACGCTGCTGAGTGGACAAAACTGCCTCCCAAAAACAGTCTTGAGTGTGCAAGTCACTTTCAATTTAGTGAACCACGTGAAACTACTACCAGAGCTGATTGACACATTCAACATGAACACTACCCCATACTTTTGCTTGAAAAGTTAGTTTTTCTCCTTATAGCAGCTTTTCATGTACTTCTACACTTATAAGTACTCCTCTGACTTTTCAAATGTCATCAGTCTGTATTAAAATATGTGCAGTAATTCAAAGATCATTCTTGTGCTACCATTTTCTTTAACAATAGTTCAGAGGGAATACAGTATAATCCCTATTCATATTATTTATAGTCTAATTCATGATGTGCTCATGACATTAATGCAATATTATGGAGTAAATCACCCAACAGAATATAAACAAGCTCAGCACTGTCAGCAGCCACAATAGGCTACTAACATATACTGCTTACATGTTAACACCCCATGTACAGTAACACATGGAGAACCAGCACTGTAAAATATGTGAGTAACATTGCTATTATGTGTCTCATTCCCATGACACTTAATGCCACTCAATGCTGAAATGTTATAGAAGGTAATATTTGCACAGCTATACAGTAGACCATTATAAAAGGCAACAGTTGCACTCTGGAGCTTTAAGGGATCAACTTGTTTGTCTCCTCAGTAAACTTTCTCATCTCAGGCTTTTCTGTAAGATTCACGTGATAGGCGTGTAATTATAATCGTAAAGAAATAAATGTAGGCAGGATGAGCAATGCTGGTATCAGAGACTGACAATAAACTGAGGTGAGATAAGGCAGTCACTTAATAAGTTACCAAAAACTGACCCATGGTCGCAAACAGGATCATATCCATTTCAAAGACTATAAACATATTTGGTTGGAATTTCCCTTTTGTGGTCTACATTGAGATAGACAATATAATGTAAAATATGACATGCAAAGACATCTCCTTGTAAAGTTCAAAAGGCTCAAAGATTAATCTTGGCAGTATTTGGAAGTCAATCAAGATACATTTTTAGGACTGATTACGTATCTAAAATACTTTAAATCCTGATATGGTATAAAAGTCAGTATGAGATAGCTGAAAACATATCCCTTGCAAATGGAAAGTCCAGACCCCTTCACCCCAGTCAATGTGTGTGTGAGTGAATACCGGTAGGTCAGCTTGGTGGTAGCAGTGTGAGTTTCTGTGTCTGAAGTGTTTGGGTTTCTGTGGTAAGAAGTCTGGAATGTGAGTGGGCCACTGACAAAGCATGTTCTTCTTCAGAAACCCATTCAAAGTACAGCATCAGTTTACAGTACCTCACAGATGGAAAACATCAACAGACAAACAAAACTACTTTTATCAGATTTTGAATTAAACTGTCGCTTGTTAATAAAGGACTTTTTTTCTTAAATCCCTTATTTGTCTTTAAGCCCCCCTCCAGTCCAGAATGTGTTTTGCTTATTATTATTACTTAATTTGGGAGTTTGACCTTTACTGTGCAGAATGTGTGTGTAGGGTTTGTCATTAGAAGCATGTACTTACATGTGCATAATAATGCAACATAGGGCTGCACAATATATAATTTTTTTCCGTCGTCGCGATATCAACTGGCCCAATATTCACATCGCGAAAGGCTGTGACATATCGCAAAATACACTCCGATTTTTTGTGTTAGTAGAAAGGAAATATCGGTAGAAAACTGCACTTTATAATGTAACTGTCATTCTTTTTTTAGTGGTGCCTTTATATTCAATTCAATGTTGAATTTGTTCAAAAAAGAATGTTTGAAAATGATTTCCTTTCATTTGTTTTAAATTAAATAATCAATTTGTTGTATTTTAGCAGAATACTGAAAGCAGCAGAACTGAGTACACTTCAGTATTTGTTTATTTATATAAGTAATATCGTTATAGCAAAATTCCACAACATTATTGCATATAGCATATTTTCCTCATATTGTGCAGCCCTAATGCGACATCACAACTAGTTTGGTCCATTATGTTACTTTGAAAAGAGTGCTGTAGAAATTTGAAACACAAGCACACAAACACAAATAACTGTTGTTTTTTAGAGAAGAGGAGACATTTAAGTTAAAAATGTTATGTTCTTTCGAAAAGACAAATATTTGCATATTCACGGATTCTAGATTTTACAATGAAGGAAGGTAATTTAACTTTTTTGATCTAATTATTATACAAATAATATTTTGATACATGGAGGGCATCTTTAAACTTCACTTTGTCAATATGTGCACACATTTGTCAAGCACAATATTATAAACTAATACCAATAATCATTTAAAACATGCTGCTGCATAATCACAGACCAACTATGTCAATCTAAACCCCTGTTTTATTAAACATGTGCCAAAATGATGTGAAGAAAAGAAATCAACATTTTCCACCCTGTTGTTCACCCTGAAACTGCCAAAAATTCACAGCAGCCCTACGGGTGATGACATACCTACCTGCTGTCAGAGGACAGAGGGATGTGTTTGATCATGCCTTAATGTGTAACTACAAGCAAAAACACATAGACTCTCACACACACACACACACACCGAGTGGAATATTTAAGAGTTATTTTTGGATCAGATTCACAGTTGTCTCATTTCTTTCTGCTGCAGTATATTATTTAACTAAGCTGACAAATACAACTTTGTTATTCATGGACTAGGCAATCAAGACAGTTACCCTGTATTCACAAACATGACTGATGTAATATTTATGTAAGTTGTTTACACTGGAAAAGCGCTGGTTATTATCCAAACTAAGAAAATATTATCTATGCATGTTTCAACAAGATCCTGAGAAACTAGAAAGAAATAGAAAACATATGCAGACTTGCTGTAACTTTTAAAAAAAACAAAGACTATGATGTTTGGCTAAACCTAGCTAGTGTCACTCAGTGGGCCCCTAATATGTAATCTTTTGGATGTTTGTGTGCTGCTGCGCGGTACATTTTACTAATGCGCTGTTAAAATAATGAAATGCTGCGCTATTGACTTTAGACCAGGTTTTTGTTGGTCAATGGCGCAATCACTTCCCGCTGCCTCAAGACAGCAATACGCCAAGAATTCACCTGAACACACCTCCCTGTAAGACTAGCACGCCCATGGGCGCAGGTGCATTTGCTATACGACGTGGGCGCTGGACGGTCTTAAAATAGCAAAGATACTTGCGTTGGGCTTTGCGCTGCACTATGCCGGGTGCAAGATAGGGCCCAGTGTGTTGGTACTTGCATGACTGTCACTCAAAGAGAGAAGCATTATCTTGATCAAGTATTGTGGCAAATAATTGGCCCATGAATTACATTTCTGGTTTTACTGTTGCAACCCATATGCATTGCAGTATTAGACTATTAGGTCTACTACTTTAGGTAAGGCCTAAAGGCCTTAGGTAAGGCTACACCTCCGTTCTAGGTGGCATTAAACATTAAACAAAACATACAAGCAGCATGGTGCGATGATGTGAGTTGAGCATTGAAATGGAAAAGACTTGAGCAAGTGATTTCTCTGTTCCCAGCTGCTCAACAGCATAAAATGACACATGTGATTGCCTGGTGACAGTCAAGAGTTGCTTTATGCACTTTACTTTATAAAAAGGTTATATACAACACACACAGTGGACTGTGCACATACACAGTGGTTAAGTGACATGATAACAACCGTATGCAACAGTAAACAACATGAGATAATGGCAGGTCCTTCTATACCAACTTTACAGCCGACGTTCGAGTAGATATGTACAGCTATGGATTTTTATGTTTCATAGGTTTAATAGAGGGCTTTTACAAGCTCAGATCCAGGCTCAATAATAGCAGAGTAATGGGAAGCACACAGTAGAAGGCATGGAGGTGGATGGTAAACACTAGCCTTGAGTTAACACTGGAAATTGAAGGACTATATTTTTATAGTCATTTAAAATTCACTTAAAATTAAATCAATGAGACCTTGATATCATAAACAATATTTGCATACGTGTCAGTAACTGGAGGTACACATTAAGGCTTTCCATTCATATCACCCAATGCTTTCATTATCTGTCCAGATGGCTAGATGAGTGAAGCAGATTGTGCAACAAGTGCTTCCTGCGTTATGTTCCCTTTGCTGTGTTGACACAGGCAAACTATTGTTACAGTATTGACCGAGTAAATAAAAAGAAAGCAAGGCTCTGATAAAGTCCAGCTGATTCTGGTTCTGACAGTTTTTCCAGTTCTAATTGTGCGGACTATGAGGCTTCGTACCAGCAATGTTTTTCATCTCTGTATGTCAGTTCCAGTTCCTGGGCAGGTTCTCAAGGATCCTGCGTCGGTGTGAAGGGTTCGTCACTCCTGCGGCGCGTAGATCCTCCTCAGTGATACCACTGTAGAGAGGAGAAATGACACTAAATCACACCTGACTGGAAATTCAATATAACTTCATAGCCCGGTAAGTCTTTGTAAGTACATGTGGTGCCAACATCCTTATATCAACGCACCATGACTGGATGTATTTAAACTAGGGCTGTCAAAATAACGCGTTCATTTCGATTAATTAATCTGAGAAAAAATAACGCGTTAAAAAAATTAACGCAGATTAATCCATTCCATATTGACGTTTGCATACAGACGAAAATCTGGTTCCACTGATATGTCTGCGCTTTTCTCTGATGCTCTGAAACAGACGTTACAGGAAACACAAACCCCGCTGCACGTGACGCTAGTTAACACAATACTCAACAGCAGCTAACGTTAGCCTACCGCTAGCTAGTAGCTGGATTAAACACGGTTAAAATGCTGACAGCTAACGCTAAACGGTGTAAAGTGTGACTGTGTTTTACTGTAGAGGATTCAACACCGGGATGTAACAATCTGCAGCTGCCGTCGGAGAAACAACACAGACGGTGCGTTAAATGAAACTGGTAAACTACAGCCTCGTGGTGCATTTGAAGTTATTGTAAATGTCCATTTCCTATCTGGTTGTTGTTTTTGTCGTTCAACAGCAATTTACTAGTGAAATAAGTTATTGTTATTGTTATACATTATTATTAAATCATTTAATTTTGACCATATGGCCTTAGCAATAAACAAGCCGTTCTTTAATGTCACCAACTGTTGTTTAGTACCCTTTATTTTTTTTTATTTTTTTTTTACTTTCTTAAAAAGTATCGGTTCAGGCACCGTTAATTATGTATACGATTAATTTCGATTAATTAATCACAGAGTATGTAATTAATTAGATTAAATTATTTAATCGATTGACAGCCCTAATTTAAACATTGGTGCCCCAGCGAGGCTCCAAATGCTAACCTGACTGTCAAGTTCAATCATCTCACTCAGATGAGCATGACTGTCACATGCACGTTAGTAATTTCATCAGGCCTACAACTGATTATTGCAACAGTCCTGTGAACACCGAGGTTATCGCTACAAACAAATGTATCCTGCTCTGTGTGTGTGTAGTAACTACATTATTTGCGTGCATATGCCATATATGCATGCCTGCATATAAGTGCAGTAATGAGCCTACCTAAGTATGGCTTGTGGAACATGTTATCCAAAATCATTTTACCTGAAGTAATCCAGATCATCCCAGCCATTGAGGCTGAGTCCCAGGGTGTATTTCTGAAGACCCAGAGCACTGAGAAGCTCCCGCACGGTCTCTGGTGCACCTTGGAGGACAGACACCTGCGTTGAGATAAAGCAGACAGAATCTTTTACAGAGAACCAGGAGTGACATCTTTAAAAAAATAAAAATAAAAAAAAAGAGTCTTTTGAAGCAGTGTCATACCTCTTTCTCCCAGCTGTAGCCTCTATCTCCATGCATAGAGGGGCCATTTCTATAACTTGGCCTCTGGTTGAGTATGGATGGGCCTCTCTGCTCTGTGGGGAAGAAGTCCACTTCACTGAGGGACTTGGCCATTTGCAAAGCAGTGAGGGAGTTGTCCCCTGTAGGTCCAGGGGGCTGCTGATCCACCATCCAGGGAACAGAGACCTGAGAGTGTGCTATGTGAGTGGGGATGTAGGGGAAAGCTGACGGTGCCTTGGCTGCCCGAATAGGATTGGTTCTTTCTGGGAGAAGCTGATGCTGATCCCTTCTGTTTTTTTCCCTGATGATTGCTGAGTGATTCATATACAAGTTCCTCAGGTTCTTCTCGGGCAGTATAGAGTCTTGAACAACCTGTTTACCTTGGTATTTGTCTCTGGGTTGTGAAGTCTGTTCCTGGTACTGTGACATGGCATTACTTGAGGTTGGAGGTATGGGAGATGGGTTTTTGGCCGGAAAAAGCTGATAGGAGGAGTTGGTTTGGGGTGTATGAAGGTCATTGGTTGGAGTGTACTGAGGCAGGACAGCTGGAATTTCAATCTCTGTAAAGTCTGATCTGCGACAGGGTCTTTTGTCAAAGCCCTGACGTCCTGAGATTTTTGGGAGCTGCAAGGCCTCATTTCCAGACCAGATCACCTGAGGGTCCCTTCGCTGGGGGAGAGCCTCCTCCACTCTGCGTGCCACTGACACACCTTCAAAGATGAAGTAGGCCGGATTGGTGTAGCTGCTTGGAGTAAGTTTGGGAGGAGCTGCCAAAGACCTGCAATACAAGTTTTGAATTTGCCAACCAAGTTACAATTTTATGGTACTAAATGTGTCCTCAGTTCTTTCTTTACAAGAGTTTGTATGTGTTCTCTGGCATTCATCACTGTTAACGTTGCGGGTGTTCAAACCAATAGTGGCACAGTGCTAATAGAAACACAAGGGCTGCATTGATTTGGACATGTGGCTTCAGTCAACGGTGAGAAGATGAAATACCATCTAAAGGAGTCCAGTTTGAGTAATACACACTTATCAGATGTCAAAACACCACACAGCGGCATTGAAAAACCAAATAGCACGAGAAAGCATTCATAGTTTTTCAGTACAATTTAGATAATATCTACTGTATCAGATTCACAAGATTTGGGAACAAATTTCTGATGATTTTTTTCTAAATAAAAGTATACAGTGGCAAGTGAGTCTAACTTTGAGCTTGGTTATGTTAAAAAAAAACAGCAGGTAAAACGTGCTCACAATCTGCTGAGGATTGTGGAAGTTTTTCAAAGAGCTCCAGAGAACCTTTCCTTGGAGGCTTTCTGCTGCTTTACACTGATGCTCAGAAACAATAAGGAGGTTCTCACCTGTTTATTTGGACCCGTGTAGATGCAGGAGACATGTGTCCCCTCACAGAACCTTTATCATCTTTCTCAAAATAGAACCAGTCTGAAAAAGGAAATCACAGAATCACCGGTGATCAACACATCCCATAATGAACAAGACTTCCTTAAAATCTGTATGCTGCATGCAGGCCAAGAGCCATACCAGTTTGTTGTTGTAGTGCCTGACCTGGTGACATAAAACTCATCTGTCCTGTTTCAGTGTCTCAGGATGCATCTGGTCAGGGTCAGTCAATCAGGAGCCAAAAGAGGAAGCGGTCAATAGATACCAGCAAGTGTAAAGCCAAGCCAGGGATCATTGGGGAACCAAATAGAGGAAGCAATGTAAGACTCACAGGAGAGTCAAAGAATGCAGTGACAGTGCAGATGAAAGTTTAGTGGGAAGTGATAGTGCAAGCAAGGCAGAGCGTAGGAGATGACCAGTTCAGGCTGACTCACCATAGGTCTTCACCCGAGTTCCTCGTCTGTCCTTGGGCACATGAACTCTGACCCGTCCTCTTATGGAGCCCATCTCCTCGCCTCGGTGACTCAAAAATGTCTCAAACTGCTCCGACGCACCAGTGAGTGAGCGCAGAGCCACACAGCATTCACCTATGAAAAAAGATTTTTAAAAGATTATTCATTAGATCAATAAGACGCTGAAACTAAGTGGGGAGTGCAACCTATCCATCCAAATAGTTCCAGCATGATTTCCACAGACCTTGACACTGACTGTAGTTAAACTACAATAAAGGTCAATTGCATTTGATTTGGAGCAATTAGAAGAAAACTGTTATATATAACACTCAGTTCAGTACCTGAAAATACAGTAATCTATGCACTTTGTTGTGAACATTTTCTGCCTTTTGCATCGAGATGAAAAAACTGTAAAAATGTTTGGCAAACTGAAATCTGCAAACCATATCAAAACATAACTTAACTATCTGGATTAGTAGATAGCAACTGTAATACGGGTTTAAAAGAAAAAGAAAATAAACAATTTTATGTTTTTGGATAAACTGTCATTCTAAGGGCACTCATTAGCCAACCTAGAGGGACATTATGAATGGAGGACTTAATTACACTAAATAAATTTGTCCTGTGACCAACCGTATGACTCAAACCCGTCACAAGACTTGACAGACAACAGCAGGTGCTGATCCTGAAGATACTCCATGTCAGACATGATTGGAAGAAGCTATGACAGACACAAACAAATCACAAGTTCAGAATTTGACTTAAAAAACAAACAATATTTTCAGCCATGCCCAAATGAGCCTCTAACCTTTGGCAGTTGTTTGAAGGACCAGCCAAGTTTGAGAAACCTGGGAACATCCCAGCTCTGTGAGTCATTCTCATTTGAGCGTCGTGTCTCTGCAAAGAAAGACATGAACTACTCTTTTGCCTCTGTGCTGCAAAATGGCTTCATATGAAATGTCTTTTTCATGTAGCACCATACCTTCAAGGCAAGACGAATGAAATTCAATAAAGAACTTTGCCTTGCTTGCCGTCTTCACAATGGCCTCGATGCCTTCGAGCTCTATCCAGGCCCTCTCCATGCTTGAATTTGTATCTGTGCGAGACAAATGCAAGACAATGCTTTTCACTTAATGAAGGGATTCAGTCCTATTCCATCTTGTTGGGCCACAACAATGACAGCACCTGTTTTGGAGCTCAACTGTGATGTCACTCCCACTTGGAACGTGGCAAAAACAGGTGAGTGATCACTTGTGAAGATGTCATCCGTGCAGCCTGGTGAGAGACAAATCCATCCTATTACTTTATTATTAGACATGCAATAACAACACTAAATAGGCCGACATCATGAGGCCGATGAGTGGTTAGCGATATTTCACAAGATGTGACAAAAGAGTGATTTAGGAGACAAAAAGTAGTTCTGCTACTCCCCAGTATTTGTTATGTTTTGATAGTTTGCTGAGGTTAGTCAGCGACAGAAGCTCAGGCAGAATGAGAGGAAATGACTCTGTTTCTTTATGCACCATAGACCAGGATGTACTTTGTATTCCTTTTTCTGGGTTTCTGTTCTCATTTTGCAGTGGTACAAATGAAAAAAAAAAAAAAGACCACAGATATCTAATTTGAGAATGCTGCATCAAAACCTTTGGCTATGTCAAGACTTAAGCACCGACCTCTCTGTGCTGCTCTTACATACATACTGTACATACAGACATACATACATTTTGTTTATGCCTTATTTAACTGTTTACCTTTCTACTTTTGAATTTAATCTTTTTTTTTAATCTCCAGATCTTACCATAGGCAGTGCAGATCATGTGCGTCTCTGGGTAGGACTTCCACAGAATCCTATCACACCATGATGGAACATTGACTCGCACCTAAAGAAACATATTCAGGTATAAATCAACAATGTATTGTACAACAAATTAATCTGCCATATAGAAACTATATGCAGTGAAGAATGCCTTAATTCCCGTTATGCCAGAGGTTCTTTTTTTAGACTATGGGTTAACGCTTAACCTCCTATGTTTAGTGGTCATGGCAGCTGCTGTCAGTCACATATCCCTACAGACCCCTTCATAGGATTAAGTTACGCGTAAAAATATCTTAAGTGAGTCAACTGTATATTTAGAATGCTTCTAGGGTCTTCTCTTTGTAGTTCTGCTTTGCTGGTACAGTATGTATAACAAATTCAGCATCAGTCCTAAATACAATAAACCTATGACAACAATGTCATTCAGAAACATTATTAAGGCCGTGGTTACACTTGCCTTTTAATGCGAATTTTCAGATGTGCCGGATCGGAACTTAGCTGTGTCCGCATATGGGTCCACACTTCAATGTGACCTGCCTGATTGGATAGTGATCAGATATAGTTCCGCGTGAATATAACGTTATTGCATGCGTCCCAAATGGAACTTTGTGCACGAGAGAGTGTTCTTTGTTTCTTTATACATATTTCCTTTATTTTGTAAAGGTGGCAGGGACCGTACAAAACGCGCTTTGTAGAAAGAGCAGCGGAGACAGGTCTCTGCTGTGCTCCAGCCCCTTGTTTTTATTAAAGACTAGCCACGAACAATGCTCTGCTAATACGGTAATAAACACATATTTCCTATTAATTCCTCACGATAAAAGTCCCCCATTATTTTGAAATTTAAAAGCTTTTATAGGGAAGCAGCAACATTTAGAAAATGTTGGGTCTTCATCAGCAGTAACTTAACACAACTTCTGCAATAGTAAAATAAAGTTGATATCTGAAAGTACAAACAGGACGCAGAAGACATATGCATTAGGCAAAACTTCTCAGTTCAGAGAGCAGCCCCGGTTCCCTTTGCTCTCGTTCAGGAGAGGAACTCCCGTGAAACTGGGTGATGACACAAGATCTCATTTAACCTATTTTTTCTTTGGGGAGCATAAGTCATTCATGAACTTTCTCCAGCTGGTTCGGTGTTGGGCGGTCTTCTCTGCTTCCTTCCAGGATGATGTTGTTTCAGATGACACGAGACCTACATTTGAGTTTAAGTGTAACGGCCTGAGACACAATCTAAGACGATGAGGTGCCCTTAATGTGAAGGATAACAAATGCAATAAATGCAACACTGAGTGGCTCCAAAAGGACATTTAATTATATTTATTATTATTTAATTAACTGCTGGAGCTGCTCCCCCCGCGACCTGATACCGGATAAGTGGACGAAGATGGATGGATGGATTATTTAATTATAGGAACACATGTTTGGATCGATTGATCTTCATCAGGGAACTTAATATAAACAGGACTAAGATTCTACAATAATGGTAGTGGCTCTGAGAGGCTGTATTTAATCTCCAAAGTCTTTAGGATAGATACATTGTCTGGGACAATGAATGTCTGTGCAATATTGATTTGTAATCCATCCAATAGTTATTGAGATATTTCAGTCTAGACCGAAGTGGAGAACAGAACAACAAACCAACAGAGGCATGGCTAAAAACCTTGATGAAGTTATTGAAGTATTGCTGGCTACTCAGAGGTGTGTATATCCTCCATCCTGCAGGAGGAGTTTTTATTTAAACATCATCTGGTTTTTCTAAGCTGCCTTTGTGTAACAAGAAATTACTTACTCCTGAAGTCTTGTACTTTTGCCACAGGTAGCAGTCTCTAGAGCCCCGTTCATATCGATAGGTGGGTGGAAATGCAATCTTCTCTTCCTCTTAACCACGATAAACAGAGAAAGAGTGCAGAGTGAGGTAAGCAAAGGTAGAGCCGAATCAAAATGAAATGGTATTTATTTATTATCATTTAATAATTAATTTTGTAATTGTAAAAAAGCATTAAAGTGCATTTACAATAACTGTCAGATAATATAGCTTTCAATGCAGAACAAGGCCAATTGCAAACTGAAACTCACTGAAATTCAGAAAGGACTTCCTCTTGTGTCTCTCTCGGGTCAGCTGGTCTGCACACATGAGCTCCTCAAACTCTCGCTTAGATACATGTTTCAGTATGTCCTGGAGTCAGTGAGGACCAGAAAGAAGCAGTAACATCAATGTCTTGGCATTTTTTCAATTGACCATCATGCTTATTTTCAAGGGTGCTTATTTAGAACACTTAAAAAAGAGCAATGAATAATAAAGAAATCGGTCCGACCTGTACATCCAAGTCAAGTCTGTAGTTGAGGTCTCCACACCATAAAAGATGGGTGAAGCGCAGGCTGATGTCGAAGGCACTGAGCTGTTTGTCGCCCAGAGAAAGCAGTCTGAGGATGTCCACAAAGTTCTGGTTCCTCCTAACAAGAGACAATTCTAAATATTTCTTATTCTGCTTAGCAATGAAACAGGAGCACACAAATTTGGTGTTACACGTATGTATACACACAATGTACCTCAGGACCTTCTCACTTCCAGAGGTCAGGTGGCAGTTGACAAACCCAAAAGATGTTCCGTTGAAGAGAAAGGAGACCCCAACAGCTCCCTTGTTTCCTGAAACAGAAACACTCAACCTCAAATCTCCAGGTTAATGAACACACATTTTGGTTCTTGTTAATTGTGCACTATTATTTCTGGCTGGAAGCCATGACACTGTACATTTTCTATATTTGCTTTGTGTGTATTTGTGATGGTGAGATCATGCAGCGCAGCCTCTACCCAATGTGTTTCCCAAGCCAGTCTTCACACTGGCTGTGTTCACATGGCTGATGCGACTTTCGTGCTCCGGCTTGACAAACACAGCCAGCCTTATATTCCAGAGGGACTGTACTGCCACCTACAGGACAATGCTCTGTATTACTTGTTATTGGTGACAAAGAACAGTTTCCAACTAGTCAAAGAACACATAATTACAGATTTCTGAATTGATTTGACCCATTTCTATAAAGTCAGGCTCACATTCAGTTAACACAGCCACTGACACAGATGCTCATTATGCAAAATAGCAAGATGAAGTGTTGCTTTCATTTTTGATTTACAACGTTGTAAATACAAATATTGACATCAAAACTATAACCTATCACTGACTACATTTTTTGTATAAATATATTCCCAAAATAATGCTGACAAAATATCTGTCACAATAACTGTCACAATCTTTCCTATAATCTGAGACGCTGCTGAAACGTTATAGCCTGACAAGCCAGACCCACATCATGACCCTGGCTGCAAATTACATTTCTGCTGCTAGGGTGCGTCTAGATTTCTAGGCTAGAAACATTATCCTTCCGAATGAAAAATGTGTGTTCCTTCACACTTAATATATACTTTCTGCCACTTGTAACATCTCAAGGTTTTACTTGAGGTGGATGCCCTTTGAAATGCTGAATAACGTGTTTTCATCTTTTCAAATGTACAATACTAGAAAATGAATAAGGCACTGATTGACATGAAGTTAAAATACAAGCTTTGTAAGACTAAAATGCAAGTAGTCATAAAAGACTTTATACAACTTTTTTCACATATGCAGTAGTTCTCCCCATGACCTGTTAACAGACTTTGATGCATGACAGTGGTGCAGTCCCTCTTTAATTATTCTATGTACATTTGTGAATCTTTCTTTTGTGAAAATATGGTAGCTTTATGGATAATGCACCTATATAGCATAAGTATCACCATTTTAGGTTAAAAAAAAGAAAGAAAATTACTTGTTTAAAGTCGATGTGAGTGTAGCTGCGAAGGGTTGCTTTTATATGTTCTGTCCATTCTCTCTCCCCCTGAGGGTTTTCCTGAGTCCCCAAGGCATAGATGTCATGAGGGAGCAAGGCGGTCGAGTCATCAGGGGTGTGCCCCAAACCACAGCAGGTCACCCACGACTGCAGGCTGCGAGGAGGAGGGGAACCACCTGTGCACACAAAACAACACAATAAACAATAATAATCTTTTTAATAGTTTCTTTTCTGCCTCTAATACAACTTCTGTTGCCTGACAGTGAAAGAGACCGTCGCCACATTTATGGTTACCCATGTTCCAGGTGCCAACAAACACAGAGATCACGTCAGGGTCCCTCAGCTGAGAGTGCCTGGTTTTCATCAGCTGGAGGAGTTGACAGAAGGCGTGACATTTCTGAAAGAGATGAGAGCCACTTAGTGAATTATAGGAAAGGAAACTGGATTCCAGGTAATAATAAAGACAATAATTTTTCCTTACCCGTGCACTCTCAAACGTCATCTCCCGTGGTGTGTTGTTGTGGCTGTCAACCACCATGCGTACCTTGGCCGGACTGCTCTGGAACTTGACAATCTGAAGGACTGATACACAGGTAACATGCCAGCAGATAATTATACAATATATCTGCAAGCAAGATACATGTTTTAGGCACCAAAAAGTAAATATTTTCTTACTTCTGTCATGTGAGACCCTCTCTATACCAAATGAACCAGCCTTCCTGTCAAAGAGCAGCACTCCTGCGTCCACATCCACAGAAACCGTCTGTCTGCCATACCTCACCATCTTCACCTGGACGCACAAAGACAAACAGCTGTTAATACATTTACATAGTCAGAGATCAGTTGTATGATTTGTCTTATCCCATGTCATATATGATAAAAAGAGATAAAATGTAACTTTTTCAACCTGATTTACCTGAAAGGAGTGGACTGGCAGCTGTCTGGCATGGTTCTTGACAGATGTAACGTTGGTGGGTGTTGGTTCAGGAGGGGGTGGGTTCGACTGCACTGCCAGATTGTGATTGGTCACCGCATCTTGTAATGCTTTTAATACCTTTTTGAGCAGAGAATTTGCAGTGTTAAAATCTAACCAGTGCTGTAGTCACAAACAATTGTGTCATTGTGAAAACATCATCATTCAACAACCACTAAAAGTTACAAGACTGTGAGCATTATTAATCATGAATCTTGCCATGATAAAAAACAAAAAAAACAAACATAAGATTTGTGCAATTTCACAAACATACCTTTTTCTCCAATGAAGAAAGGAGGCTGACCAAAGCTGAAATCTTGCACAACAGGCTGTCTATTTCCATCTCTGGGCCCTTGTTCCAAAAAATACAAGATGAAAAGGCGCAAGGAGTTAATGAACTATGTGTAAGAACGCACCTGTTAGCCCTACAGTACTGGGTTAGCATTTTAGAAATTACAGTTAGTTAAAGCTCTTTGGAAAGTATGTTGCATGGTTTGTATTGTACCTGTGCTTTGGTGTGTGTTAAAGAGCAGCTAGGATGGTCGAAGACCTTGGCCAGGGTTTCCAGACTTGAGAGAGTCAGCTCAATCTCACTGTCGATCAGATCAATACACATTTGTTTAATGACCATACCATCCATTTACACACATTTTAGTGTAGGGCATCTACTGCATATATTTAATAAACAATACAAATATGCAGAATTATCAGTGTACTGCATCATAATAGTCCGTAAACCAGTTTTCACGTACAGTTCATAGTTAACAATAAAAGCATGCAAACCTGTTTAAACCTTGGCACGCAGTACCAAGAGTACGCCTGAGGTGGCAGAGAGTTGTTGCGCCTTGGTGCACATTCTCAATGTCAAGAGGCAGCTCAGTGAAGAGGTAGTCATTGAGTAGAGCGATCAGCTCACCCGCAGTACTGTAAACAGGGTAAAACAGGCAAACTTCAGACTGTAACATTTTTAAGTTGTGCAAAACATTTTTGCTTTCTGGACATTCCAGTTGTTATATCTCCTAGCAAAAACCATAGAGCAGATACTACATCAGTACTGTTTATTAATAGGCCAAAAAAAGTGTTTCGCATGTTGCTTTCTCATTGCTTGATTGCCAACAGGTGCATATTTAAATGAGAACATGTTCTGAACATAACAGACGGCTGACAGTAAAGCTTTAATGTGACACTATAAATCACCACCACCATCAAGTCAATAAACAGTCACATCTATAAATGGATCTGCTATTGTCACATAGAAAAAGCAGCTGTCGAATAGAACACATATGTTAAGAAAAGCTACACATGCAGCATAGAAAGGCACTATGCAAGGAACATCTTTTCCAAATTGATCACTGTTTTGCATTTAGGCCGGATAATCGTACCTGGATGTGTTCAGCTCCTGCAACTTATCCAGGAATAGGGCACGAGGGGCTGGTTTAGCTGGTGGTCCTGTGAAAGGCACTGTGTTGACAGAAACTGGAACTAGAGGGGGCTTCTCATCATCTGTGCAGGCATTAAAACATCAAATCAAATATCAATAATTAGCAATAGATTTTGCAGCCCTGAAAGGAGCACACCTTTGTATTAGGTATGTATTATATTATTATGTATGCACTTGTACATGTATTGATGATTTGTTGTGATAACAACTAGTGGGCCCACCTGAGCTCTCATCCCCGGTATCTGTATCACGGGGAACAGCATAGAGCAGAGGAGTGACCAGGCCCTTGTGGGGATGCTGGTACCCCAACACCAGGTCCTCCAGTGTCCTGAAACAGTTTACCTGCACCCCCTGTGTTGTCTGTGAGAGGCGTGTGCCACACACACACACACACACACACACACACACACACACACACACACACACACACACACACACAAGCATGTATATTTGAATATATGTAGCAGTTTAAATCAATGTAGCTCTTACTTTGCTTTTGATAAACTTACGAACTACGTTATGACAGTTTTATTAATCCCCCCAGGGGGAAACTGAGTGCCACCATACAAATAGGACAGACAACAGGTGAGACAATAGGAGAAGACATACACATCCCAAGGCAATACAAAATAAGGGGAGAGCACAGCACCGTAAAGTGTAAGCATCAAGGTTACTAGTACATGACATCAAAATCAACAAATTCATGACACCAACATTAACACAATTCTCAGTACAACCACCAATCTCGTCATCAACATGAGTTCATCATCGTCATCATAAACACTAACACTCAGCGACCATGTTCATTAAAAACCTTCACCGCAACAGGTACAAAGGACTTCCTGAATCTCTGTGTGAAACTTGCTTTGTGTAATACAAAGCGAAAAAATATATGTGATGAATGGTATACAGTGTCAAGGCATCACTAAATGCTATGTTACTGCAACTTCACTTTCTTGTTAGTAACTTTTTTATATAAAACAGAGGTGATTAAACTTTCTTTGAAAATATCCTTGGAATACCTATTATGCTATAATGTCTAAATTTTGTATTGTATGCATTAAATTGAACACAAAGTGAAATAACTGCCCAATTCTGACTTGCATACTTTGTGTGGATATTAGTGGATGTTTCCTTACATGACCGTCCCCCCTTCTACTAATCGTTGCTTGGTAGAACAAGAGAGAAGAGTGTTTATTTGCATGACAGAAAAAGGAACACACAGATGATTTGCTGTGATAAAAAGCATCCCGGGGGGGGGGGGGTTTAGAAAGCTCTGGCCAACACCAAACAGCAGAGGCGACATCACTGACAGCTACTTCCTGTGCACACATACTCATAATACTACCAGTCACATGCACAAAATCAAGAGGGTTCACATTAGCCCACAAAAACGAGCAAGCTCTTTTCTTGTGCCCTCTTTTTAGAAGTTTTTGTTTTCATTTTGCGGTGAAAGAAACCGTTTTTTCTCCCGAGCTACCCGTCTGTTTTGCCAGGAACTCTTCAAATAGTATTTTTGTACCACAAGGATCTCTTGAAAAGCAATTAAAAAGAAATGACAAGGAATAAGAGACATTGAGAGACAAAATGGGGCCCAAAATATCTCCATGGCCATCTTGGAAACACAAAAAGGCAAGCATGCGACTTGTGAGTTAGTGGAGCAAATCCAGTGAGGGAAAATATGTACTGGGAGTTTATACTGATGGCAGTGGAAACACAACTGAAATAGCAATAGAGTTTAAGGTCTTCATTTGAAAGCAGAGAATTTTTCCAAGTCGGTGGCTTAAAAAAACGACTGCCAGACAATCATTATTAAAAGTTATTGGACTTTAATATGCAGACATACAGTAGTTTAAAAAAAACTAAATGATTTGCGGCTTTGGCCCTGAAACTATTCTTTTTTGTGACACTCTTGCTTTCTTTCAACGACTGTGTGTGTGCTTTTGTGGTTTGAAACTGTTTGCTTGTGTGTGTTTTTTTCCATCGAATAATTAGGTCATTTGCTGACTTAATGCCCCCCTGCTCAGAGTATCAAAAACAGAAACATACAATTACTGGCTTAAACCCTGCCACATCCAACAGACGTATTATGTTTAATACAAACACCTCCGTATATACACATAACAAATAAGCACACCCATTGGTCAATGACCTAGTATGTGGGTTGAGTAGGAATCTCTGAGACATAAAAACAATTTCTCCTCTGTGCTGCTGAGCAAATGCTGCTGAGCAAATGCTGCAAGCATGCGGCCACATGGCAGAGATGCCATTCAAACAACAAGGCTACTGCAGTCCTAACACAGCCTGTACAGAGAGGAAATACAAACATCTTCCTGTTCTCCTTGCAACAGGCAATAACAAACCATTGTTTGATCCCTCTAACTCCATCTGACCGGCTGTGCCTCTCATGGTGTGTACAGTTTGTGCCAAGACAGCTATTGTGTTTCACTTTCCTGTCAGGCAGAGGATTCAATGTTGAATGGTGAAGAACACTCACCTGAACTGCTAGGAGGCCGTCAGCATCGGGAAGAATACGATAGGTGTGAACGTGACGTTGGAACCTTTGGAGACCAAAAATAACTCTGTTATTAATGCCATGGCAAATTACTACAACATCTTCTGAGCAAACTTTCAAAGGGAAAAAAATACTTAAATGTATTGTTTAAATAAGGACCAGATGTCTAACTGTAGTTAAAGACACTGTAACCTTCTTAACAAGGCGCCAGTAGTTTTACAGATCACTAATGACGTGGCTTGTTTTACTAATACAATGTGTGAGAGACACTTAGATCATCATCTCCATCAGTCACGTCAGAGGAATTAGTTTCAGGCAGCACTTAAAGATGAAGCCAGCTTTAAATCAGTCAGCTACTGTATATGACCTGAACAAAAGGGGAACCATGATAGCAGAATAACTCAACAACAAAATGTGTGGACATATTTACCAAAAGAAGGAATGACATATTGAGAAAAGAACGAAGGGAAAGAAGGGAGCACTGCAAGCAGCCCAGCTCAGCTTTCAGGAATGTATCTGGCTCAGGCTGATGAGCAGTTAGCGTAGTGCGGTCGCTGGAACTCCCGCCCTCTTTCAGGGGCCCCAGGGAAGAAATAGGGGTAAGAGGGGAAACAGGGAGTCCTGGGCCAGGGTTTGACTGGCTGAGATGGACTGTGTTCGGACAGGACAGTGTGACTAGTCTGGAGAGGGTGTGAGGTTGGCCCAGCCTGTACGCAGCAGCCTTTCTTTGCTGGCAGATGAAGGAGAAAGTGATGGATATGACAGGGGGAGTGAAGCTGCTGAATCAATTTACAGATGGGGACATTCCGCAGAAATGTTGTGTTTATGAATAGTTTGCAATCCTATATGCCAAAATCGAAAAGTTTTGCAACATTAGGTAATTAGTTTTGGTTTTACATAAAGTAGAACTGTTTCTTCTCACATGATGAAGCATTTACTACTTCCTGAGTGAATCATTCATTAAATATTTTCAAAGAGGTGAAGCACATAAAATTAGACATAAAGTAACATTCAGTAACTTCTATAAAAAAAATATTTTTGGTGAGTGCAGAATCACATTCTGTTTCTTCTCCTTTAAGTTAGGTTTTAGACAGCATTACTGATAAGAGCTTTACACTTACAAATACATTTACAGTACAAGCACACAGGTGCTCGTAGGTCTAAGATAAAGTGAGCTTTAAGTACCTCCGATAGGCAAATATGTTTGATTATGATTGGTAAAATAATCTTGCTGTCCTCTAAGTAGATGATAGACGTGTGTGTGTGTGTGTGTGTGTGTGTGTGTGTGTGTGTGTGTGTGTGTGTGTGTGTGTGTGTGTGTGCGCGTGTGTGTGTGTGTGTGATTACTCACAGCAGGCACAATGCATATGCTCCTGGCACAGACTCACTGTCTCTCACTAGGTAGCTGCCATCCCTCCCTGCCCGTGCCAGCAAGTCCTCTGCATGCACACGGCTTATGTCACGATGATACCATGTTGCCGTAGCCATGGCAATCAATGTTCTGAGATATGTTCATAAAAATAATCCTCATGAGGTGATGAACTTGACGTAACACAAATTTAACGCAAGGTTACTGTCACACTTGCTCAGACAGCATTACGCCGGCGGACTGTCACTCAAGTTGTTAGTGACAGTGTATGTTGAATGGTCTACTTTAGTGTTTAGAACTTCCCCATGATCCTTTTCTTCATGATCAAAGTGTCAAGCAGACAACCCATCACCTTTTCTATTCCAGTTAGCACTCTCTGGGACCCTGTTGGTTCCTTCTGGGTCACACATCCTGTTGCAATGGAGGAATAAAGAAGAAACAATCAGCTGATTGTGAGGTTAGTCCACTCTTACAACAGTCTGCCCCTCAACCGAAGTCCACTTTTCTGTGATAATATCCGTGTGTAGAGGGACCCGGTTTCAGTTTTTGGTTGCAAGTTGCTGCACCCAGGTGGGTGTGTTGCTCCAACAAACACAAACCATCACAGCAGCGCGAGGGAGGGAGGTAAAGGAAAAAAAGCAAGAGGTGTTGCACAGTCTGAATGAAGCAGCCACCCCTGAGGCAATGACCGTGCCCCTAGCTTAAACACAAACACAAGCCCTCCTCTTGTCCCAAAACAAAACCCTACATGCAAACAACAGCAAAAGAACCAAGAATGGCAAAACAAACAAATCAAGCCACACACACGCCGCCCACACACTCACATGCGCACATAGCAGAGACAGAAACATACCAGATGGAACTCAGTCAGCACTATAACCAGACAGGCATGCAACAGAAACCAGACTAATTCAAATGATTTCCCAGCTCTGTTGCCATATAAGGGAATAGGAACACCCTCCAAAAGGTTCAGCTGATGACTGCAGTTGTCTTTGCTTCTTCCAGGCCCAGATTCCATTTAGAGTGTGTCTTAGCTGGATGAGGGCTACTCCAGGGGTCTCACTTTCATGCTGGACGTTTGTGTGCTGGCGTGTGTCTTTTCAGTAGAGTCCCATCCGCACTGGCGTGGTCTCCAGCAGTTCTTCAGAGTGCTGTCAGAGCAGAGGGAGGGAGCTTGAAAGGCAGAGGACAACCCTGTTAGAGCGCAGGGCAGACAGAGGAAGTGACTTGACATTCCAGATGGCGGACATAGCCAGGAGAATTCTTGCAAGGGGCTCAACTTCACCAGCAGTGTGTGAAACAGCAGACTGCTTCCTCTCTCTCTCTCTCTCTCTCTCTCTCTCTCTCTCTCTCTCTCTCTCTCTCAGCCCCTGCCCTCAAATTCCAAACACAAAACACAGTTTACCACACACAGGTGACCTGCCTGGCTAATCCTCAGACTCTTCCTTGTTTTTTTTATAATCTTTACCTTCAGACGTTTCATCCTCTGGCAGGCCTATTTGCTTTCTTTCACCCTCTCTTTCTCCTGTCTCAACCTTTTTCTTCTTGTCACCCTCCCTAAACTTCCCTTCCTCTTTTGCTCACTCCTTCCCTCTCAGCAAAAAGCAGCCTCCATATGGTTATGATCATCCTTCACTTTCTTATTTTTGCCCTCCTAGAACTTCGCCCATTATTCAGCCCTCCTACTTCCCTACTTCTCCATTAGCTGGAGCGTATAACTCTGTGGGAAGCTGTTTAGTCCCATATTTGCTGTTCTGCCTCTCACTACTCAGCAGAAATGTGCGACCACTAACCACAGGCCCCATAAAACAAATAGACACAAGTAAATCCCAATCTGATGACATCAATTTAACCCTCAATCTGTAATATGTTCCTTTTAACATGAGCACTCTACAGCACATAATTGAAAGATATACTGTATCATATGCCATTGAGGATGTACAGTGATGCTTTGAACTTAATGCTAACGTTGACATGCTAACATGCTCACAATAACAATGAAAACATGCCGATGTCAGAGATCTTTACCATAATGACCATCTTAGTTTAATGTGTTAGCATGCTAACATTTAACACAATGTAAAACTGGGGCTGAGGGGAATGTCATAAATGTTGTCATAAATTCATAATCATAGATCCCAAATGTACATTAAAGAGCTAACCAAAGACATTTCACTCAAAACTGTCAACCGCATGGAAGAGTCGGGAGATTAGCAGCGTCAATAGGAAACATCATCTGGGAACCATGAATATTGGTACAAATGATGCGCCAATCCATCCAATTGATATTGAGATATTTCACTGCATAAGTGAAAACACTGATCTGCTGGTGGTGCTAGAGGGAACATCAGAGGATCACCAAGGTCATTAGGGTTCATCTTCTGGGGACAATGGGTATCTGTACCACGGTCACAGAAGGCTTGTATCATGTGGATGCGCCACATGATACAATTATTTTGAATTATGTTTTTAAAAGAACTCAAACCAAAAAACCCTGCTACATTTAAATAAATTACAGAGACCAATTGATAGAGGAGGTTTGGGTCTACCAAAGATGTTGTATTACTACTATGCTTTTAACTTAATTCAATTCAATTCCTCCTGAGAGAGCCCCACCCTGGTATTGTATTGAGCAATCTGTTCTTGACCCATTATCACCCTTACAAAGCTTGTCTGTCAAACTGTATGGTGAGGCAAAAACACATCCTATAATCTCTCACTTAAAAGTCGTGTGGACTAAAGTGGCCTGGCTGTTTGAACTGGATCCTTAGATCTTAATACTTAATCAAGTATTCAGCGAAATCCAAAGTTATGTATTGGTAGATCTCCGCTTTTTTGGAGGGATTGGTTGGAAGAGGGAGTTGTTACACTGGGGGATCTGTATCTCGGTGGAATATTGAAATCCTTTGAGAATGTGGTACAGCAGTTTGGAATCCCTAGGTCTCAATTGTTTTAGATATTTGCAACTTCGCCATCTGTTGGTGGGGATTTTTGGATCCAGTTCTTCAGCCCCGAAGACACAAGAATGTTTGGATAAGGTGCTGTTGAAATATGGAAAAGGTCATGAGGCTTCTGGGTATTATTTTATGCTTATGCAGAACCTGGGGGGTGGAGCCTGGTCAGGCCTCAAGAAGACATGGGAAGGGGATCTGGGCATTGCAGTGGATGATGAGGAGTGGGACAGAATTTGTAGGAATATTAAAACTATGTCACGCGATGTGAGGGTGCGCCTCATCAGTTCAAGATTATGCATTGCTTCTATTGGACTCCCTCCAGATTGTTTAGAATTGGTCTAAAAGACACACCAAATTGCTGGAAATGTAAGACAGAGGATGGCCAATTACTTCATGTCCTATGGTCCTGTGATAAGGTCCAGGAATTTTGGATTGGGATACATGATAACCTATGTCGGATTGCAAACAGCTGTTTATTTTGTTATTATTTTATTGTATTATATTGAATAATTATGGTGGTTATGTTAGCTTGTCCTCGTTTTCTTTAAGTAAGTGGTGATTACAAATGGGGGAGTTCAGGGGGGAAAGATGTGTTCATGTTGTACATGGTGTTTTGTATGCTGTTTTAACAAAAAAAATATATATATTATATATAAATTGTAAAGTGTCTAATGATTACATTAGAGGGTGTAAACTGAGTACCTTTGGCAACCAATATAGCCACGCCCCTGGACCTGCTAGTAAATTTGGAATGAAAGATCTGACTAATCCAATTTCTACAGAGTCTATTATGATCCTCCAATCTGAGATATGTTTCTTGTAAAAGCAATATATCCGGTTTTAATTGTTTTAGATGGGAAAAAACTTTAGCTCTTTTAATAGGACCATTAAGCCCCTTGACATTCCAAGATATAAACCTCACAGGATGGCCTTCATCAGTGGCATCTATGCTGGCAACATGGAAAGACATATAGGGCAAGCAGTTATAAACAATGAAAGCATATGCTGTATTTTAGAACACACAGTGAGAAAAACAAAACAAAAACGGCCATTCATAACATTAAATAGAGTAAGCTGCCATGGTGATTTCCCAGAACACCCCTTAATAACATGTACCCCCCCAAACCTAGATCTCCTTCCCCAACTGAAGATGATCGCAGGCATTACAAAACTAGAAACTTCCAAAAGCACTCCTTATACTAAAACTTACATTTAAATTGAGGGTGGCTCCCCCCTTAGAACATGTACATTTGTGATGTACAGCTTTTAGGCAGTGCCATTTCCCTTTGTCTACTTCAACACAGATGTGGTTTTGTTTGCCCAGTGAAGCGCATAGCGGCTGTATCAGAATGACTGTAAATTCCAAAAATAGAATACACAGAAAAGAAGATAGGGCTTTATTAAAAACCTGAGCACTGTCAGTTTTCAGATTGTATGACTAGTATCTGCCCAAACTGTGGCTGTAAATTTGGAGTTACATAAAACCCCTATGTTTAAAGGGCCTACTGCTCCCACATATCACCACTCTTCCAAAAACAATTGTTGAATTTGGTTTTGTCCTGTCTAGACAGCTTTAAAGAGATCTCAGACTTTGGCCCCATGTCACAGTTCAATCTATCCAATCTAATTAATTATCTATCATTGCCAAGGTGCGACAACCCATCCTTTAAACTCATCATCCAGCTCCCTCATTAATCAATCAATTACATCTGGCTAAGGAGGTGAGAAGATCCAACAATCCATCGGATTAACCTCTCTGTGTGCCACTGGATCTTCTCACTGCCAATGAATGTGGGTCCTTTGAAAGACCTGAAAGTCAGGCTCAACCTGTGCCTCCTCTGCAAATGACAACTATAAACTGAGGAATTGATCGACATGATGATTTTTTAAAATCAGAATAGGTCAGTAACAGTAAGTCAGCAGGTCACTTTTAGATTTCTGTAAACCTGCCATGAGCACAGATTGTACAAAGCTAAGTAGAAGAGCCATCTGGTGTCCAAGCAACCATAACACCCAAAATCCAACCAATACCACTCTACTCCTGTCTAAGCTAAAAGAAAGGATGTCCTTGAACATTCCTGCATAGTCCATTCAAAACAAGACAATCCTTTAACCTTTGTGAGGCTCAAATAGCATCTCATAGCTTAGATCAAAGAAGTAAAATAAGTATTTTATCATTGAGCCACTAAAAAGAATATTTTAACCATGTTTTTACAATCCAAGAAATCTTTCCCCTCCAGGTCTTCTAATGTCAGTGACAGTTTGCCATTTACTCCACCGTTATTTATTTAATCAGCTCTCATAAGAAAACTGTTTTTTTTAACATCTGCTTACAGTCATATAGAACACCATAAACTACTGTGTGTTGTTCAGGCATAATGTTCAGTATAAACACATCAAAGTATACATGACATGCATTAATAGGCTGGTTTGATGCATGATTATATCGATGTTTCTGCACTAGTTATAGGAAAATATGGAGGACCGTATGTGCCTACTAAGTGTTTAGTACAATATTGTTTACATCCTGCACTTGTACTTTAGAAGAAAAAAAAAAAAAAGACCAAGTGACCAACATAGTTTTACTCCACTGTCTGTTTATTGCACTCCGTATCTGTTCCAACCCCAAAACTGCCCATGCCTCTGAGCTTATTCTCTTGAACTCACATACACAATGTTATTTTACACACGCTGTGCACCAGAATAGTAGTGTCCTAATGAATTAATCAGATATCGCTAAAACAGCCCTCTGACAGGCTGGGTAAGCAGAGGGAAGGCTGCCATTCTCAAAAGAGCTACTGCTCCCACATATCACCACTCTGCCAAAAGCAATGGTTGAATTTCTTACAATGACATCTGGTATACTACAGCAGTCTAAAGCATGCTGTCCACAGGTCCTTAGCTGTCCTGGATTTCATTGCACTGGTGTAAATATTAGAGTCATACATTGGAGTGAAGCTGCAAGTTATATGTCGAGCACTAATGTAGAATGATTAAGAGAGCAGCTTTAATGTTTTAAACAGTTTAACTTGATGATCCGGCGGGGTAACAGCTTTAAAGAGATCTCAAACTTTGGCCCCATGTCACAGTTGAATCTAAGCCAGTCTAATTCATTATCCTTCACTGCCAAGGTATGACAACCAATCCAATAAACTCATCATCCAGCTCCCTTTAATCAATGAATTACACCAGGAGTGAGAAGATCCTCCACCAATCCATCGGATTAACCTCTCTGTGTGCTCCAAGGTTGGAAGGTCATAGTATAAAAGCAAAGGGGAGGTTATTAGCACTCACACACACTACACAGTGTCTTTCAACAGTGACGGATTACAGAAGACAGTAGAGAAGACTCATTGTCAAAACTGAGGGCACAGTAAGTGAGCTTTTTTTCTTGCTGACCAACGGCACATTAGAAATGTATTGATAATGATAATTCATTGTTGAACTTCATCAGTGGTCCTTATGATTGAAATGCTCTTGGATTAGTAAATCATGTAGTGATTTTAAAAAAAATACTAATGATAAAAAATATTTGGAAAAAGCCTCTGTATAAAATCCAACAATAAACTAAATAATCAAAAAAATAACTATCCAAAATCCAAAACCAACCAGTAAGTAACTCAGTCTTTTCAACATTTGTATTTGCAGACTGGATCATGTCAAAGTGAGTATCAGGAGAATCATTCACTGTTTCACTTATTATTCTGCAGCTATGTCATTAGAGGTTAAAATTCACGCCTTTTCATTTCAAAGCATTATTATGTTTCAAAAAGACATTTGATGAAGCTAAATCCTATCAAACATCAGTGGCCATTATTCATTTACTAATATTATATTAAGACTGCTTTGTTTCTTTTAAATTTTCTTTTCCAAAGTGGGGACATAGAAGTGTAGGGCTTTGTAGGAAAAGCCTGAGCACTTCAGTTTTCAGATTCATGCTGCCTCAAAATGAACAGGAAATACCAAATGTTAATCCTTGAATTCTTCTTATAATTTAAATTTAATTTAAGGCACGTGTCAAACTCAAGGCCCGCGGGCCAAATCCGGCCCGTTGCAGATTTAGATCCGGCCCATACATCAATTTGGGTTCACGATAAATTTTGGCCCGCCTAGTTGTGCGCCATACCAAAAACACAGGAAAGTGTTTTTTAAACTGCAATTACCTGACATTCAAAGCAGAATATGGCAGATTTGCCGACTCTGAGACTCAGAAATTCCCCCAGAAGCAGAGAGTTTTCATATTCAGGCTGTGAAACAGGTTGTTGTTAAAGCAACACTATGTAACTTTTAGCACGAGCTGTAGTTCCAATGAGACAACCTGTAGGGGGACCGAAGCAGGAAAAGTTACATAGTGTTGCTTTAAAAAAAAATGTACCATTGTTTTGCTTGATGTGTTAAATTCTATGATGGCGAACTGTTTTGATGACTTTTGTAGGGCTTCATGTCAACAAAAATGCTACAAAAAGCATACAAAAATGTCGGAAAAAGCAACAAATTTGCTAAAAGGTGACAAATGTCTGAGAAAGCCACAAACGAGTGGGAACAAAAACAACAAAAATGAGGAAGAAAGCTACCAAAATGTTAAAAAAAAGTGACATGCAGTAACAAAAGCACGTCAATAAACTCTACATTTCTGGCCCTTGGTGTGATTCTCTTTTTCCAGTGTGGCCCTTAGTGAAAATGAGTTCGACACCCCTGATTTAAGGCATTTCTTTGATATTGTGTTTTGATAAACAGATTTTTGAAACTTGCCTCAATTAATGGAAACTCAGGCCCCACGCAGGGATCAAGGTGGACTTATACATAACAATTTAACATCTTGGCAGAGGCACATACAATGTGACTTCTCTTACACTACTTCCAGTATATGGATAAATCCTGATTAAGGTGGATTGTGTGGATTTGATCTTGGAAGAGAGGTTTACAAGACAAAGGTTTTAACAGAATTACTTGGCACACACAAGAAAGAGGCTAACACCACTAAGGATTACCTGTTTGTTTATGGCTACATGGAGCAAAGGGTATCCGCTTACAAGATTATGTAACACTAGGAATATTAAGTAAAACAATATTTTGTGATATTGATGTCACGTTTACCAAAAATATTCAACATTCAATAAAATGCCACAACATAGGATTAGTTCAAGAGATTTTTAGGAATATGCCCCTTCCATGTGTTCAACAGTCAAGTCAGCACCATGTATGGAATTTAAACAATTCTAATCTTAAATACTAAGCCAAACAAGACATTTTTCATATACTAAGTATAATATATTGATTTACCAACTCACAATTATGTCCAGATTAGACACTTGTGGCAGCAGGAGCCTTTCCATCCTGAGCACTAAGCCATGCAGGAGTGGGGGGAGGATCCTATAATTGGATATGACAACTATGGGAGGTGGTAGGTGCACACCACTGTTGCCTAAGAAAAAATAAACTAAACAATTGTAACGCAATAATGAAAAGAATAATTACATTACGGGGGGACATTTGGACTTGGTTCTTGACGTCCTGTGTTTTTATCAAATATATTCAGTGAGCCTAAAAGTTAAAGTAAGTTAAGTAAAAGTGTGAAATAATAGTCTGATTCACTCTCTTTTCCTTTTTTCTCTCTTTTCAGGGTATTTAAGAAGACCAGTGGCAACGGACATGTAAGTGGCCTCTATAATATAGTCATTACCTCTTGGGTATAGGGAGGAGTGCATTTTGTATGTAGCTCGTCCAGCTCCCAAAAATAACTTCCAAACTCTTGTAACCTTGGCGGAGGAGTAACTGTTTTCGTCTCTGCTTTTCTCCGTTTCTCTCAGATTGCCCTGTACTTGGGGAAGAGAGACTTTGTGGACCATGTGGATTCAGTGGATGTAGTTGGTGCATGGCACAGTGTCTGTTCATACATCCCCAAATATGCACACGTACAGTATACTTGTCTCTGTGTAATCTAATGCTATTTGCTATTAGCTTTCCTCTCATTTGCAGACGGTGTTATTAAAGTGGACCCTTCTGGTCTTAACGGAAGAAAAGGTATTTTTATCTCATTCACTGTCAATGATAAAAGTTATAGACCCTACATTTATGCAACACACACTAAATTAAATATTTCCTTTTCCATTGCAGTATTTGTCTACCATGCTTGTGCCTTCTGCTATGGAAGCGATGATTTGTATGTTATTGGGCTGTCTTTCAGGAGAGACATCTGGATACAGCACGTTCAGGTGTATCCACCTACAGGGGCAAACGCAACCAAAACCCCAATGCAGGAATCCCTCATGAAGAAAGTTGGAGAGCAAGGATGTCCTTTTTCATTTCAGGTAGGAGGAGGAATCATGACTCACTCATTCTTTATATAACATATCAACTAACTCCTGTCCTTCAGTAAAATATTAGATTGATCAACCACAGATCATTCCTTCAGTCACAATTTCATTCACTAATGTGCCATGTTTCTACTTGTTTCAGATGCCAATAAATCTCCCATGCTCAGTCTCATTATAGCCTGGGCCAAACGATGCTGGCAAGGTACTACCGTCCATTTGCATTCACTGTTATAAACTACTTTAAATGTTTGACAAACAAATTGTTTATTTGGGTCTTGTTCTGTTGTAGGCTTGAGGTGTGGACTTTGAGGTTAAAGGATACATTGCAAACAAAGCTGACAGTGCAGATGAAGTCATTGACAAGAAGTATGTATACCCACAGTCAAACCATGTCAGCCCAATCTTATATTGCATTAAACTTAAGCTGTAGCAGAATAAGGGAAATATATACTCGCATTGCGTGTCTTTTTCTGATCTTAGGGACACGTGTCGTCTGATGATTCGCAAAATACAATTTGCACCAGCTAACAACAAGGTGGGACCCAAGGCTGATATAGCCAAGAAGTTTATGATGACTGACAAACCTGTGACCTTAGAGGCCTCCCTTGAAAAAGAGGTACATTGAAGTCTACATACTACAGTATTTAATACATACAGTACCAGACACTTTGTCATTCAAGTGAAAGGGAAAGTGAGTCCAAACTTTTGACTGGTACTGTGTATATATATATATATATATATAACTTTGCTCAAATTATTCCAAACAAATCATTCTTATTTTTTAGATCTACTACCATGGAGATCCCATCAGCGTCAAGGTAAAAATCAACAACGAAACTACCAAGGTGGTGAAGAAAATCAAAGTCTCAGGTGAGCAACGAGGAAAGGGTTAAAGCTTGATTGGAGATCAATTCTTTAAAAATGGTGTTGTGTGTAGCTCATAAGAGAGAACAAGACATGAGTAAGGGTTCAAGTGTGTCTGTTTATATGTTCAAGAGTCAGATATGAAGGGATCACTCTAACAGAGCCATGTTTTCTTTTAGTTGAGCAGCTAACAAGTGTGGTGCTCTCAGCTGACACTTACTCAAAGACAGTCTGCTCTGAGGAGTTTGGGTAAGGTTTTCAGTGTATCAAAAGAGGCTTATTAGAAGGATTTTAGATCAAATTTAACTAATTTATGAATTAGCATTTTCTGCCAAATTAAATATCTGAAACTCCTATCATATAAAAATATATTCTCACCTCCCAATACCCCTACATTTAATCAACCCAGCTATTACTGAGAAATAAAATGCTTTGTCATGGTTATATTTCAGTATAGATTGAGGGAAAAGTCAATAAAAACAAACACTGACTGTTAAGTTAAACATTATTATTATTATTATTAATTATTTATTTCACTACCTACACAGAGCAACAATTAACACCAATGCTACATTGGAGAAGTCCTTCCAAATAACCCCCCTGCTGGCCAACAACAAAGAGAAGCGGGGTCTTTCAGTGGACGGACGGCTAAAAGACGAGGACACCCACCTAGCATCCACTACCTTGTAAGCCACTCTAGGTCTCTCATCAAAGGGCTTACAGTGAGTCCAGGACAGGTTGTCATACTCTTACTGAGTGGTGATGGTGATGCAACTCTGCATTGTGTCATCATCAAGCACTGAAAGGTAAACTATTCCTGTCTCTTCACAGGAGTCAAGGAGAAAAGGAGATGCAGGGACTCCTCGTCTCCTATAAAGTCAAGGTCAATATATTGGTGTCCGGCGGAGGGTAAGGCTTAACATAATAGAACCTATTCCGACATAATATTTCTAATTGTGCACACTAAAGGTTTCTTTTATTGTGTTCTCTCTCACCAAAAGCCTGCTGGGTGGCCTTTCAGGAAGGTAAAAATTGATTATCCTTCACCTGTCGTCACGTTATTAGTATGAATAAATTACTATTTTGTATATTTTATTAAATAACGTATTTTTTTCATTTTCATCAATGTCACTGTGAGCCTTCCTGACCCCTTGGATGGGTCCCCAAAGCCTGCAGGTGTATGTGTAGTGCTTCAACATAATTTCTATTTAAATGCTTCTGGGACATTTCACTTAAACAAAGACAAGATTGGATTAATTAACATGTTTTATGTCATGTCCTCCATTTTTAATCCCTGCATGTCAATAAGGTATCCTGAGCAGAAGTGTAAGTATATAAATAGACTCTATATAAAAAAAAGACATGTATTCCGCCGTGGCTGTAATGTTTGTGACATGCTGCTTATAATTTTCTCCTGTGTATTTGTGTGTTTTATGAACCACAGCCAATTGATTAAAGGCCCCTTTAGTTCAGGGTGAGGTCAGCCCTTCTTCAAGGGCTAGCAACACGTCTTCTCTTTGAAATAAATACCACTTGGACACTACTATGTTTGGATCACGTTCATGGCGTATATCAACAATACCATTCCATTTGTAAGACGCAAAAGCTTATGAGGTCTTAAATGAACTATAATTGCCCTTGAATGAGAGCACTGTTTCACCCTAGAACCCTGTTGACGGTGCAAACATTACATTTGAACACTCAAGGCTCCACCTCCAAGATGATTTTTTTGTTTAATTAGCGGGGTTGTTCAATAGTTAATACTGAATGCATGAGATATTCGCCCATGCTATCCATATGCAAAAAGGCAAGCTGTATAAAATTAGATGAAATGTCCCATGAGTTACCTTGTAATGTAATGTTGGACTCACAGAATCAGTTGTTTCCGCTGCATACCAACAGTGCAGACATCCCAATTGAGGCCAAGGAGGTTTGGAGAGACCCACCAGCGAAGGAAAAATCACCACCGATTAAGAGAATACAGAACATAAAGGAACTCAACAAGCATGAAGAAAAGCACAGCGTCAATCGAGTCTAAAAAGAGTCTCTAAAAAAAAGATCTAAACTCCGTGGGACATTTTTCAGAATGCCATTATACTGTAGCATTACATAGAAATCAACATGTATTGTCATTTTCTTTAAGAGAAATGTCCCATAGTATAGAAAGTAAACTTGTCTTCATATGTGTTATGATTACCAAAACTTTATTTAGCCTTCATCTTTATTACTGTCAGATATATTATGACTGAATGTAGATTCTCTTCATCAACAAGAGAAGTTAATAAACACATTGTTTCCCCAATTATTTGATTGTTTGTTTATTTTGCTCAGTACTTTTATGTCTGGGGAATATACGGGGAAGACCCAGGACTAGGTGGAGGGATTATATCTCCACCCTGGCCTGGGAACGCCTTGGGATCCCCCAGTCGGAGCTGGTTAATGTGGCTCAGGAAAGGGAAGTTTGGAGTCCCCTGCTGGAGCTGCTACCCCCGCGACCCGATACCGGATAAGCGGACGAAGATGGATGGATGGATGGACTTTTATGTCAAGACATTTTTTTTTAACTGATAACTTCATTTTTTAATTATGTGCATTACAAAAATGCCAAATTGAAAAAAAGATGTTCAATTACTCTACTGACAAAGGTCAAAGTTGTTGTTCTTTTTAAAACGGCATTATTGTTCTCAAAGCTGTTTCTTTGTTTACTTTTATAAATATGCCAAATATATACACTTTTATTTTTATGTAAACTGTGTATATTTCATTTGGGACTCAAATGAATAGCCACTGACCCAAACATTTCTCTGAAAGGTGCTTAGAGTAGTTGCTTTAAAGCACTTCTCTGAATCATGAAGTGAGTAGCTATAAAATTAGCTACGTTTTTACAACACATTGATGTGGTTTCCACTTGTTCTTCCAAGTGTGACTCACATTGAAAACCACTGGTTTAGAGAGCCTTCCTCTACCTCTAATTCTTCCTTCTCGTTTTGCCCTTAATTCAATGTTTTCTAAACAAGCACCAAACACACTAACTTACCTAGCTTTAGTAAAATGCCAGCAGCTAAATCAGAGTGACTAATTGTAGGCCTACTGGCCCTCATTTATCAACCTAACGTAGAAACCAAGTCCACACTGACTCGAAAACTTGCGTACACGAGTTTAAACTTGACGTGCGATTTGATCGTAGCCTCCGCTCACGTCCATATTGATGAATGCCGAGCTTTGCGTGGAAATGACCGTATAGGTTTTACGCTTGTTTTCTGTCGTACGTTTGTTTCGTAAATGAGGGCCAAGGTGTGTAAATTTTCACTCCTTCTGTCCAAATCAATTAAAATACTTAGTTTGACACATAAAATAAATAGCAATGTATGAACATATGGGCATGTAATAAGGCTTTTCGTTGGGTGTTTGTGATCATTGTGAGGTACTAGAAACTGTAGAGCATGTGCTTTTTAGTTGCAGGAAACATGTATCAGAGTGAAAGGACATGATGGAAGAAATGAAATGATTTGGGATAACAGGAGCAGGAGTAAAGAACATACTGAAGTGTGGTGAAAGGGAACAAGGCAGAAGATGCTTGGTCCGCTTTCTAATGAGAACAATACTGTAGAGAAAAATCTGACATACTAGGCACTGTAGCGATTAAATAATTCCAGAGGATGACAGTAATGTAACATTAAGGCTGCAAGCTGCAGTTAAAACCCATTGAAGAAGAAGAAAAAGAAGGCTTTCCTATTTGGGGAAATACAGTTTTATCTCAGTTATCTGATACAGTGGGAAAATGTTTTAGAATATTCTACTGCTTTTGTGCAGTTATTCCTTTACCAATTATAAACAGTCTAGTACAGTTTAAATTAAATTCAAAATAAAAACAACTGGGGGATGACTTCAGGATTCATAATTCATCATAATGTTTTGTTTTGCAAGATCATACTTATAGAGAAAGAAGCTGGAAATGATGACATATTTTGTGTTGTCCAATTGTGAATGTCATATTATGTCTCTGGTTTCAATATAATTTCACAAAATGAGCACATATTATCATCAATATTAAAACGCCTAAGTCATTCTTTAGAAGGATACATGTCGTTCATAACTATGAAATGTGTTTCTTTCATTTTAGGGGGGTATAGGGAATGTTAGATACATAGTTCTCAGCAAAAAGAAGGCTTTATGTTACCATTTATGTTGTGTCTCAGCAGTTGCCTCTTGGTTGTGCTATTTCACTTCTGTACGTTTATGAAAACAATAGCGCTGGCTAGTGCAGGATAAAGATACACTACTTGCTCCTCTCCGGTCTAGACATCACACCAATAGCCAAGTCAGCTAGTTAGCCGTTTATTTTCTGGACAAAATGTCAACTACGACCGGCGGCGGAGAGTTTGGCAACCCTCTACGAAAGTTCAAGCTCGTCTTTCTGGGCGAACAGAGTGGTAAGCAGGGAGCGGTGTGCTTGAACAAAGTGTTAATTCAGTCGGATGTTAGAAGAAGTGGCTAAGATTAGCTCATTCCAGCTAGTAAAAGTTTCCACCGGTCATTAACTGCCAGTGATAATACAAAGCGAGATGTTGATATTCCAGTGTTAACAAGGTGTTTAAGAGAGAGTAAAATGACAAAAAGACCATAACGCTATGCACATATTTTTTTCTCACTCGTGATGATGTCATTTCATAGCTAGCTAACGCTTAATCGTTACGCTAGCTATCTTAACATATCGCTCTTTAACGATAACGTTAAATGCCTACAATGAGTAGAGTTGCCGTTGCATATTAATATCTGTTGTTTATCTACATGTTGAGTTGTTGTCTGATTAAAGCAAAGGACACTGTCCTTGCTGTGGTCATTAGTGTGTGATGCATCATCTAACTGTAGCTAATGCTAGCCGTGCTAATCAGTAACGTTAGCTAATATTGACGTTCACTCTTAATTTGAACCCTAATGTGGCTTCCAAGAGTTCTTTAGGAACATTTGCTTCCAAATATAAGACCATGTATAACGTTGCATCAAGGGAATTAAGTGTATATGTTAGTGTTACGATAGCGCTTTTCAACTCACTAGCTAGCTGTTAGCCTCCTACGGTAGCACTTTGCAGAGCCACGTCGGCCAGGCAATTATTTTTTTCCCCCAGGATGGCGAAGGCATGTCCCGCCCTACTCTGCCTCAGATTGGCTTTTCATGACATTATTACCCTAACCTTACCCATCCCACTCCTCTTGCCTGAATATAACCAACCCAGCCAGAGCATGCAACGAGTACTAGCCAATAAGAGGGAGAGTAGGGCGGGTCATGTCTTCCTTATGCCTTTGCCATCCTAGGAAAGAAAATAGTGAGTGGGTCGGTCCAGACCACCAGTCGGCCTTTTACTCCGACCATTTAACGCACAGGGACCAGGGACTGGCACTTACACTACAGTTGCAAACGTGCTTGTATTTTAGTGGTACATGTCTAATATGGCAGTGACATACTCCCTCATCACGAAACAAATTTAAGAAGTCAAGCTATTTTAATTTTCACAAAATGTTGTGGCTCCACCCATACTGCCAGCTCAGCGAGTGGGTTCAGCAGTGCACATTGCATCAGTGCATGTATCACGGACTTACTGCGTTTTTTTCTTTTCTTCTATAATACAAAATTAGAATTTATATAATTGGTATTTAATGTTATATTGAAAATTTTGGCATGTAGAATATGGTCTTTGATTGCCAGGATCAACTCTTAACGTGTCTGTTACTGTGTTTGTACAGTTGGGAAGACCTCACTCATCACCAGGTTTATGTATGACAGTTTCGACAACACTTATCAGGTAATAACATCACAATATGACGCAGAAGTAGAGTGCCAAGGCACTGATTGATTGCATTCTAATAAATTCTAATCTAAAAGTGTCTTCCAAAACACATTTTTCTTAATAAACATGACTTATTAAGTACAGGTATAATTAGTAGCATTAATTAATTATGGCTGTTTCATGACCTTCCACTTCCAGATCCTTTGTTAGTGTGCATGATGACTTACCGGAATGATGAACACCTTAATTGGAACATAGCCATCGTTAATGTTTTAAGTTCCACCTGTGCTGATCCCACTATGACAAGTCAAAATGTTGTGGAAAAGGTTTATAGATAAGGTTTAATATAGACTGCAGTCAAACAACTTTGTCTAATTCTTGAATATAGACCTTATGCATTGTCAAGTATTGGGTCTATAACAATGTTTTAATGCAACGATTGTCTTACAGGCAACCATTGGCATTGACTTTCTGTCAAAAACCATGTACCTAGAAGATCGCACGGTAAGCCCTGTGTATTTTATTATAATTCTCATCATTCCTATTGCCGTAGTTTTAAAACAGCTAAACAAGCTCAAAGCATGCATTTGCTTTTTTTTTTGTATTAGCCACCTTTTATTCCCCTTTCACCATTTCATGTTGTTTTCACATTATCCTAGATTTTACTGTTCGTTTTGTTAGACGTGTGATCATGTGTTTTAGCTTCCATCGTTATTTCAAGTTTTTGTTTTCCTTCCATCCACTGGCTTGGTCATGAAATGTCCTCCCCCCCCTTCCCACATTCATTTCACGGCTGGCCACAGATTCGGCTGCAGCTCTGGGATACAGCCGGACAGGAGCGTTTCCGCAGCCTCATCCCCAGTTACATCCGCGACTCAGCCGCTGCTGTGGTGGTTTATGACATAGCCAGTAGGTATCATGGCCTTGCCTCGCCTCCTTGTCCTTCACTTAGTATATGGAAGGGCAAAAAAAGAGCATTTACTAGCCTGGCAAACCCCACTGGACAGCATGATAAGGGGTAGTTCCAGACTCTTTGCATCAGCCATAGTGATACTAAATCATTTCTCCAGCAGTGTCCAGGGGGGTCTGTGCTTCCTAAATGCTGTTACATATGAGGCTGATGGAAGGAATAACGGAAAGTGTCTTCAGATGTCACCTCATGGGCAGAGATTCTCTGAAAAAGCCTAAATAATGATTCCCTAGGGCCTACTTTTACATGTCTAATCAGCATAACGCTGGTCATCTCTGACCCTTCTGCATTTGAATGATTCTCCCCATTCCTCCATAAAAGGCCATTTTCATCTCTGTTGCTTGGCTTGCAGTTCCTTTATGACTGTCCTATTCTCCAATTCCTTGTTCTGCCTTTCCCATCTTTATCTCTTTGTCCTTTTCTTCCCCTCCATTCCAATCCTCAGGTCCGGCTCCAGCTTTGGGACACTGCTGGACAGGAGCGTTTTCGTAGCCTAATTCCCAGCTACATCCGTGACTCTACCATTGCCGTGGTTGTTTATGACATCACCAGTGAGTCAGGGCTGTACTCTAACCTTTCTGTAGGGGTCTAGAGGAAGAAAGCTATCTTGGCATAGTTGCTACCTTATGTACTTCTGCTAATAAATCTCTAAGTATACTTTCCTTCTTCAAGCTTCTTTTCTTAATACGTTTTCTGACTAACACAAATACTTTACGGGCTTTTCTTACCAACCTTTTTAATGAAGACTAATACCTGCTTGAGCACACTTTTAACTGTAGATAGCATACCAAATGTTTTATGTCTTTTGGGGCTACTTGTGGTTGATGTGTACAGTAATTGTGTGGATGTTTTTTCATCCACAGATCTTAATTCATTTCAGCAAACCTCAAAGTGGATTGATGATGTTAGAACAGAGAGGGGAAGTGATGTCATTATCATGCTTGTTGGGAACAAAACAGACTTGGCGGATAAAAGGTACATGGTTGTGTGAGATGTGACATTTTTGTGTGAGATGTGTGAAAGATTATGAATTTCCTTTCTAGAAACAATGATTGATAAATAGACTGTAATTTTATAATTCTACTACAATTAGAAAGTGTGTAGCATTAAGTATGAAGTAGTATATAAACTGCCAAAGCCTGGAATCCCACTGGTCTTCCCTTTTAGCATCTCATCCAATTTTGAATTTTATCATCCCTTGGCATTTTACATACTCCAGCCGTTTTATTAGTGATTTAAGTACTTTTATTTGTATATTTTGTATGATTTTTATCATATTTCTGTTCTGCCTTTTTTTTCTTCTTTGCTTTACTTTTTTTGTTCCCTTTCCTGCTCTGTTCTCTCCATGTCATTTGAATTATTTTTTTTGTGTGTGTTTCCCTCAACACCACACTCCACTCCCTCCCTCTCCCTTCCCGGGGCCATGGCAGGCAAGTTTCTGTTGAGGCGGCAGAGAGGAAAGCTCGTGAGCTCAATGTGATGTACATAGAGACCAGTGCCAAGGCTGGCTATAACGTCAAACAGGTTGGTGTCCAGCAACAGCAGGTGTAAAACTGACAAATAGTCCTGATAGTCATGATGTTCTTTAGGTTAGGGAGGCCAACCTGTGCCGTCTAGGATGTACAACTCATTCAAATGGATCAGCGTGTGGCTGTTGAATGAATGAGTGATCTCCTGATTCGTTTTCCTGCTGCTTCATCTGTACTCAGCACAGCAGCTTCTCTCCCTTTGTCTTCCTGTCTGTCTATCTGTGTGATAACTAAACTAACCTCTCTCTCTTTTTCACCCACAAAACAAGATTCTGTGTTGAGCTCTTTGTTTCTCTCTCTCCATCTCTTCCCTCTCCTCTTGGCCTGTCCTCTTTGCGATGTTTCTTTCCATATCTGTATGTTCGTCCATCTCCCCCCTCTGCTTCTACCTGAGCAGACAGATCACCACGGAGGAGGGTGAGCAGAGAGCTAAGGAACTGAATGTCATGTTCATTGAAACCAGCGCAAAGACTGGCTACAATGTCAAACAGGTAGAGATTCTGCTCTCTCAAGGTAGTTGAGCTAATTCTGCCCTCAAAGTCTACACTTAACTTTTTCCGCCTCCTTTTCCCCTCTCGTTGCTCATCGGGACATGTCTTGGTATTCTCAGTACCTACTGTACATGTATAGTTTGTATTTTCTCCCCACAGGCTTTGCTTTTAGATGTTTCAGTATTCACTTGTCTGCACACGTTTACTGCTACTGTGCTTATTTGTCTGATTCACTAAAACTTCTGCGGCTTTCAAACTGTTTCTGTGACTTTAATGGGCTTGCTCAGTTGAGGCGGTTCAACGACCAATTACAATCACATTTTGTATCACTGCTTTAACTGATTCTCATGTTTGCCTGTTGTTCAGTGAAATATATTATTTTGTGAGTGACTTCTTATAACTTTGATTCCTTCCTGTCTATACTGTATAGTGACAGTAGGGGTGGGTGATGACTATATGTACATCTATCTATATATATATATATATATATATAAATATATATGAATATATGAATGAATGAATGAGCAGTATTGCATTATGGCAGGATTAGAGGATTTCTGCATTAAGGTGAACAAATACCTTAACATTTTTCAGACACCAAATTAGACAAAAATAAACATTACTGACTGGTTATTTTATGTATGAACTTAACTGTTTGTCAATTGAAATATAAGTACATACACTGTGATCGAAGATTTTGCCCAAATCACTCACCCCTATTTGATAGCATTTTACTTCTACTACACCTTTTCAAATTTGTTCAATCGTTACATTTTTCTGACTTTGTTTTATAGCTGTTCCGTCGTGTTGCTGCGGCATTGCCTGGGATGGATAGCACACCAGAGAAAAGCAAAGAGGACAGTATCCTTTTAAAGTTGCTTTCAACTGAAATTGTTGGCATACTTTTGTCAAGTTATTGTTGCCATAGCTTATTGCCATACTGCCATAGTTCTCGTTTGAATATCTGCTACTATCACCATGATCTGTAAAAGTAGAAAAGCTGGTAACAAGTACCTCGTAGTTTACTCTGCACAAAAGAGAGAATGTTCTCTGAGGAGATGGCAGCCAGATAGCGCTGCAGAAAATACTGAAGTGAAATTTGCAAATTCATTGACGATGTTACTTAACCAAGTGCTCTCAGTGATCGACATCAAACTGGAGAAACAGCCAGAGATGACTGTCACCGAGAGCAGCTGCTCATGCTAGTACACCTCACCCCTCATCCTCACCTAGCCTGTCTCCCCCCCACCAACAGCTTGTCTCTCAGTGGCCACTCTCTCCACCCTTGGCACACTGCCATTGGGACAGAGAACCTGTCTTTTTTTCCTTTTCCAACTCAGTGACTTTTCAGAGTAACCGTGTGGATGTGCATTACTGTATTGAAACAGATTATCTGTGTGTGTGTGGGGGAGGGGGGGATGGTTCAAAAGTAAACCTTTAAAACAAGGAATAAGTTAAACGATATGTTCATTTTTATCCAGTTGCATGGCATTGTGTAGGATTGCAGACTGACATAGCTAACCACTCATGAGTTATTGCACAGTTGGGAATCTTAGTGCTGTTACTCTTCATTGTTGTAAAGTAAGACTGATTGGGATTATTTAAATGACTACAAGGTTGAGTTCTCAGCCCATTTAATTCTACTTTTTTATTTTAAATGGAGAGTTTGCCTACAACTTTTCTATCTCTCAGATTATTTCTTGACTTTGTTATATTTTGAGGAAGTAGAGACAGGATGTTACCAGTGACTTTACATCATTGCTCACCATCATATTGCCACATTAGGCTCAAATGGAACTTTTTTATTGAAAAGGGGCAATGGTCCATTCATAAGATATCATTTGTACCTAACACATCTGCAGGCTTTAACTGCCCAATACAACAGTGTGTTAGCAGACCAAATTGACATAATTTGAGACCTTGTTTAAAACCGTGGAAAAGGGATGTGTAACCAGACATTGAGGTAATAGATCATCAAAGGGAAAGCATCCCAAATTCAGTAGAATGGTTACTAACCTGAAACTATGTCTGCATTAAAACTATAGCAACTGTCTTTCCAATGTTGTTAAATTAGCTGCACGGATACTAACATGTCTGAGGAGGAGTTTTCTGTTATTAGAACCCCCTAATGTAGAAAATAAAAAGCCAGTGTTTAGTTTTTCCACGCTGATGGAAAGTTGTCACTTTTGTCGCTATGACGTACCTACCATCTCATTGATAATTTGTGTTGTGTTGATTACACTATTGCAAAACATGCAGCATGCTCACCATGCAGGATTTATATGGATAAGAACACAGATGCCTTGCTTGTTTGTTCACCAACGTTGTGCACTGAATCAAGCCACAATATTGTAAAATATAAAAGAAGCCTGCTGACTGGTTCATGGCTTCACTAGTTGTTTTGTAGAGCTGGTAAATAAGAGTTAGTCCTCCGATACAGTTTATGTTTACTAACACCCTTGCTGTAAAAAGTGCAGAGAAGTTAGTCACAGTACCCATTGCTGTATTGCTATTGCCTGTGTAGGACTGTTGGTTTTATTTGTTGTATTTATTTTGTAACTTGGACATAAAGATAACATTGTATGCTTGACCAAAAGTACAGATGCAGACACGCATGTTGAAAGTTTATTTAATTTATTATTTGCGTGTCTGCCGGGACTCCATCTAAAGGCAACACTTGGGCCCGGTAACGTTTTTTTCCTGTCACACTGCTAGAAATTACTTTTTTGGTGTGTGTAGTCATTAGCTTGGTTTACAGTCACAGGTAAAAGCTGCACCGTCTCCACAGAAACACACACACACTCACACTCACACTCACACACACACACACACACCCCAACTAACTAGCCATAGCACAACAAAAGACACTGGTCATTTGCTGTAGCTTGTTTGAAATGTCAATGTTTTAACATGAGCAGCTCTTCTATTACTTGTCACTGACTAAATACTCAGCTTTGTGCTATTCTAAATTGTGTCTGTCCATTTGAAAATATGCTGTCTACTCGTGTTTAGCAACGTTTGTGTGAATAATGTACTATTACTATCTGATGTATAAAAAGGAGAAATAATGAAACAAGTGTAGGCCTGTCACATGGAATAAAATAAAGATATTTCACCAAAATGTAACATCTGTGATCCCTTTTTTTACAAATCACATTTATAATTCTCTAATTTCAAATGCTTTGGGTTAACAAACATTCTGTACATACAGTCTAGAAGCGATACTATAAAGCACCTCAGTTAAGTGTGAAAAACCTGTCACAAAGGCCTGTATGTCACAGGTCGCCAAAGTAGACTGAAACTATGCGTTAGGCAATGCATCACAGGGATGGACTGTTACAACAGAAAGGTGTGGCTAAGAATGAACATTGAGATTGCATTTCACACACATGACTGCTACTTGATGTGCATCTTTGCTCAAAAGCTATTGAAAGCATGTAAATAAAAACGGAATGTATGAGCTGGGGTTTCATACATCTTATTGCCAATCTCCATGCACATTGGCCTGTTTATACTAGAAGGCCTGTGTTCCACTTTCATGTATTTCACCTACTTGAATATTTCATTTCAAACCTTTATTTAAACTCAAAGTTCACTGAGGTTGGCCTCATTTACAGATAGTTGAATGACAGACAGTAACAGCAGTTACACAACAAGATAAAATACAAAGATAAAAACAAGAAAAACAAAAAACAAAACTCAAGATAAGAGTAAGAACAAAAAAGGGTATATGTGTGAGTCTATTTTTTCTTTTTTCTATATTCTCTTTTGATGATGTAGGCTAGATTGTATAGCTATTAGTAGTTCAAATAAAAGCCATATTTTTTATCATTTAATTTAATTTAATTACAACTTTTGTTTACATTTCTGAACTGATGTTCAAATGCTTGAATTATTTCACTCAATTTTTTGTTAGTCTACTTTTATTGTTTAACATGTATAGTCGTGATGATTCTCTTGAACACTGAGCAATTCGCACCCACCCACTCTCCCCCTGAGCAGCCCACAGTGTTCGGCCTATATATGTAGCCTTCTTTGTATCTGTCTTTCTTTCGCACTTTCTGATAATCAAACAACACTGCTATTTTTTATGAACTGCTTTATTTCCTCTGTTATCAGGTTTGACCTACAGTAGGCCTACCTGTATGATATTGTTAACCCTTGTGTTGTCTTCCCGTCAACCAGTCCCTATCGCACGGTTTCAGTTTTGTATTTTACATTTGAGTGGGTTTTTTCCATTGTTTTGGTCACTTTTTTCAACATTTTACTCGCTTTTCTCCCAATGTTTTTGTAACTTTTTCAATGTTTTGTGTTTTTTTTACTTTTTGTAATTTTTTTTATTTTAATTTTTCTTTTACATTTTCGGCGCTTTATCGACGTCCCATATTTTCTGATATTAAAAAAATTTGACCCGAGGACAAACATGAGGGTTAAAAAATATCTGTTTCTGTGAGAGCGGGACGAACTGTTTTTGTTTTTTCTTTAGGCTACCTGCGTAACCACACCTGGATTCAGGAAGTGCTGTGACGTCAGCGGGAGAGGTGTTTGAAGGTATGACTCAGGAATTCAACACTTCAAAAAAAATCCTGCTCGACTTGATTGGTGGTCACCAGCACGCATATACTGGAGTAGCCAAAGGCAAACAACCCCAGACGCCTTACATCTCTTCAAGAGTCGAGTTGGTCAAACATACACACTCTGAATTGGACTGAACAGATTGTTGTGTGTATCAAAGAAAGTTTTTTTTCTTTTAAAGATTCATTCAAAGATGTCTATTTTACCCGATGAGGCGGACTTTGCTGACTTCAGAAAGCAGTGTTTATCAACGGACAATTGGTCCAGCAAGTATGATAAGAATGGGATGCAAGTGTTGGTCGAAGCTTCTCCCACAAATAAAGGGAATCCCGTACCAAAAGTCCACAAGATCAAGGTAAGTTCATTTCAACACCAACTTTAGAAATAACTATTAGGATATCATAATTGTCTCTGGGAACTGGGAACTTTAACGATTTTTTATTTATTTTATTTTTTATAACACGTTGTTTGTTTCAGTGTAAAATGACAATCAACGATGTATCAGCTGCCACCATGTACGACGTCCTTCATGATGGCCAGTACCGTAAGACGTGGGACCCCGCCATGTTGGACAGCTTTGACATTGCCCGGCTCTCTGCGAATGCTGATGTGGGCTACTACTCATGTGAGGACTCCTTTCTGCTGAATCTGATCACATTCTTCTGTGTGTTTGTCTCTCTAGAGCAGAAACCTGTCAGTTTGCAGTGCAGGCCTGGCCTGACTCAGTTTCACCTGTTGCTCACAAGAAACACACCCACTAGAAAGAGACAGTGCATATTTTGACTCATATTTGGGATTTTGAAGATATTCTCTATAGGCTACTACTAAGAATAGTGCTTTCAAGACAGTTCATAATTAAAATCAGTGCTCATTTGTATTTGTGACAAAGTTCTTGATGATGTAAATAAGCATCATAAAAGTGCTGCAAATGAGTAAAATGCACCCTTTTTTTTTTTTAGCCATAGTAAAATGTAAACAACGCTACCATTATTTTCCCATCAGCAAGTGCTTTACTCAAACCAGGTTTGCTTTTCTTTTAGTGCATAGCATTGCCGTCTCCTTTAACCTTCTTTTCTAAATAATTAGAACCTGTTTCTTCTGTCGTTTTGTAAGCTGCTGAAGCCCTCTGGGAGGAAGAATGGGCGGCATTTTTGTTCCACCGGTGTAATTATTGTCATGACAAGGGAGCACTTGTTGAGTCTAAGGTTGTGTACAGTGAAGTAGTTAATGAAGGAACACTATATAACCAGATGTTTGTCTTTTTTTCCTTGCAGGGATTTGTCCACAGCCTATAAAGAACAGAGATGTGGTGACTCTGCGATCGTGGCAGGTGACAGAGGACGAGTACATCATCTTTAACTTCTCAGTCAAACACCTGGTACGCCACCTCCTCCACACACTCCCACACACTCCCACTGTCTTTAAACGTGCTATTTCTACAGCTCTCGCACCCCTATTGTATTCATGTTTTGTGTGCATTAATGTTTTTTATACACAAACTTGTCTAAACCAAGTTGATGTGTCCACATTGCATAACTTGTCCAACATCTTGTAGATGTATTGTGGTGTTTCTCATTCTGCAAACTGTTTTGATTCAATTCCAGAAATACCCTCCTCGCAAGGACCTGGTGAGGGCCATTTCCATCCTCACTGGATATTTGATCAAGCCCACAGGACCAAACAGCTGCACTTTCATATACCTTTCACAAGCTGACCCCAAAGGTAAGACCATAACCAACGCTCACCCTAGTCTTTTCAAAATGAGAATTGTTGCTAGCATTTTTAAGAGCTGTTTTTTTAAAGCGTATTTCTCTGCTCCAGGTTCTCTTCCAAAGTGGGTGGTGAACCAAGCTTCTCAAGTTCTTGCTCCACGGGTATGTAACACATGTTGCAAAGTTTTGTTTTCTTCTAGTCAACAGCGGCACTGAAGGTGCTAAGGTTAAAAATACATGAACTGTGTATCCATGCATGGGCGTGTGGCCACGGGGTGATTACAAGTGTGTAATGGGTGTGTGTGCATATAAGGGAGTGAGGGTTTCATGTGTCTTAAATAACAATAGTAACCATAGAAACCCAATTTTAAAGGGGCCTGTCCTGGTAAGGTTGCTGACAAAGGAGTCTCTCTCTCGCTCTCTCACTCTCGAACTCACTCCCACTCAAACATTCGTCCACCAGGTTTCTTATCCTCCGCAGGTCAAACTATTTAGACCATAATGTAATGATGTGTGCGTCTGTATGAGTCTAAATAGTTTCAAGTTTCTTATCATACGCACAACAATTGCAGATAAGCCGTCGGCAATAAAAATGGTCAAATAAAGTCTGTAAATAATTTAAAAGACGATACTATTTCAGCCAGGCTAATGTCCTCTAATAAGGGATAGCAATGTACAAATAAAACCCATTTAACAAAGTGCATTTTAGCAGTTTGAAGCAGGCTTGTGAAACGTAGCTGAGACTCGTGAGGTCTTGCTAAGTTTCTGCAGGAGTGTTTGCTTGCTTAAATCTGAGAGAATGCAGTAGTTGCAAACTGATGAATATTTTCAATGGATTAATGTGATTATTTTCTCAATTAAACGACTGTAAAGTCTATAAAGTGTCCAAATATAGTGAAAAAGGTCCACCACAATTTCCTAGAGGCCATGGTGATGTCTCTTGAACCTCAAGATATTTAATTTACTATCACATAGTCTCGCTTTGCCAGACCCTCCTCCAAAGCGCACTGAAGGAGGGTCTGGCTACTCCACATAGCATTCGGGGATGGGAGGAAAACGTGCTCTGGTTTAATGGCATTTCTTTAAACCAATCAGAATCGTCATGGGCGGCGCTAAGCTCTGCACAGAGCCGCTGTAAAATAAAGAGAAAACTCCGATCGGACAGATAGTCTAGCTAGCTGTCTCAGTTTACCCTGCAGAGATCTGAGGAGCAGTCAAAAATAGTCCTCATTAATCTACCGAATTTAAAATTCCAACACAAAGAAACGGAAAATGCACGCATCCGGCGGAATTTCCTGCGGCACCGGAGCAATCCCGGAAGGGTAACGTCAAGGAAATAAACTAACTATCACAGGAGGCAAAAACTTAAATGATTAATAAATGAGCAAAATAGTTGCTGATTTAATTTCAAATTTGATGATTCGTTTCAGCTCTAGATTAAAAAATGACTGATGGAAAAAATATATTAAATGACCTATAATGTCAGGCTGACGGAGAAGAAGCTCATACTATAGATAGTTGAACAGTTAAAATGTCTCCACAGCAGACAAAAGCAGAATTTTTAAGTATCCTAATTCACAATGAAAGCTCAATTTGACATCTGGTTGAAGTCAAGAATTGATGTGCCCTGTAATGGCAAAGGCAAGGTCGCCATTACGTACTTGAGAATGTGAAGGCCTTTGTTAAAATGGTAATGGTTTAAATATGACTTTACTATTAAGTCAATGTCTTTGTTGTGTTATATTAACCTTATATGTAGACTGTCAGAGCTGTAAATAGTTAGACTTGTGTATCTGCTTGTGACATAATCTGTTACTCAGTATGTTGTGACCAGTTTTATCTTCAGCTTTGTTGACTGAGAATGAAGGTGCGGTATGACCCTGATTGTCGGACTGCAGCCCTCTGATAATGGTATCCTCTCTTGGCTTGGCCCACTCCTTTTCAGGTGATGAAGTGCGTACACAAGGCGGGACAGATGTATCCGGAGTGGAAACGGCAGAACTCTCCCGACCGGAAGCCGTGGTTGTACCCAGAGCAGAACATCTTGCCCATGATGGACCCCAGCGAACTGTCGATACAGAGAGCCGACTCGCTAGAAAACATGGATGAGAGTTCCAAGGTGGCCGCTGCGGACAACCAGGACGGCAGTTAAATCCCATCAAGGTGATGGGAAGGATAGTAAAGAGGGAGAGATTGGAGGATGGACTGTATATACTCATAAATTTAATAAGACTTGAGACCTCCGACTCTCTGAGACGTCGCCCTAATGCTCTTGAATATTTATCCTTGTGTCTTTTGGGATGAGCAAGAGCATGACGTGTTTACAGCTGTCTTACCAGACAGAAATGAGCACAGATCAAATTGCCATTCACCTCAGTCCAAGTTAAAGTAAGCTTAACATCTTTCCAGTGTTTGCCGCCAGGCTTTTAAAACTCTTATTTTTTATTTTTACAATGTACAGGCTTAGAGTTATCAGTGTTTGAATGTGTCATAGTGAAAGCACTACATTTACAATGTGTAGCTTGACTACGCAAAATAGACAGAAATTAAGCATAGTTGTCCATTTTGCCTTTACAAGTGACTGAATGGAAAATAGATGAGTTACTGTCAGCTGTGAAGGGAAATTATTTTTTCTAAATTGAATGAACACTTTCATTTTTTATAGTCTTTTTTTAATATTTACTTTAACAGTTTTTGTTTTTTTTTAATGCAAAAAAAACCCTGAAAAGAATTGCTTTTTTTGCTTACCATTAGTTTATTTAATTAAGTCATTAGTGAGCAATTAGTGAACAGGAAGCTGGTTTGAAGGTTCATTGTATTTATTTAACATGTTGTGCAATCAAAACTTTATGCAATGTAAAATGTAATTCTTATTCTAAGTTATATAGACCCTAGCCTTGCATTGGCACTCAAGGAGGGGATCTGTTGTTGATCTGAGAATTGCATCTTGTTAGACTGTATTAACATGTAAAATGTACATAGCAAGTTAGAATTTTGTCATATGAATCACTTTACCTAAAGGATATCTTTTATTTATTTTGAAGTTTCTGTTTGAAGTCATGTTTGAGAAAAGACCCTGGAATGAAGCCCTGCAGGCTGAGCTTGTTAAGTTTTTTTTTTTTCATAAGATATTTGACGTTATGTAACATTCTCGACTTTTTTGTCTTTTTTTTTAAATAAACCTCACAAGGTTTACGTGCTTTTGTAATGACTGTTGACTGCATTCCTTTTTAAGATTTGTCTCAAGAGAAACCAAACAAGTTGAACAAGTTTGGCTACTTGAACCAGAGCAAACTGGTCTATTTCCAGCTGGTTAAGGCTCTTCAAGTATAAAGACATGGTTACTATGGTTAAAATGTTTTACTTTACAAAAGAATAGAACCGTGGTGAGATGCAACAGGCAGGTATTTGCATACAAAGGGATTTACTGCAGTAACAGCCCAGAGGTATTCAACTGTTTTCTGTAAATGTTAAAAAGCTTGTATCTGCTAAATTTTACTAACTTAACTTACTTTACTTGAGAGACACCCACACACACACTATTGCTAGCATCAGGGTCTCTACTGCACACAGAAACATATTACAGGCTTTACCATTACACCAAGAGCTAGGGCACAGTCTGCCGTTATCATGCACTGTAATATCATGCACTGTAATAGCATGTTAGAAGTTATACTTGTCAACAGTTTGGCACCTAAAATATACACTTCATACAATTAAAATATTCAGCCTAGAAGCAGGTTATGTAAAGTGTATGAAACATGAACAAGATTTGAGTATTCAGTATTTAATAAACACTCAGCCCACAATAGCTATCTCTAAACTATATTTACACTACTTAAATTCCCTAAATAATTATACATTTGTTAAATCTTTAAAAACTGGATGTACAGTATATTCAGTGATATTTAAATCAGTGACATTTACATGTACCAGGAGTCTTGCACTATCATTTGCTCTTACAATACGTAAGGCCCTGCTGTCTCTGTAAATCCAAGTAATATGTGTGTATGTACAGGACATGCACTCAGTTGCCAGTGTATTAATATAAGAAACATTAGAAAAAACAGAGCTGTGATTTTCAGTTGAAAGCTCCAGGAAAGGCATTAAGTGGATCTTGAGTTGAAATGATTATCAAACAGTTTTAAACAAGAATCTGAACATTATATATTTCATGATGGTTGGATATATTGCTGAGCTGATGTATTGGACTGCATTAGTTTTAGCCAGGTGTACCTACTACACTAGCAACCAGGGGTGGAACAGTACATGTATTCGCGTCACGGTTCGGTGCATGAATTTACACAAAGAATACACAGTATAAAAATAAATAAAACTTGCGTAATGCGGAACTACTGTTAGATACGCGGGCTCTTTAGGGACACCTAATCTGTAGCACCGCCTTAGCTCTGAAGCTCTGATTGGCGCCTATGTAGCTGAGCTCCGCCTTGTCAGGTCGACGGTCCAGTGAGTGAGTCAGAGATAGCAGCACTAAGGACGAGTATTGCGAGTGGTGGCGATCCACATGAGTTAGAGGACCCGCCGGCCTCTTTAATGGCTCTGACACACCAACCCGATAATCGGCTGGCCGTCGGACAGTCTGCCGAGGTCAGTAACTCGAGTCTGTTCGGTGTGTTCCGTGCCGTCGTCCGTTGGAGGAGCTGTCGGCCTTCATTTTGGCCGACTTGACTTGCTTGGTTAGAGGGCGGGCAGTTGGACTCAATGACCAATCTGATTGGTGGAGTGCGGAAATGACAAGCGGGATGAGATTGACTAAGCCTCTCAAAATCTGACAAAAACCTTCGTCGATCTGAAATGAAGACAGATTCAGCAACTGCATGGCCTATTTCTCGCTTAAAATGTTTTCAGAAACACGTTTCGGTGAACTGTCTTCGTAAAATATGAGATCGTATTCCGAACGAAGCCGCCATTTAGAGTTTACATTCTCTGCCTGTGCCCAAACTGGACCCTTGGGCCGGGTTGGGCCGACATTTCCCGCCACTATCCTCGGGCTGAGCCCTTGATCAGGCATTTGTGTTTTTTTAATCATTACTTTATTAGCCTAATTGGGTGGGGAGAAAGCTATGCCATAATCATGCGCAGCATCTCCTCCACTCGCACGCATCACACCGGGCCTGCTGTGCTATATGGTGTAGCTTAAGTGCAACATGGAGCTTGAAGATGTAAAGAAAATAAGAAAAACAGGAGAATTAGCCTACCTTTGAGCAAGTTTAGAGGAAAGTCGGAGGTATGGAACCATTTTAAACAAGTCGTGGGCAGTGATAACATATGTGTTGGCTTTGTCGAGTGCATTAAGTGCGGCACGCTGCTCGGCTAGGACAGCAGAAAAACACACTGAACAGACACATAAAGCAGGCCTGCCATGGCAGAAAAGATGATAGTCATCCTTCAATGTCCTCTTTTGTTACTTCTCCAAGCATACCCCTTCTAAACAGATTTCTGCAGTTCAAACAACTCGGAACTGTAGTTGAGAACGTTAGTTATAACGGCCCACGTATTAAAAAAAATGTCGGGTTTAAATCAGCCTCGGGCTCATAATTACAGTTAATGTGTCGGGCCGGGCCAGGCTCGGACACAAAGTGCACGGGCTCGGGTAGGGTTGGGCTTGATTTTTTCTAAGCTTTACCGCCATTATGCCCGGTTGAAAAATCCGGGAGCAGCCAGACCCACGTGACGCGTTCGTCCAATCAGCTGCCGGTTTTCATTTTTTGGGCAACAATACAGATTAGCGCCGCCTGCTGTTATGGAGACGTATTACGTCTTGCGCACGCGCAGAACGTACGCTCAAGTCGGCGACGCTTTGGTGTGTTTCCCAGTCAGTTACAGTAGTACAGGCGAGAGAGTGGGGGATAAGACGAGGACTGTGTGTCGGCGTTGTTCAGCAGTTGTTGGGAATGTGAGTGGAAATACATTTCACATGCCAACACGTATCCGACGCCATCACCCAGAGAACAAGCAACAAACTGTGTATCCAAGATCACTTAAATCAGTGTAAATTACGTTATATTAGACACAGACTGCTGTTGTAGATTAGTGTTACATTTCCAGTGTCGCGGCTCCAAACCGTAACATTAGTTGGGACAGACGCCTTGTTTCTTTAGGCTAACTATATTAGCTTTAGCCAGGCAGGGAGCAGCTTTCTGCGGTGAAAAATGGCCGGGAGACGTCATGATAACGTTGCATTAATCAGGTGATTTAGTTCGTCTTTGCAGAGAACAGAGATGCTGTATTTTCAGTTTCATAGCTGATTGTCTTATTTTGTTTACAAGTTACAGATGGAGTCTGGAGATGATGTGGGGTACTTATTGTTTACATCTTACTTTACACACTTCAGGCTGTTGCAGCTAGCTCAGGGGATAGACTGTATGACACTAGGTGGTACAGCCTGAGACATGCACAATAAAAAAAAATTGCCTTCTGCATTTTTGTTTTGCTTTTCCCTCCATTGAACCGAACTCGTACCGAACCGTGATGTCTGAACCGAGGTATGAACCGAACCATGACTTCTGTTTACCGTTCCACCCCTACTAGCAACTGAGTGTATATGTGTGTCTACTTTATATCAGTGTCATCAAGGCAAATGTGTACAGTACACATAAGCATCTATATTTGACAGTAGAAACATCTTATTATAGGACTTAAAGAAAAATTAATAAAGGCAATGCGTTATTAAAGTATGCAGGGTCTATAAATGCTATGCTTGAATAGAAAAATAGGTATCAGTTCCATAATGTGAAATATATATGTATGTATATTGAGCTTCTGCTTATATGGTAACTCCCTGTGAATACATCCTGTTGGAGTAGAAATCAGAGTAGATAAGGGAGCGCTCAGATATCTGGGTGAGAGAGGAAACCAATATTTAACAGAGTATATTGTTCTTACATGGAGCATGGAGAATGAGGCTGAGTCATACATCAGTTATCTTGACGCTGAGACAGAAAGGAAGCCAGAGTCTGTAGGAGGAGGGGAAATGACGTGCAGTGACGCGGCTGTCCAACTCTCTCATTGCTGCCACCTAATGTACAGTCCTCTCCTTCTGCCGTTGGTAGTCTGATAAAAGACACAGAGAACAACGTCACAAAACTGAAAGGGATGTCATTATATGATCTCATGCCAGTATGATATAATTCAGTGAATCCAACGACTGTGTTGTTGTTGTTGTTGTTGTTGTTGTTGTTGTTGTTGAAGACATGCAGTGAGATCAGCCAGATAGTTATCTTAGCTGCAGTATGCAGGTACTGTAACACGCAGGCAGCTGAGTGCTGACAAGCTTCAAATTCTTGACATGTGGTCCCTTAGAATGAGATATATGTTCTGTATGAAAGCTTTTCTTGCACATGAACTTTTTACTGTCATTTTGAGAAGGGGTGTACATATACTGTAGTATTTGTTTTATTATTTATTTTTTGGGATTTAGGGGTGGCAGTAGCTCAGTCTGTAGGGAGTTGGGTCCCCATACGGACTAAAGTATGGGGGTGGACTGGTAGCTGGAGAGGTGCCAGTTCACCTCCTAGGCACTGCCAAGGTGCTCTTGAGCAAGGCACCAAACACCCAACTGCTCGGGGCGCCTGTCTATCGACAGCTGCAGCCCCCTCACTCTGACATCTCTCCATTTGTGCATGTATAGGTACTGAGCATGTGTGTGTATTTCAGGCCTGTGTGTAGTGTAACAACAGAGTGAAAACATTGTAATTTCCCTTGCAGGATTAATAAAGTATAAATGATTATTATTTGCATACTGGGGGATGATAACAAGCACAATCCATGTTACAAATAAAAATGGATTGGAAATTGAGTTACGTTTTAATTAAAATAATCTTATTTTAATAGTTTTATTAGACGACAACTCAATCTTAACTTTTTATGTTTTCTGATGCTGTTAGAGCTTTATTTGCATCAGTAATGTTTGGAAACGAAGCAAGAAAGCAGGACTATGTTTTAAATTATGACCAGTCAAGAAACACACACAAATGGCTAATCTTACACATATAAGTCAAACACATCAATTACTGTACATGTATGTATCTGTTATTTATGGTCACAAAATACTGATTCGGCCAATAAAGACAATCGATACTGAAATACTAAAATAAAAAAAACATAAGTTGCATTCAGAGACATTGGATAGAAGACGGGTAAAATGATGACCCAATTAGTACAAATGCATAATACACTCATTAACAGGCATGTATTTTCTGTATTTTAAACCAAATTATGCATATGGTTTACAATAATGAATGATTTCTTTCATCCTAATTTGTCTCCGCATAGATGTTATGTGCTCCATGGTTTGATTTGTCTTCTATAAGTTCTCTCCAATACCACACAAAAACTAAATTAGAAATTCTAGATTAATAAAAGACTGCTCTGTAATATTTTTGGTTTCTGTCTACTCTTTTTTCAAAAGGAGATATTCGCACATCCAACTATCTCAGATGTAGGTGCGTTGGAAAGTACCATTTTAATCTTGAGAAAAGATCCCGCACACTGCTCTTGCTGCTCAGCATTACAATTTATTGATTGTTTCTGAAACGTTAGTATGATCAATAAATTGTATACTCTCTCCAAAAATACCTTCACAATGGGCAAAACCAACTACTACAACGACAACATAAGTGGTCATTTTATAGTCCTCTGTAAAAGGAAGTAAAGGAAAAGGTATAGCAGATATGAACTCCATTTTCATGACGTAGAAATTGTCGTCTTGCTATTGATATGATTTTGTAGAGTAAGACTTACTGTAAGGAAAGAAGCGAACCCTCATCAGTATCTCTCGCGCAGTCTTCAGAATCTCTACAGCCTAAAGAGGAAGAAGAAATGAAATCAATATAATAAAACTGTTGGAGGAAAACGTTGAGAACAATGCAACATTGGACTCAATTTATTGAGACATTTTATAAACATTTACATATTCAATAGGAATTAAAATATTGAAATATATATATAACTGGCACGTTCTAAAATAAAGACCCATTTTACACCAATGTCTTTCAACATGTTCCGACTACAGTGAAAATGTAGTACTGTGTAATATTGTGTTGATTACAATTCGGCTTGATAGTACTGCTCTGACTTACTCTTGAGTGCTCAATGTCTTGGAAATCAACCTCATTCACAGAAAGAACCTGGTCTCCCTCTTGCAGCCCTGCTCTGTGGGCATCTGAGTCTGGAACCACCTGCCAGCACATCACACACATACACACACAAATTAGAAACCACAATGTGGAAAGTCAGCAGCACAACAAGTATGAATGGCAGTAAAAGCCGTACCAAACACCAGGGCTACACACACACCTTGGATGAGTGATAGACCAATTATTGGGCCGTTTTTTGGCAGTTTGCAGATTATCTGTATCGGCGTCTTATTTGCCTGATTACCGATTAAGTCAATTAATTAAAAAGTGCACTACTTTGGCTCCGCTAAAGCTCTGTGTCTGTCCCTCTGCTTCGGTTTCACTCACCACTGAGTCTGACTTAATGTCCCACAACACTATCTGACTATCTTTTACTGGGTATTATGTTGAACGTTTCGAATTCATTAAATCATTTCTTAAAGCATTTAAACAAAGTTTAGTGTTGGAGTTTTAACATTCCAAAATCCTAATTTTGACTTTTTAAATTTTTTTTAAATTTTAAATTTAATTTTCACTATAAATGCATATCGGTTCCAAATACTGGATATCGGTTACACTAAATACTAATAATCAATATCAGTAGCGACCTTGAAAAACCAGTGTCGGTCAATCCCTACCTTGGATATAAAGATTCCCAACTGTGATGCCTTGCCCCCACGGATGTTGAAACCCAGCTGTGCTCCTGGAGGTTTCTTCAATACAATGGTACGAGGCAGGAACTGGGTGAGCTCATTGTTGTAGTCAGGGTGAAGAACCCGCTAGAAATGTACAAGGAAAAAGAAAAGCTGACAATGTACCACCAAAATGTTATATCATTACGACCCTGTGAGCTGAATTCTTCTCACACACCTTGACTTACTAAGAGCAATCTGACAAGATTAAACAACCTGCAGAAAATGGTGTTACAGGACATCACATTGCAGAGGATTGGGAAAATACTGTTTTCACACATTTTGTAACTAGGTGATTAGGCAGAAAAGTTACTTATACTGTCTGAGCGTGAAAGTTCATTTATATACTTACATAAAGTTCCTTCATATTGGAAATCTTGGAAACCGTAGATTGACAAAAACATCTTCATTCAAGGTCCACTTATTTGCTTTGTGGCGAGCTTTCAACTTCATCACATCTTTTGGTGTCAGATGTGAAAGCATCCTTGATCTTTGATCTTGACCCATTTTTTAGTCTGACAGACAATGTTGTGTATTTTTAGTGTTGATAAAGTCTCTTGTCCAGGGACAAGGACACATGGGAAACGGACTAAATCAGCTCTCTGTGAACACAGATCAGAAAGATCAAGGAAGCCATTCACATCCAACACCAGAGGCCACCTTTAAACACAGGTTACAATACGCCATCTCCATAAGAAAACGCCATCCCCTGATAAAGACCTGAAGGTGCAGTTGAGAAAAAGCTAGTAAACCCTCTGTGGACCTTAAACAAAAAGTGTAGTTATATTACAATTTTTCTCAGTCGCTTTGGTACATTTCTCAGATCACAATTGACACTCTCAAAACTGCTTGTTCAACCTTCACATGATCTAGTCACTTGTGCACAATATAAATGCAATTTATCATTGTTTTGGTCAAACTGCAATTGCTTTTGTACATGCATGCAATTGATCATGTACAATTGTCTGCTGTTTTTTTACATGATCAATTGCTTATGTCATGTTGCTCATAATATAATATACTGGATGCCTGTTGAATTGTCTTACCCCCCAAACCATCTAGTCATAAGTTCATTGACTAGGTCTATAATTGCAAAATGGCTGAACTCATTGTTATTATCGATCAAGCAAGTTTTCCATACAGTACATTACAATTGTTTTTACAGATTGTTGTTGTGAATTTGTCAAGAATTTTAATCAATAAATTTCTCTCAGGTGAATCTTGACTTCCATTAATTAAGGGGATTGTGTAAAAAAATGTGATCAACCAATGATCAACCTCTCTGTAAAATAGCTTGGAGGTGCACCTAATGAACTTTAAATATGCAAGCATATCTAAACAGAGAACACATAGTTTTGTGTTTTTCTTTCTGAATCGCAATGACACTGTAATTTGTTGAAAAACCAAAAATAACAGCATAAATGTGAATCCTGTCCAATCCTAATCTCACATAAAAGAATGTGTGACTTTGTACTGTTGACATGTATGAAATCCATACAGAAAAAGTGCAGCCTTGTGTATTTTCAATCATTGTCATAAAAAAAATTTAGCCATAGCGTACATCAGAAAATACCTAGAATACAGTTTTATATTGACAACACGACTAAGCTTTTTTACAAAACTAAGCATCTTCTTTGTGAACGATGACACAAGGACTTGACATTCTGATGGCTCTGACATGTTCATTGACATAAAGATTTACTTTTGAGGAATTTACTAGAGATGTTGAGCAAGTTACAGGCTTTTGTAGGTCATCAATTGTGTAGTGCTGTTTGTAATAACTGTTTTTGAGAAATCGATTTACTGGTTTGCAAATGTTAAGAATGATTCGAGAAATGTACCAAAGCGACTGAGAAAAACTGTAATATGAGGCATACCTCCTGTGGGGCTATCCATGCTGGTGGGTTCTCATAAGAAGGCAGGAATACCACTGGGAGCTGATAGTCATCATAGGGAATCTTCTGATCCATCGTTTCTAAAAACAATACCTAAAGAAAGAAAGAAAGAAACGTACATTGTTATGAAAAGCTGTTTCTTAAGATTATTATTGTACTGCTTGTTATAAAAAAAACAAAAACAGGAATGGGCTATCTTTATGAGTCTATATTATTACAAATTAACGCTATATGTATATACTGTTAGCATAAGGACGAGCAAATCGAACAAAACATATAATATATGTAACGTTAAGTTCTACTAAAAAAAGCAATTTTCAAAGAGCAAAAATGCTGACATTAGACAAATCCTGAAATGAATGGAATATATTGATGTAACCTTACATTGGATCAGATGATGGAAATAAAATGAAGTTACGTTAAATCGTGTTTTAGTGGACATTTACACACTGCTAGCTAGTTAGCTTACTAGCTAACTTCGAAACGAGCCTGCTTTGCTCTGTTTATCACACACCACTTTTAACTAACATTGACTGTTATCATCATTTGACCTATAACAATGAAGATAGTGCGTAACGTCTGAATGAACACAAAGTGACAGCCATCAAATAACAAATGATCTCACCTGCCAGTCTGAAGCTGAAGTGTAGGCTAACAACAAGCCTTTTTTCTTATTAAACGAACGATGATTGGTCTCCAGTGCACTACCGCCACCTGCTGGCACGGAGGAGTCACGCCAACATGCAGTCACGTAATAATCACTATGGTAGGCTAATAATAGAAGTACTCAGATCTTTTATTAACTGTAGCTCAGTAAACGTAGCAATGCCACAGTGTAGAAATACTCTGGTACAAGTAAAATTCATTCCCTGCACCAAAAAGGAGACAAAGCAAGTGGTGTGCATGTTGCTTTCTACTCAACACGTAAAAACCATGCATTCAAAATAAAAAAATATATACATTTAAAAACAATGTTATATATTTTTTTACTAATCATTTTATATTGGTCTCACTTTGAAGCCTACCTGACTGAGTTGAACTGTTCGGATCCTCCCTTTCCATTAGGGCTACACCCCTTCATCCCTGTACCCATTCATGTGGGAACATTCACATTCAGTTCACGGATTTACACAAAGTGGAAAGGATGCGAGAGAAGTAGAGTGGAGGCAATCAGAGTGGTTTTCCCACGGAGTGTGCTACGGAGGAATTTAACAACACAGTGTGATTTATGGTGAGTTTCTTTTGGTTTGTTAGATTCTGCAGATAGATAGATAGATAGATAGATAGATAGATAGATAGATAGATAGATAGATAGATAGATAGATAGATAGATAGATAGATAGATAGATAGATAGATAGATAAAAATAAAGATGAACAAAAAATATTCATAGCTGATTTCAGGAATGTTACAAAAAAACCGGTAAGCGCTTCCTTCGTGCACCTCAGCCTGGACACACTGGTGTGATTACATTCTTGAAAGGTTTTGACGTAGGCTAAAGCTGACAGGTTGAAGCTAATAGTCTTTTATCCGTTTGGTCTAATGGGAATCCCACTGAAGCTTAAAATCCAGCATGTCTTTATTATAAAGGCTATATGTGTTATTTGATGTTATTTATATTCTATGTATAGGCTAATATACTTTTTTATTTATTTTTATTTTATTTTATTCATGTGCTCAAGATTACATATTGCTATCATACGCTCTTTGCCATTTGAACATAATAAACACAGCAGAAAACAAAAATAAAATAAAACAAAAAAGCAGCCTAAATCCCAACCAATGCCTTTCCCAATCCTGTAAGAGATTTACAGGGAAAAAACCTGGGGGGAAACAGGAGGCTATAACAAATGATGTATATCAAATCACAAAAAAATAAGTTTTACACCATGATTTCTGTGTGCCAGAAATCAATATAAAAATCGCACACACAAACAAAACCAAAGCACATAATACATATGCGTTAAGTGTAGTAGATGGCTGCGATGATTTTAGTACCTATAATATAATTTCATATTCCTGTTTAAGTGTAGAAACAAATATTTTTTTGATCACATCGCTGTTATTGAAAGCTGTTAAGAGGTTAAGAGCTTTTGAAATTGGCCTGGTCAGTTCTAAGTGTTTTTTTCTTCTTTTTGTTCCTGGGTAATACTTTATACTTACTGGGCAATAATTAACCAAAAACTAAAGAGAGAAGATGAAAAGTAAAGCTTAATGGAAAAATATTTCTGAGAAGAAAAGCAGCAGCAGCAGAACAGCACAATTCTTGTTCCAAATGGAAGTTGAGCTACTTCGACTGCATGACGGTAAATCAGTTAGAGTGTGAGAGTGAACGTTACATAGTTTTCGCTTTTTCCTCCATGTTGATGTTGTCTTTCATCAGTTTGTATTGCATTGGTATGCCCATTACATTTTTTTTTGCATAATTACAGTTTACATTGCTGAGTAAATTAGCAAGGTATGTCTCTGTGTTATCTTTTAATCTGCTTAACAATGCAGGTATACCACTGTGTGCTGTGCCTTTTAATCCATTGTATTACATTATATTAAGTGTGCTTATGTATGAGTTGGGGAATGAGAGAGAGACAATGTATCAAACAATAAATCAACAAAGTGATGTCTTCCAGCTATTTGACATTTGACATCAAAAGGACACTGTTGTGAGGCACTCAATTGTAATAAGTATTTAATTGTTCTTTAACTGTAAGTGGGACATTTCTATTTCCCTTTCTTTTGTCATCTTGTCACTTGTTGACAGTGTGGTTGCTCTCACATACCTTCAGTTATTACTCAACATTCAGCTCAGGTGTATCAAGCACTGTGTGCGCAGTGAAACAAAGCGTCTTGTGTTTCTTGTCAATGACATTTAGACCTGTGGACCTGTCCAAAAACGTGCGCATCAGTTATTAGTTACCAGTTATTATTTTTAAGAAACACATTACTTAATGGAAGGAGGTCATTTTATTAAATACTGTAGAATGACATAAGAGTGGTTTGTTAATTTTCATCTTATCTTTACCTGCTTGATCTATTGAAAACGTATGTTCTAACCTTGAAATTGCTGAATACCCTGCAGGCTTTGACTGTGGCAACACAATGAAGAATCGATGTGAAAAGAAAGCTGGCAAAACCCCAAGTCAAATCAAGTCCAACAAGAAACAGTTTTCAAAAAACCTTTTCACAACTTAAACCGTTATTGCTCAATCTGCCTCTTTAGTGGGTGACAACTAGCGTATGTAATTCCGCATGTCCCTTTTGGAAGAGTTGACCGAAACCTGGCACAACTGTTAATTTATATGCCCCAACATGTCTACTAGAATCTTGCTGTGCCCTGGTCTCGGGCTATTGCATATCATGAACATTCCTCGCACTCTAAACCCCTTTAAACTAAACCATTACAAAGTCATTACTCATGTCCAAAGATTGTCCTGCACTCGGTCAGTAAACAGTTTGTGTATTACGTTTGCACAGTTTATTTCCTCCACCCCCTCTCTGTGCATGGATGTGCCTGTCACTGTGGCTGTTTGTGCTGCAAAGGCTCCAATAGTGTGACTTCACTGTTTGGCTGGTCTGTGCACTTCTCTCAATACCCCGTGCTGTTGGCCATTGTAAGTGCTGCCAGTAGCATACCCCCTTTTGCACACAGGCTTTATTGAGAGGGTTATTGAGCAGGGATTGCCTTAATACCCCCCCCTCTCTCTCTCCCTCATTTGCTTTCTGTCACAGTTGTCTTTTTTCCCTCCTACCCATCGTAGGTTTAGAGAGGTAAATGAGGTTGGGCTTCTCCTGGTATCCAGAGAAAGAGTTATCTGGGCTCCATCCAACCTTCTTCAAGCCGTCCTGTATCAGGTGTCCAGATTTAACTGACCAAGATCTGCACTTCCTAAACTGTGAATAAGAAGTGATGTCTCCAGACGAGAGCTGTTGCAGAGTTTGCAGCAGGGGCTTATATAGCTGCCACTGGAAGCACTCAAGTAAAACTGAAAGAAAAGTGAGTATTTTTAGCCATAATTGTGTTTATATTAACGTTTTCAAATATAAATGTATTCTTATATGACCATTAGGGTGTTCAGATAAGTCCAAGATGTTCAGCCTTCAGCGCTGCTCTTTACTGTACTGTAGTGTGTGATGTTTATGAAATAATTGTTTGAAATTACTTCTATTAAATCTATTCTATCTTCAGGGTCCTTGTACTTCCATTGAGTATAACCTTTACAAATCCCTGTAATCAGGGATTAACATTCCACCAGACTGAATTCAGAAATGTAAAATATTTCCAATGAACAGTTTTGCTATACATATCCAGTGCTTTAAATACATGCAAAGTGGATACCTATGTTTAGAAAAGAATTATTCACATATTTTTTAGAAAAGAAAAACTTTGTAAATGAAGTAATGATGAGAATGAAATGGGTGTGCCAAGAAAAACAAGTAAACTCTCAGGCCCTAACAGGCCTGTTTTGGATTTATCAGAATTATAAAGGGGGAGGAGGGTTGTGGTGGCATGTCGTGTGTTGGTGAGGGTGCAAAAACCAACTATGAGAAAATATTGGAATTGTTCCAATGTTTTCTCAGATCAAATTCCCTTTGGAATCCATACACACACACATACTTTCACTTATGCACACACCCCATACAAAAAAGATCTTTTTATTTATTATTTTATTATTATTTTAACTGATGTCTGGATAATATTTCACCTGTTCTTTTCATTCTAGCGTGCATGCTGTTGGTTCTCAGTTGTCATTATGGTCTGCCTGCTTTCCCTGTGCTGGATGTACATCTGTCTGGTTACTTTTAATGACCGAGAGGATGTTAACTGGTGAGTGATCACAAACACACAGACAAACGGCCCACATTGAATCGAGCACAAAAGACCAGAATCCTCTCTTTTTTTTTTCCTTTTCTTCTCTTTCTTTATTGGTGCTAACCCTGTGCTGCCCTCTTTTGTTCTATTATCAGGGAGGGCTTCCAAAAACTGAACCGATGGGTGAACTGGTTCATGGTGCTGATCATCATTTCTGCAGTGGTAACCAGCTACTGCGTTCTACTGCTGGTGAGAATATAGTGTTGATACTGTGGTGTTGATTGTTGCAGAATATTATACCTTATTGTCACGGGAGAGTTTAATTACTGGCATGTGATTGGATGTTTAGAAGTCTATAAGAAACATAAAATAACTATTGTTTAGCCTTGTAGCCATGTAACCAGATAATATGAGTTTCAAAAAGAGATTTGTTATAATTTAGTTTCATTCATTACAGCTCTTTGCACTCTTCCAAGTTGCCTTAGAAGAACCACTCAACTTGCACTGGCTACACAAGGTATTGTGAACATTTCTAAACATGCATCCTCTATTGAGGCTGTTCAAGTTATTGAATGTTGTATTTGTTTTTTCCTCTACACAGATCCTCCTATTTTTTGGTGTGATGTTCATCACTTTAGGGGTCACAGGAATCTGTCTCCAGTGGTCACAGGAATGGCCAACTGTTCCTCTTTCACTCCAGGTACAGTGAGACAAGTCTTTTGGGAATATTATAATGTAAATGTCATGTGTTTCTGATGTGCGTGTCGGCCTGTCGGCAGGCCACAGCTCCTTTCTTGCAGTTTGGTGCTGTTGGGGCATTGACCCTGCTGTGCTCGTTCGTCTTCCAGGGTTTCCACACCGCCAGGAAACAATGTATGTCTCAGACATGGGCATGAGTCACAAGCAATTAAAACACTGTGTATAGACACAAATATCATTACAGTACATACATACTTTGAAAGAGTCAATTTTTATATACTATAGGTCAAAGGAAAGTGAATAAAGATATAATAAATAAAGAAAAAAAGGACACAGATATACAGTAGATATGGATATATCACAGCTGGCAATGCCCTAAATTATAGCTCACTACAGTCTGTGTCCTCCGTGCAAATCTTACTTATTTTAATCTTAAACTAGTTAATTTTAAGTTAATTTTAACTCAGCAAGTGAATCACATATATGTAACAAATGGCTGTAGCTTGACTAAGTTCTGTAATTTGCATGTTGCATAAAACTATGTACAGAAATATTCATGTGTTAGTTCCTGCAAGTGAAAAAAAGACACAATGACTTGAAAAGCACAAATGATATTATTGATACTCCCACAGTACAAACTATGCTTGTTATTTACTCACACGCCTCAAGGGACTTCTGTACAGTCCATTGTTTAGACTCAGAGCAGTATAAACCGCTAAAGAGGGTTATCTCATTGTTTGACTTTTTTTCTCACCAGGGTCTAAGTTCCTGATTGCAGTGATATTTGTAGTTGTGTCAGCAGCCATCTTCCTGTGTCCCCTGAAGATCGAATCTCCTTGTCTGATAGAGAAGCATGAATTACCTGATAAACCAAAGCTTATTGGTCACCGAGGCGCACCAATGGTGAGCATCCTGTTTTACTTGACAACACCCTAAAGGTACACATGGTCCACCTCGCATTGTGTTTGCACTTCTTTTCAACTTTCTTTTCAACTTTAACTTTTGTCTTGCAGCCAGGTAAAATATAGAACAGACTGAGACTTAGGCACACAAACTAAGGTACACAAAACACGATAAAATACATGAAACATGAATACATCAAGTGACTACAAAAAGCATGAGTGTCAGCCATTAGTAGTTATTTGGGAAACCAGTCATCAGCTAAGTCTTCATGAGTATTTAACAAAGGCCTGTTTGACCTGGCCTTAGTCTAAATCTCTCTATACTGAGGATGAAGCGGACACTCTGAAATATCCCCATTAATTTGTAAGCCACCTAAACATAAAATTTGACTGCTTTACAGTCCATGCAATTATCATCATCTACTGTCTTTCGGAGCAGGTTATACAATGCATAATACTCTGTTTGCTGATGTAACATTTTAAATTACTTTGCATGTGTTCACATTCCAGCAAATCTACTCTATGCCATGCTCAGGTATGAACAAATGTCCAATCATGTGAGGGCCCCATATGCTGCTCTATCCTTGTTAGTTTGCTGTGCTCCTGGGTCACCAATAAGTTAAATTTAACACTGTGTTTATGGGGTTGTGTGTGTGTTCACACAGCTTGAGGGTAATTTGGGAGTTTAAGCACCATGAATGTGTCTCACGCATCTGTTCCTGTTGTGTTCAGCTGGCCCCGGAGAACACCATGATGTCGTTCAACAGGAGCATCGCGTGCGGCGTGACAGCCTTTGAGACAGACGTACAGCTCAGGTGAATTTCAGTGATTACAGGGAGACTCATAGCACTAACTGACACTAAGCCCCATTGGTTACTGTTGCTTTACCTGTCAAGCTTTCCTTTATTGCACAGCAGCACATTTACAGTTTACAATGATAATTATGGTGGCAAATTACCACTCTAAATTATCTTTTTTGTTCTTTTAACAATGGGTCCTTGATTTCACACAGAGGTAGACAAAAGCAGGCTTCTCTAATACAAGCACAGATTTTACTGGCTGAAATGACAACTGGCACTAGCATATTTTTATCATATCTAGCTAATTATTGTTCGCTTCACAAGTTAGGTTAAAACTCAATGTCTGGCTGGCTTGTTTTGAAATGAAAACCCTAAATATTGATGGCTGCATACATGATATTATGCTAAAAGACTTGATGCTAAAGCTACAAGTCCCAGGTAAAAAGTCAGCATCCTCCTGGTGGATGTCCTAGGGGCTTTTTCTAACATAACCTGTGTTAGACCAGATAAACATACTGTTTAATCTATTCCTTACTATTCTATTCTTACTACAGCCCAGTGCACACTAAGACATGTGCAGAAAATCAAAGCTTGACATGCCTGCCCTGCCTAGTTACAGTTGCTAAGCTGATGACTGGACAATCACTGTTCGGGGGAGGGGTTTAGTGAATGAACAGTTACTTCTATCTGGTTGTTGACCAAGTCCAATGACGCATCTCCACAGAGGTCAATAAATGTCATAAATTACTTAATGAACTTTTGAATTGAGCTTTAAAGTGTTTTGGCCTCACAGGTGCAATTTTGTTTGTGTTTATTTTAACCTAGTAAAGACAGAATTCCCTTCTTGATGCATGACCATAACACTTCGTTCTTGCGGAGAACGACAAACATTACAGAGAAGTTCCCTGACAAAGACTTCAGCCACAGCTCCAACCTCACCTGGAAGGAATTACAGAGTCTGAACGCAGGTGAATGGTTCCTAAAGGTGAGGGCTGTGTTATGACACATGGTTGTCCACACACTCACAAGGCTTCAAAGTTTGTGTCATTGTGCAACATGCTACAGTTACAGTTAAGTATTATCTGACTTTCCAGACAGATCCTTTCTCTTCAGTGTCCAAGCTCTCAGAAGAGGAGATGGAAACAGCCAGGAATCAGACTATTCCCTCTTTACTTCAGCTCCTCAACCTCGCCAAGCAGCACAACATCTCAGTGATATTTGACCTATATAGTCCCAACCAGGAAAATGACACAGTGGACACAGTCAACACCATCTTGAGTTCTGGCATTGACCCAAGCCTGGTACATCTAATACCCTCTAATGGAATTTGAGATATTTCATGATAAGGCATTTTTTGTTAAGGTGTTGTATATTCCAATTATAGGTTCTCTGGCTTCCTCCAGCAGAAAGAAAATATGTAAATAAGACTGCTCCAGGCTTCATCCAGGTCTATAACAACGCAAGGAATATGGAAGGGGGGAACCACCTAAATGTGAAATACAGCAATTTGAGTGTGAAAGAAATCAGGTAAAGAAATACATAAAAAACTAAATACACCCATACTATCTATGTGGTAGTGCCTGGGAGGCATGTACAGTAGTGTGTTAATTAAAAGTATGTGTGTAGCATGCTGAGACACATTGCTGGTGCTAAATACAAAGGTGCAGGATTGGCCTCCAGTGAATGACATTCAAATAATGTCCCAACCCAGGGGTGTTGTTTCATGGATGAGCAAGCAGAGCAAGCACAAATTATTAAAGATTGAAATGCAGTGTAGAAAAATGTTTTGGGAAAGTGCTGAAGTGTTGCATTAAGTGCTAAATGAACTCACTGTACATGGACTGTTGACCCTTTGCTTTATGACACAGGCTTTCTACATGTCTCATACATAACACTAAACACTTTGCAGCACAGGTTAGCACTGTTTACACATACATATATGTTTGATGATCACATGCATTTGGTCACAATGAAATGGTGTGTGGGATAAATGTGTGTCTGGTCAGGCATCATGATGCTTGTGAGGGCATGGTGTGTGTGTGCATGTGTGTATGTATCTTTTTACCCCTGTCTATCCATGTATGCAAGACTATTTTTATATGATTTATACACAGTATTCTATTGATTTTGGTATTTAAACAAATGCAAACATGATCTAATAAGAAAATCATGATGATCAATATATTGAAGGACAATACCCACAGGAGTGTAATGTATACATTTGCATGCACATATTGTACATACTTGCATGCACCTTCTTTCATATATACACATACACACATATGCAGATACAGACATATTTACTGTCCTGTTTTCCATAGATTTCTGTCTTTCCCTTTTACCGACATATATATATATACATATACACCTACATATATACAATCGCTGTGTTTGTATCTGACAGGGAGCTTCGGCGCAGGAATGTTACAGTGAACCTGTGGGTGGTTAATGAGCGTTGGCTCTTTTCTCTGCTGTGGTGTGCGGGGGCCAGCTCTGTTACCACCAACTCCTGCCACCTCCTAAAAGACATGGACCATCCTGACTGGTTGATGGTGAGCAATACATACGGCTGCATGTACAGTAGCACATGCTTTACCTCTTTTCTGTTTATTTCACATCCAGCATTAAACACCATCAGCTGAAGCACTTGTTCTGGAGCCAACAAGTTCGTACATGTGTTTTCCAAAGAATGTGATCACCCCTATGGGCATGTTTGTGTGTTACAGCCGCCTCTTACATACAAAATAATATGGATTACGTTGGACATTGTATCTATTCTGATAATGACTGGACTCTACATCTTTCAGTGGTAAGTGGAGCAGATGTTTGTTGTACACATGTGTGTCTATTGTTGTCTATTAAAGTGAACAGATTGACTCATCCACCCCACTGTTTCTGCCAGGAAATCACACTGTTTCTGTTGCAGAGAAGGTACTGTATGTTTAGATTTTAATATGTTTACATTAGGGCTGCAACTAATGATTGCTCGCTTTCATTATTGATTAGTCTACAGATTATGTTTCACAATAAATCGATTAATCCTTAAATCTATTAAATGTTTATCAATATTTCCGAAAGCTATAGGCTGTATCTTCAAATGTGTAGTCTAGAACTATTTTCACTTAACTATCATATAACATAAAATAAAATGCAGCAAATCTGGAACAAGGGAATGTTTTCGCCCTTATGCTTGAAAAATGACTGAAGCGATTAATTGATTATGATTATTATTGATTATTTTCTGTCGATGAACTAACCTATTAATTGACTAATGGTTTCAGCTCTAGTTAACATATTGACATTAATGATACTAAAAAAGACTAACAGGTGTTATTTACATTATTAACATTTGGGTGTTGCACACTGTGTTCTAGATAACAGCTCATATCTTGATTACATTGGGTTCACCTATCTCCAAATACCATTGCCACAAATCCATGTTGCTAATACTTTTTTTTTTTTTTTTTTTTTTTTTTACAAGCGGTGATGTTAATCTAAGCTTCATCTGGGTTTAACGTGAAAGTAAATTATACAGTTATCAACTGTATAATTTACCAGTAACTGCAATGGCAGAATTATTGCTGGCAATAAAAAATGTGAGTCTGAACTCCTTAGTTACAAAATAACATTCTGGAGAATGTTATAATGCAAGGTAATGGGGGTTTATAAATTGTAACTATGGCTCATTTCACTTTTCAATTATGCTAAATTATTTACTAAAGCTTTATTGATCAGTTAGGCCATCAATAACAAATTTCGGATTGCCAGGTAGTAAAACAACATTTTTACCTGAACTGTTTGACCACTTACTTGGACTCATCATAACCAAATACAGTAGAAAGCATAAGTACCAGCTAACGAATGTTCTCACAACCTCATTACTCCAACTCTGTTCTCATTATATTGTAATATAGTATATAACTGATCTATACATCATTAAATGTGTATTAACCATAAATAAAACAATTAGTAACAGCTTATAAACCCTTAATAAATGGTGCCACCTCTTTTACTGAAATGGATGTGTCAGCATTTACAAATGTATTAGGTCGTCTTTTTTGATAACTTGTTTTTGTGACTCTACACAGGGACAGAGAGGCAAAGAAGCAATACTTTAGCCTGGACTGAGAAAGAACTGTCTCCCTTCTTACCCACCGTGTAGCTCGCCCGACTCCAGCAGTAGATTTTTCTGCCCCGAAACTGACAAACATTCTTGTCCGCACTGCCAGAATGGTTTGGACCTAAATCAGGAAGAAAGCAAGCTAATGTGAATAAGCACTGTATTCCGAAGCCATGAAAATAAGAATGTTGTTTCAGAGGTTATACTGTATGGTAACCAAATATTGGCACTATGCCACTGGATTGTGGTTTTACTTTTTTGTTTCTTTCTAAGTTGGTTAACTGGGTTTTTGATCATTCTTCTGTTACTGAAAATATGAAACTTTTCTCTGATTGTATCACTGCAACGTGCACTGTAGGTCTGCACTGGATTTCCTCTTGGCACTTTATGTCATTGTGTTTTTTTCTGATGATGCTTTTCTGCTTTTCTGTTACAAAACCTTTTTTTCATGTTCATGTTGTCACCACTTCACAAAAAATATGTATGTACTGTAACCTGAGCCAAAAGCACTACAACTATTTTTTACACTGTCCTTTGTCTGTGTATTTAATCCTCAAATATATGAATATTAATATTGTTTAAATGCCAAGAAAAATCTGATTTCTGTAGAACAGCTGGTAGATAACAACAAAGCAACATATATATTAGTAAAGTTGCATTAGAACATACATATGGTTCCAAAATGTATCTAGGGGTTAATAACACTAACAATAATAATCAGTCGAACGACGAACGCCGAGCAACCAGTAACCAGTAACATAGCTCAAGCACGGCGTTCGTCGTTCAACTGACCGTGACTGATTTCCCAAGATGGCGCCTGCCTGTATACGCGAACGGTACTGTCTTTATAAACTATCTTTTTAATAAACTGTCTGTACACTTACAAAGTTCTCAATGCTTTGGTTTACATGTAGGGACCCTCATTATGCTACTGCGGAAATGTGGTGCTATTTTGAGCATTGTTAGTGGTATAGAAATAGCGATTTCTTTTTACTTTACCAGTACCCCGACGACTAGCGTTATAAGGTAATTAGCGGTTTGTGCTAAAACTGGTCACATTCAATTAGCATGTAAACATATCCCAGAGAACGGTCGACTCGGTACAAATGTGTTATTAACCCCTAGGTTCATTTTGCGCAGGATTTCTCTTTTAAGTACAGTTTTAAGGAACTTACATACTTTTCTTGATTATTTGAATTTTATACTACTTAATACTTTTACTTCACTATATTTCAGAGGGAAATATCGTACTTGTTACTCTACTACATTTATACATACATATTAGTGCTGTCAGTTAAATGCGTTATTAATGGCGTTAACGCAAACCCATTTTAACGGCGTCAATTTTTTTATCGCGAGATTAACGTTCTTTTTGGCCTAGCAAACTTTGTAGTTTTTTTCACATGCTGTTGCAACAACTAGTAACGTTAGAAAAACTACAACACCACACCGGATCTAGCTAGACCGGAAACAAAACAACAGGCACACAGCACACACTTGTTTGGGCTAGCGAGCCGGCCAAAGAGTAGTAGGCTAACGTTACGTTTTGAGTGGATGGCGAGCACGAGACGCCGAAATGGATGCCAATAAGATTCTGAATGGAAAGTTTACTTTTTAAAAAGTTGCCAAATGGTTCCATTGACAAGACCAAAGTGATGTGTGTGTTTTGTCGTTGTGAACTGAGCTATCATCGCAGCACGTCCAGTCTGAAATACCACTAGATGGCCAAGCAGACAGCTGATGCGAATTCTCCGCCCTCTCGTCAAAGCCAGGCGACAAAAGCACAAAGCAAGCCAATCCACTTTTCCATGTTGATAAGAGCATTAAAATGAGAAAAAAAATAATGGGACAAAAAGAAATCTAGGGACATTTAGAATAGATAAAAATGTGCGATTAATTGCGAGTTGACTATGACAATGCGATTAATCGCGATTAAATATTTTAATCGTTTGACAGCACTAATACGTTTACATTTTTTTATTATATAATGAGCATATAAAAAACAATGCATTGTTATACATTAAATTAACCCACCTAGTATATAAAATGGGTACAATTAGATCTACAACAGTCAGTGAAATCATCAAAATGCTTGTACTTGATGTAACGTTACTATACGTGCTTATATGTTAAGGCCTCAGTAATATCTTGCCTGCATAATGACTACTATTAATTATCCATTTTGTTGATAATAGTTTTACTTGGGTATGTATTGAAAGCTTTTCACAAAGTACAAAACAAGGACAACAAAGCTGAACAAGATAAACATAAACATTTCCCTACTATGTAAAAATATAAGTATGTATATAAAAAGTGTAGCCTATATATTTACACATGTAAACAAACAGCTCTATGAGGATTGTAAACAGTAATACAATAGGCCAATGCCAAAGTGCAAATAGTGTTGGAATAAATTAAGAGGTATTTATATAACAGGTTGCTCATATATCTGAGGTAGCCTATGTGGCTATGACAGTATATACAGTGTATATTAACAGACAGGCTGTTAAAAGCTTACAATGGTCAATTAGGAAATTCCACACATTCTTTTTCCTTGTCAAAACTTGGCGCATACATTACCCATGATGCAACACGACCGCCGAGAGTTGGTCGGAGGGTCGGAGATACGGTTTGGTATGATAGCTTATATATATGTCAATGCATGATAGTAGCCTCGAGCTGCTAGCCATAAGTAGAGATAATGAGCAGCCTAAAGAGGTCTGGTAAGCAGCTTAGCTCACTTCTTTCTAACTTCACACCCCCAGATTGTTTATTTTTTTTATTTTCAAACATTTAGTCTTCAACCGCAACCGACGCTGACTCACTTGAGGGAATTTATTACATTTCCCATAGCTCCCTTTGGAGCCACAAAAAGCTTTGTAGGCTACAACTTATCCTGTGAGCTAGTTCTCCTTTACATGTGATTCCCCAGTGCCACCTTAACGCACCACTAGATGGCACACAATGCAAACATTTGGATACGGGACGACTTGAATGCGATCAGAGAAAAATGTAACTTTGGACAACATGTTTTAATAACGGATTGATCAAGACGTAATGCATTAGATCATTTAAGCTAACTGACGATAGTTTTAATGTATTAATATTATTATTACAGTGTCCCGATGAGGAGCCACAGGGCCGTTTTCCATGAAGGCGAGGCATGTGTGTATTCGGGGAGGAGGGACATGTCACGCTCTGGGACCGTTTTGCCCAAAAACTTCTGGAAAGTTGTCATGAAGTTAACGGTCTCCTCTTGTCTCATCTTACTGTAACCCGTCTGTGGGTGTGTGCACCACTGCTGACCACATTAGTGGTCATACTTCAGACCTGTTTCAGACAGACGGGGAGCGTCCGACTGGATTTAAAAACTCAACATCTCACTTGTTTGTGAAGTAGGAGCGTCACGTTATATAATATAAACCCGGGACTATTACTGTAATTATTTATCTTCTAAAAAAAAAAGAAGAAGCCCAAACTGTAATTTACATGACTTTTTTTGGAGTTGGACACACTATGGTTCATAAATATGGTAAGTACCATTAAGTAACGTATTTCTCACGTGTCAAAGTTTTACAGTACATCTCGGTTTAAGTTTCAGGTTAATGCCAGTTTAGTAGTTCATGGAAGTTGTTGCACGGCTTTTCACTGGCCCGTTAACCCCAGTTCCAATCCCCTAAGAAACACGATATTTTGTGTCCGTAAGGAAGAAAACAGGTAATACTGTATGTGGAAAAGTGTGCAACTTCCAGTCAGCAGTTTACTGTTCTGAGGTTTTTCTCGATCAACTGTGAAGTTGTAGATTTACCTCCGTGATGTGCATCATCTCTGTGCTGTGTTCCTAACCACCCACCGGCTTCAGCAACCAGCTGTACAGTCGTGTTGCAAAAGATAAATACCTTCAATGTGCTCTTCAGGGGAATGTAACAAACAAGCAGTGCTGCATTTGCATATCAGTCAAGAATAAATAATTATTATTGTATGATATTTTTCTATAAATTCCCATATTTGCACTGAACCATGTGTCTGCTGTGAAGTCGTAGACGTTGTAGCTTTATGTAGGCTATAATGGTATACTTCATCTTCTGTGACATACCTTTGCAATAGGTTATTGTTTAAAAATGTGTTATTCTCTATAGATGTTAGAGCTAGAGAATTAGTGGATTGGCAGAAAACTAGTCGGCCACAATTGTGTGTATCGATTAACTGTCTACTTTTGAATCAAAAATGGCACACATTCTCAGCACCCAAAATTTGATATTCATTTTATCTTAGTTTTGGAACAGAATATCTTTGGGGCTCGGATTGTGGGCTTATTTTTTAGAGCCAATGATTAATCAAGAACATTATCTGTAGATTAATTGATAATAACAATAATTACAAGTTGTTGCAGCCTTAACAGATTAAAAAAGGTATTATGTCATATTTTCATGTTTTATCCCTGCATTAACTGCATTAAGAGCAATATGATAAATATTACTTTTAATCCCAGTTCATGAAACTATTATTGACCCTGTCACTACTGACTGCCAACATGTCTAGGGGTTCTTTGCTGTTGTTGTCCTGAGACATGCATTTGTTTTGTGAGACAGACACAGAGCGAGCAGTGGGGCTGCTCAGACGATACCAGGCCAACCTGACCAGTCCAGAGGAGCAGGCCCTGAAGTCCAGTGTGGGCAAAGTCTCTTCCATCTTGGGCAGCCAGCTGTTCCATGCCCTTCTTGGTAAGAACACATTGGAAAACACTGCTTGTTTTGCAGTAGGGAGTCTTTCAAAACTCTGCCCATTAGCTAAAATTAGATCAGAGTTTTCTCATGGTGGACTTTGTAAATAACTTTTTCCTGTTCACACCCCCTTCTTTTTGAGTAAGGGATATGGTTTACAGCTTGATTTTTATGATTTGCCACACTTAGTTGTCTCAGTTATTTAATGTATATTGTACACTCTGATTTGTGTGTTGTTGTCTTGTGATTGGATGCAGGCAGACACAGGATGTAGACAGGGTCAGGTTATATTAATTTGTATGGGGGGTTTACTGGGTCTAAATGTTTCCCAATTAAGTCTTATGAAAGAGGCCTTTCAGTTTGCCTCACAAAGGTTTGCTGTATAGCCCACTCTATAACATACCCACATTGTAATGAAATCCCAATAAAGCCAACCACAACAAGTCTATCTATAGAATGAGGTGTTATACGCTCAGACTTGTCACACTGTGAAAGCAGAGTTCATCCCTTGACTTTGACAAAATAGCATCTTTTTTACCATATACCTCATGAACGTACAGTATGTCAACATGTTGTAGATCACTGAAAAACTGAAACAGTGATTCACCATTACCAGAAAGCTTTAGTCATCTACTAAATCTGCTGCTGACTAAACAGATATTTGGCTGCTACTCTTCAAAGCATCTTAAGTGTGCATAGTTTCTACTTCAACTCATCTAAAGAGTCACTATTATTAACCAGCTATACCTTCATGGCGTGTTTGGTGGTGTTGAAAAGAGCTCAGGGAAGCTAATGTGAATCTGAGTTTATTTTTTAAAGCAGATAAAGCACAATACTTCAGTTTAACCTACGGTTGAGTAGTCTTTCTCATGTACCACAGCCATGTTATAATGATGCTTGCCCTTGGGTCTGCTGTTGCTACTCCTGACCCATTGCTGGGCAGCTGGGGGGGAGGAGATGCTCAGGCAGCAATTAAAGAAATACAGTATGACCTTTTCCAGTCTTTCCCACGGAATTAGAGTCTATTTGTGGTGGTGGCTCTACATGTCTGGCTTTTGTTTCAGTGTGTGTCGTTTATTTTCAAACTTTTTTTTCAGTTTCAATTTTAATTTCTGTCACTGTTGAGGGATTTGAGAGGAAGAGCAAGGAGAGCTTAATTTGCATGTCATCTGGCGAAAACGTGAGTCTTCTGGAACCACAGCCTGCTACTCTGAAGCCTGACATCACCACACAGCTAGCATATGGTAATGTCTTCCATGAGTTCACCTGGAAATCCAAAACAGCAGTATGTTAAGTCTGTTTCTCTCTGCTGTTGTTGTTTTTTCACATAGAACCAAGCTGGTTAAAGTTAACTCAACTGATGTTATGCAGAGTATCAAAGCACAACTGTATGGACTCAAATGCACAAGACTCCAGACAGAGGACAAGTTCACAAATGGGTTTATTCCAAAACCAAGTAACAGTGTCCAAATCAAAATCCAAGGACGAGGTCCAAAAAACAGGCAAAAGTCAGGAAAGGCAGAGGTACCAAATCACCAGGCTAAAGGCAGAGTCCAAATAGGCAACGGGTCAAAAACTCGTGATGAATGCTTGAACATAGACACTAGGGTACTAGACGATCTGGCAACCAATACCCCGTTTATACGTACATGGTTATTTTGAAAAATTGAGACATTTCCCTTCATTTGTGCCCTTCGTTTACACGCAAACGGAGAATTCGCCTCTGAAAACCATTCTTTATAAAAACTCCGGCCAGAGTGGAGATTTTGGAAAACTTCGTTTTGTATGCATGTAAACTGAGACAAACAGAGGTCTAGGCAGCCGAGGAAGTGAGGAAGAGAAGAGAGAGGAAGTGATTCGTTGCTGTTGTTGCTATTTTCGGGATTGTGATTGGCTAACGTGGGCTTGAGCTTTTCGTTACACTGCCACGTACAGGTTTGGCATGCTCTTGAAGGCATTGACGGCATATATACACGGGTACTGTGCACAATGTTATTTTTGAAAACGGAGAGGTTGAAATGTCCGTTTATGAAAATAGCCGGCCACGTGTAAACGTAGCATAAAGCTTGTGAGAACAGGGGTTTAATTTTATACAATAATTTATACTGTTTATTGATCCCCAGTGGGGAAATTACAATTTATATATACTAATGGAGGCAGGGAGACAATTAGACACAGGTGAAACACATTAGGGTGGGGCAGGTGATCACACAGGCCGGAAAGTAGACAAAGACGAGAAGTGAAGTGACCTGGAATGAGAGACAGTGAATTTCAAAATAAAACAGGAAGCAACAAATATAATAAAGAAAACATAAACCATGACCTAGGCATGGGTGCGAGACATGACACAGAGGTCCACTGTGACAAGCACTAACATTAGCTAATGTCAGCTATCATAGCTCTATGTGAAAAGCAACGGCAGAGAGAAACAGACTTACTGGTTTGGGAGTTCCAGATGAACTTGTTAAAGCTGTTGCCGTAGATAAACAGTAAAGGCCTTTTTACAGTCGCCGCAGCCCAGTCGGGCACCACTTTTATTTTTTTCAGCGGCGCACGACAAAGCGGAAACAGGAAGCATGGACGAGTTCGAGGGTAACCGGATGCCAGCACTCTCAGAGTGTCCGCAAGTCTCTCTTGTAAACTTACTGGGTTAAGATGAGTTCTTTTATGGTGAATGAAAGGCTTGATCTGACGAAGTTGATCATCGAATCATATCGAAACATTGACGTCAAAGCTGCTGCCAGTTCTGCCATTGTTTAACTTTTTCTTCTTCTTCTACTCCGTAGAAATAGCAAAACGGTAGCCTTTCCTGTCGGTGTCTACTAGTGTCGCGACCACCACGCACGAGTATAAATAGTTATGGCGCTCCCATGACGTCACACTGGCGCGAGACAGGTCGGCTGCGGTGCGTATACCGCACGTTTAAAGCCAGAGACTTACTGCTGTTGTGCACGGAGAGGAGGCGGCCGTGGGGCTAGTCACAGACAGGTACGAATGTGTTTCACACAGATAGCATGGATGGGCAAATCAATGTATTGTGCGCAGCTCTACAGTGAAATACGATGTTTTCATTTTAAATATTAAAAAAATAGAAAATCAATATGTGGCGGTCAAAGTTGCGGGCTGCCACAAATAACTCAATGTATGGGAATTTTTTAATAGTGATGTATCTGAACTCTGAAGCAATAGTGAACCCATTTTTAGCATATATATATATATATTTTTTTTTTTTGTCGGATAGGCTAAGCACCATTTAAACAGAATAAATCTTAATGATTTAAATAAAACTGGATTTGTTACTGTTTTTGCTTGTTCTACACCACAGTAAAGTAAGTGGTAGGGACTCATTTGTTGTATCCCATCATTCAAAGTCCATATTTCAAATCCAAATATGTCTTAACCAAGCCAACAAGTCCAATCCCAAAGTCTTCTTCCAATGCAGCAAAGTCAAGAAATAGCAGAAGATCATGTGGTATTTGTTTGTAGGTAGTTATCAGTAGTATTTACATCACATGAAATGGTCCAAAAAAGCAACTAAAATACTGGAAGCCAAAACATTTTTTTTTTTACTTTAATGCAAATTAGCAGATGTTAGCGTGTTAAACTAAGATGGTGAACACGATACAGACAGTACATGGACCTGCTAAACATTAGCATGTTAGCATTGTCATTGTGAGCATGATAGCATTGTGATGTTAGTATTTAGCTCAAAGCTTGAGATTGATTGATTTATTTATTCATCCCCTTGAGGAAAGTTGGGCCTCAAAGCCTCACAGAGCTGCTAGCATAGCATGGCTGTAGACTCTCAGTCTTGTTATAGGTCAGTTATATATATACTGACCTGTAGACTCACTCTATTAGTCAGCTAAAAGCAACCGTTTAACAGACAGATCTTTTTGCATCTATACAAGAACTTTATGCTCTTCATTGGTACCAATTCTATATGTATTTTCACCACAACCTGGGTGTCATCCCCAGTGTCATTAGGAATAAGCCATGGGGAAGTATCATTGAGCAAGGCACTGGTTAACTTCTAACTTCTGGGGGGGGGGCTTTAACTTGTGTCTATTCGCTTACCAAGTCAGGATTCCAAGCATTCCTCATGAAGAATGTTCAGTCAGAGCCGAGCCAGCACACAGGAAAATAAACTGATCTTGGTCGTCATGCCAAGCCTCTTCAACAACTCGCCTGGCTCTCTGGGTCATCTGCGCAGAGTGTGAGGGTAGAGGAAGAAGATGCTTGTGGTCGGCGTGTCTCAGGTACAGGGCTTCGTTCAACATGTGGTTCTCATCAGTGAAAGCAGAGCAGAGGAGCAGCTGGTTCACAGCACTAATAGGAATACAGTGCTGTATAAGCATTACTCATCCTCTTTTCCTCTCCTGTTGTGTTTGCCATGCTCAGGGCCATGTGAACTGGTTCTGTTTGAACCATTTTGTGTTGCTTTTGTGTAAAGCTTTCTGAGCAGAGCAGACTGTGTTGTAAACTTTTTTGTCGTCAGATTATAATTTACAAAACAAAAAAGTTTTGCAATTTAAGGCTGCCATTTTTCTGAAGACAGTGATCTGCCAACATTACAGGACAGGCTTTGTCTTTAAGAGATCTCTCTAGCTTTGATGCACCGTGGGAAGTAAAACAGTGTTTGATGCAGTGTGGGAAGGTTCAGTTATTGGCCACTTGATTGGATGTCTGCATGGTTGCGCAGTCACGAACAAAGGTTGCCTTAACTGTGCGTCCACCCTTTTGTTCCAACATACAAACATGCAGTGGGAGGCATAGGGGGCTGCAGGGAGTTGGGGCACACATACAGACAGACACATTAAATTACAGAATACCCTAAATGCCTGGGGAATGTTTTATCGAGGCAGTGACAAGGGGGTGAATTGTTTGCCCTGTCTTGAAATTGTGACCTAGTTTTCTGTGAATGTGTTATTCTAGTGAGCTGTGGCTTGCTCATCATCATATAAAGAACCAGGGCAATTTTTTTACGTCAATCCAATTGAATAGGTACATCACAAATAGGAAGGGCCTGGCTGGCAGTAACACACACACACACACACACACACACACACACACAAACACACTGATGCTGCATGCAGTCTTTGTAGGACAGGGAGAAGGTGCAGGAAACCCCCTATGACTGTGACAAAAATGCTCAGAGCCCCGACCAGGCCATCCTAAAATAGTCCCAACATCAAAAGAGATCTGGGGAATAAGTCCTGTGCAAGAGACTTCTGGCTTTGATTATGCATTTTGTTCCATGGCTAGGAATGTATGTGGTCTGTGAGGGTTGGAACAGTTCAGAGATGTTTTGGAAAGTCACAGTTGTAAAACAAAAACTCTCTGTTTTGTGCGACTGTGAATCTTGATCTCAAAACACTTGACCTGATTGAGCACTTTTCTCTGTTTCGTTACTACTGCCAGGAATAGATGCAAACAATGTAATTAAAAGTGTACTTGTAAGTTGTGTGAAAGTAAGCCAGGCGTCCGGGGTGCAGCTAAAGAGCAAATCCGGCAAGACAACATTTTCAAGACTTATTTGAAGCTGAACTAACTTTTGTTATATGACCAATGTCTCAAATGACTTAATACATGTGAAAAGGTGTAGGGAAACTCAGAGAGGGTTATCGCCTGGCTTGACAGTTGTCCTCAGCCTTACATAGCTTTTTAGCGTCTTTCAGCTCATTGTTTTGGTTTTACAGCCTGCAACTTTACTGTTTCGGTTCTCAATGCTCCCATTTCTAGCTACAGCAGCTGGCTGGCTCTACAGATAAGGGTGTGGGGAGATATCAGCTTTTTATGACAGCAAAACAATGAGCTACAGTGTTTTTTTTTAGATCAACTTGGACATAGTTGCTCCGATCTTCACCAGATTTAATACCCATATTGCTCTAATCATTGCGGACGTATTTCCCATTTACTTTCATTAGCTCCGCCCAACCTGAAGGAGGCCATTTTTAATTATGCATTTTTCATGTGTTTTACATTCTTTCGAACTCGTCGTAGGCAGTGATTTCAATCTTCTTGAATCTTTGCAGGTAGTATCTGTTGACCCTTATGACGAAAAGTTATCCAGACAATTTTGATAGTTGAAAGAATGCGCAAGTTACAGCAACTTCCTGTCTAAACAGGAAGTTGCGTTATTTTGGCAACAATTATTCCAATTGCCCCGAAACTTGACAAGGTTGTTCGTCATGGCCTGTTTAGTATCTGTGCCAAACGTGGCGTCAATTGGCCATTAGATGGCGCTGCTTTATTCTTTTTTTTAATTAATCTGCAAAATATTGATATATGGGAAACCTACTCTGTCTAACTACTCCTGGGGTGTGAGTCCGATCGGCACGAAAACTGGCATATAGACTCGGAGGGCCCTCGTGACAAAAACTTATCAAAAGAATTTTGATAGCTAAAACTATGCGCAAGTTACAGAGGACCAACTTCCTGTAGGTGGGTGTTGAAACAGGAACGGTTGTATCTTGCACACAGCTATTCCGATGGACACAAAACCTAAGACAGTTGTTCCTCATGTGCCAATGAGGCTGTGTGCCAAATATGGCGTCAATCGGCCTTTAGATGGCGCTGTTTTCATTTTTTTAATTAATTAGCAAATTTGCTTTGAGTGAAACCTACTTTTTTTTAACTCCTCCTAGAGTGTGAGGCCCATCTACACAAAAATGTACACGTAGACTCGGTGGACCCTCATGACAAAAAGTTATCAAAAGAATTTTGATAGCTAACACAATGTGCAAGTTATGGAGGAACAACTTCCTGTAGGTGGCTGTTAAAACATGAATGGTTGTATCTTGGCAAAAGTTATTCCGATTTACATGAAACTTAGAATGTGTGGTCTACATGTGATGTTGCGTCTGCCAGTACCCCCGACTGCAAGAAGGCGAGGGCCCGTTCATCGCTGCTTGCAGCTTTAATTGATGTTATTTTATTCCAGAACTCATGCACCTGTTCACACTCCCAGACCATATGCAGGAAAGTTCCAGTTTGTTCAGGTTGACAGAACGTGCAATAGGGAGTTGGAATGACTTTAGAGAAGTATCTCTTCTGGGGAGTCCAATATGTCCTATGACATATGTTGAAGTGGATATACTGGTGATTTGGGTTCTTGGAACAGTGGAACATGTTGTCCCAAACTGTCTCCCAATTAATTGCGTTCCCCTCAGGGTTCAGCTCTCGCTCCCATTTCTTTACTATTGGGAGTTCTCCTATGGATACTTGCATCAGTTTAGCATAAATCTTGGACACTAATCCTCTCACAGGAAAATCAACGAACCATTTAATGACTGGGTTCAAGACTGTTTCCCCTTGGCACTCCATAACATTTTAGGGCTGATCTTCAGCAAAGATAAAGGTAGAAAGATGTCCCGGGGACCTCAAAACTAGCTCTCAGGTTAGGGCTGGGCGATTTGGAGAAAATCAAATATCACAATATTTTTGACCAAATACCTCGATATCGATACCGCAACGATATTGTAGTGTTGACTATTTGTGCTTTCACAAAATATTTACACAATGAGATTTTTGTTTTTAAATAATCATCAGTAATGTGGATATAATGACTAAGTGGGTAAAGGCAAAAAATAGAACAGTTACAACAGTCTGGTTAGTTCAGAAAATGACATCACTTTACTGTAATGCAGCTTTTAAAACCAGGAAAAGACAACACTTATGCCATAGTACGATATTACAATATCCCAAATCTAAGACAATATCTAATCTCATATCACAATATCGATATAATATCGATATATTGCCCAGCTCTATCTCAGGTCTTCAAAACTCAACATACCTTTCTAATTGAATAGCTGGTCTAAAGTATAAATACCTCTGTCACTCCACTGCTTACAAGCAAAGGGTTTGTTACCAGACATTAAGTGTGCATTGTGCCATATTGGGGTATTCAAATTCCACTTATTGGTGTAGCGTAGTTGCTCCTCCACCTGTTTAAAGTTGGTCAATGTGTTGGTGATAATAGGGCCATAGGCTACCATACACTTTTTTGGACACACACCTGCAAAGGCAAGGTCTTGCAGTCTTAGACTTCCAGTGAGGTTTTGCTCTATTTCTCTCCATGGAACTGTAGATGAGGGGTCCATCCACACTCTGAGGAAAGCTGAAAGGCTCTGTGATATACTTTAAGGTTGGGGAGGGCCAAGCTTCCCGTGTTTGTGGTACGTTGCAGGGTAGAGTATTTTAGCCTAGGTTGTTTATTGTTCCAAATATACTGCCGAATTAAGGTATCAAGTTTCTCACAGAAATGTATTGGTGGGGGTAAGGGGATCATTGTACTTAAGAAATTCACACGAGGAACTATGTTCATTTTAACAACAGCAATCCTGGACCGTAGTGATGCCGGCAGCGCAGACCAATTGGCCAGATCCCTTTGAACACTACTTAATATAGTTTCATAGTTGTCCTGGACAACTCTCTGTAGCGATGCGTGTATGTAATTTTGCTATGGGTTGGTATTGTAACACTGACTGATGCCACATGCCTGTTGTTCAATAAAAGATTAGATTTATTCCAGTTAATTTTATAGCCAGAGATTGAGCCGAATTCATAAAAGATCTTAAGAATTTTTTAAATAGAGTCCTCAAGTTCAGAGATGTACAACAAAATATCATCTGCAAATAATGATATTGAGCTACTATTGGATTTAATCTGGACATTACAGATTTTATTTTGCCTTATGGCATGGGCTAACGGTTCAAGAGAGATTGCAAACAGCATGGGGGAAAGCGGTCATCCCTGTCGCGAGACCCGCTCGATGGGAAATGGCTGAGAATGCAAGCCATTGGTTGAGACTATGGCCGTGGGATTCGCATATAAAGTACACACCATGTCAATGAATTTGGCCCCCAAACCAAGCCTCTCCATTACTTGCCACAAGTATTTCCACTCTAGGCGGTCAAAAGCCTTTTCTGCGTCCACTGATAAAACTGCTGCCGTTGTTGGAAGGTTTTTGGCTTCTTCTATTACATTAAATAGTCTGCGTACATTGTCTGCAGCATGACGCTTTGGTATAAAACCTGATTGGTCGGGGTGGACTAGCTTCTCAATAAAGCGGGGTGCCAAGACTTTGGAATAAAGCTTTAATATCAGTCCCAATGAGGCTGATGGGTCTGTAATTTGAGCACTCCATAAGATCTTTGCCCTTTTTGGGTATAACAGAAATTAGTGCAGTGTTGGTTTGTTGGTGAAAAGTACCCGAGCTCCAGTGTTTTTAATGACATTGTATCTTGTGCAGTTTTATGGCCAGTTGATATTTTTTGCCGGTAAATTTCTTTCATTGGCAGATAGACCAAAAAGTTATTTTGGACCCTATGTATAGCAATTTGTTCCAGTGTCGTGGTTATTTGTGTGAATGTCTGTGCCTGTATACGTAAGTGTGTATATGCAGGTAGGCCCTACGCATGTGTGTGTCTGCGTAGATATAAGAGTTTGTGTAAGTGAGATTGCTCTTTAGTCAGCTGGGCAACAAACTCCTCTGCCCACACATGGCTTCACTCCTCCACATTCAGACACAGTGATGAGTCACATGCCCCATTCTTACACTTTTGTTCTCACAGTATCTTGTTGGGGCATACTGATTCTCTGTCTCACACACACACGCACACAAACACACATAGAGTGCAGAGCTTTCTTTGAGCTTTCTTTCTTTCTGCTTCAACAAAAGATTCACATTGTTAATAATAAAAAAAGAGATGTTTTAAATGTGTCAGGTTTCATTTCCCTGACATTGAACTTTGGGAAGTTGATGAACTCTCCTCTTTATGTCAACAGTGCAGTAACCAAGCCTGCATGTGACATCAGCAAAGTTGTCCCAGTGCATTCTCATCAAATGGCTGCCACTCAATAGGTGACCACAGGCTGGCATGGCTTTAGACTCTTAGTCAGGTTTTCTTGTCAATATTATTTCTGCTTTTACACCCTTAGATTCACCAAATGGCATGTTATTAAATATATATATATATATATATATATATTTATATATATATATATATATATATATATATATATATATATATATATATATGAAAGTCACATTCCTCACATTAAGTTTGAAGCATCATTTTACATCCCTTAATGTGAAAGTTCAGGAAATAGCTTTTATAAAAACCAACTTCCCTTTCTACAGCACTCAAAGCATATTACAGGGTATGAATTGCCCACTACTCAGCTAGGGGGCAGTGTCTACATTTATTCAACATGTATAGGTGCTCATGTACCCTCACCATAAAATGGAGCTTCAAAGCAACAAGAGTGGAAATGACCTGCAGTGTATTTGATCTATGATGATGTTGAACTAAAATAATCAAAATGATGCACGTTGTTCAGGTAGTATGAAATATTATAATGTGGGCCTCTTAGACATTAAGTTGATGATTTACTCAGTCAGTACCTGAGTCATATAGTTCAGCAACAAGATAAGAAGAGCGCTTGCAAATATGGAGACAACATAACTTCCATGTAAACAGACGACTCCCACCCCCACGTTTCACCCAGTGCACCACTGAGGAAAACATCTCCCGATTTTTATTTTTTAATTTTTAATTTTACCTTTATTTTACCGGGGAAAAGAATCACATTGAGATTATAATCTCTTTTACAAGTGAGCCCTGGCCAAGAAGGCAGCACATAGAGGATACACTTTAACAGACAACAAATAACAGACAGACAGGGATGGACAGGAATAAGAAATAAAAACAGAAAATCACATTTAAAAACAAGCGCAGACATGTTGATATATTTGATTTAGGTAGGACTTGAATTCAGTATGTGAAATAGAAACCTGCAGTTTAACTGATTTTGCAACTCATTCCATGAAGTTGGAGCACTGTAACTAAAAGCAGTTTTGACAAACCCTGTTTTAGTTTGTGGAACATCATACTTGTTTTTTATTTTTTCTCACAGATATTCAAGAGTGTTACGAGGTGACCTTGCAACTGAACACAGAACAAACTGTTGTGAAAGAAGACAGCAGGCAGGATGCGTGGGAGGTAATTTTCCTTCTTCACATTATAGATTGGAGAAAATATGCTTAATGTTTACATTGTATCTGGCGTCACACATGCTGCTGTGTGCCGTGCTTTGCCTCCTTGGCTGCGCAAAAAGGTTAGTCTGCAGCCAACACAAAGTGTCACTACCCGTGTCCCTCGCACTCCTACACGTAGAAAATGTTATCATGAGTCACGCTGGCTATGACTGTAACCTGGTGAGTTAGTGTCAGGGAGGGGACACATAGGTAGAGGGGAGAAGAGGAAATTAGACAGACTCAAAAGAGCCCTGATTACCATTTGCTCATCAATGGGCTGCTCTCATTAAGTCTGCCAGTCCTTTTATTATAACAAGTGCTTGCAGTTACGTGGTTATTTAGAATATTTTTAGTGTAGGACACAAAATTCAACAATTGAATTGAAGAGAAAAAACCTGCATTTTGTGTAGATTTAAACCATATTCAGATGTTTACCGAGGAACATCACCAAGTCCACACAATGGTTAAAAGTATGAATAATTTTGTTTGTAGTTCCATGTTACTGATCTCCTAATAGCCTTTGGATGGGTAGGAACCCCTGACTTCATGTCACTTGCATGATTTAATATTGCCTCACAACTTTCCTTCAGCTTTGCCAAAATGTTAATGAAATTGATCTTTGGCTGACTTCTATAGCCCATTAACTGAATGATCCCTGGCCTGTTTTTGAGCAGAGATTAGGAAAACGTTTCTGCTTGGTGTGTGTGTGTGTGTGTGTGTGTGTGTGTGTGTGTGTGTGTGTGTGTGTGTCTGGTTATTTGTCTGCACTCACAGTCATGCAACATTAGTCTATGTGCAGTACGTGGGGGTACAAATTAATTTTGATGCCAAAAAAAATGGATTTCAATTTTAGCACACATTTTAAAACTGGAATTCAGGCACAATGGCCAGCTTTGATCCCTTTTGAATTAACAAACTGGATTCTTCCACTGAATCATCAGACTAATTAAATCAAATTATGTGGGCCTGAAAGAAGCCTCAAAGACCCTTATTCTAAGAGGAAAAGCAACAGGCCATTTTCTACCGCTTACTGTTCTCTTTTATTATCCAGAAGAGACTAAATGTAATGTGACTGGTTAATGTACTCAATGAAGTCGAGTATTGGTCTGTATTAAATTTATTTAGAGGTCAATTTATTTAGAGGCGTGCAAGTGTGCAACAGTTTATTGATGTAATATTAGCAGTTCCTTACAAATATACTCTCCTACCACAGAAATAGCAATGAGCCCTTATTTTGTCTTTAGAGCAGCGATCTTCAACAGGGGGTCCGGAACCCCTAGTGGGTCCTCAGAGTCAATGCAGGGGGGGGGGCTCCAAATTATTGTTAATTTTTGAAAGTTAAAAAATATATATTTAAAAGTCCTAGCATGAATCCAACATATTATTAGCAAATATAAATCCCCACTGATGATAGGCTTTTTGGCCTATAGGTAAGGTAGTCACTAAGGCCATCCACAGATACAGTTCATTCACTGTGCCACATGTATGTTTAATATTAAAACATGATTTATAAAATCATTCCAAAAATTATTTTAATAGCTTAGTATTCTATGCATAACAAGGTATGTGAAAAGGCCATCCTGCACATTATGGTGGGCCCAGTTTAATATGCAATTTCATTTTGTACAATATATGTAGTAGGGGGTCCCTGCTCTGTCTCTCTTTCAGTTAAGGGGTTCTTGGCTTAAAAAACGTTGAAGACCCCTGCTTTAGAGGATTGGAGTCTTGGTAGTGTTGTAAGACAACCATTCACTGTCAACTCCAAATACTTATCACAGAGGTGAAAAGAGCCCACTAGAAATTGGTTTTAAAGCTTTTCTGGGTTTTAATGTATCACACAAGCTCTTCAGCAAGCTGAAATGTATCTAGAGACATGCAGTGTGCTGATCAAGTCTCTAAATATCAAAGATTACACTTTGGGCATTCTTTTTTTAAATTTACAGTAGAGATACAGACATGCAGGAAAAAGAAAGACCTTACGACGTGTAACACAAGTCCCTGGCCCCGGCCCCATGCGGTTTTATGGTACTCACGTTTGACCAGGTGGGCCACCAAGACACCCCAGGTGTTTGTCTTTGTTAACGTAAGGGACAAAGTATGTCTTTTGTAGTAAGACATTTCCTCTTTGTGTTTGTGCCTGACCACTGGGTTTGTCCCATGGTACCTCCTTGTCCATTTTCTGTCTGGTCATTTTGGACCTTCTGATGCCATTGTAAATAATAATAATAATAATGTGTTCTCACTGACTTGCATGGTTAAATAAATAAATTAAAAAAAACTTCTGATTGGTCACTAATTGTTACAGTGAATGTGACGTAAACCATTGGTTAGGGGCGTCACCTCTCTGATCCACTTTTCTGTGAACAGGGCAAAACATGTAGCAGGATGTGGATTTGACTGACCCACCCTGCACGTTTGGTTGATGGTTCGTACATAGCTCAATAAATCAATTCTTGCATATATGCACGTGATGTTCACATCATGTATAGTGCAAACCCTTTTTTAGTGTTTTTTAGGCCTATAGTATAAAGGTGATAGTTAAAATTACGCAATTCAGTCCTCACATGAGATAAAAACTTTAATCTAATATTATTCCTTCGTGCTTAACAGCCCCTCCCTCCAGTCAATCACTTAATGGCAATATGTTTGTGAAATTCATGTGCTAAGTCTAAACTGGATTATATACGGCCAGTTGAACAGGGGAACTACCATAGACTTGTAATTTAAATGGACGCTTTAGAGCAAAAGACTGTGTTGACTGTTCCTCAACACGTAAAGCTTGAGCGAGTGACATTATTTTCAACAGAAAGGATTCTAATGCATTCTGTAAATGACAAATTTTAGTAGGGAACATATCAACAATCTATTTTCTGATATAAAAACAATTAAGTATTTGCAAGAACTGTGACCTCTAACATGAAGGATTAGTCCAGTGGCTCCTTTCTTTGTCTGAAGAACCCCTTCATCATGTGTTATCACAATTAATTATATACAAGTCAATATTTGTGGATTATTTAGGTTGAATACTGTTATACTAAGAATTACCTGGCTCCAATATTGCTATACAATTGATTGGATGTTTAGATCAGTTTGCATTCACACTACTTAGGCAGAGGCTGATTATTTCAACTATTTACCAATTACATTTAGCTAGCAAAAACTACTTACCATATAATTATAACAATATCATTACTTTAAGATATCTATCTCAGCCATTTATACATTTCTTTTAGCTAATTATTTTAACCATTTGTCTAATTTCTTTGCTAACTATTGATCCATGATGATCTGATCCCAGAGCTGTGCGGGAGAACTGAACTAATTAGTGCCTCTATGTAATAATCAGTTGATGTTTGTCAGAATAAAATCTGTCATGTTTGTTCATCTCTGTAAGTCGTTCATGCTGTACGTTGTATTATAAAACTGGTCATATGTTTGATAAAATGCAGGTAAAGGTGATGGCAAGCAGCAAATGTCAATCCACACAGCGTGACATATTCCTTCTTCCCATAAAAGACAGGACGTTAAAAGACAAAATAATAGTCGGTGCACTTTCTTGATGCTGAAACGCATACGGTCAATTGCAGTGCCACATGTTTATAATCTGTCACTACCATAGAAAAACCCCACAAACTATGACTGTGGTTTAAACTTGACTCTGCCATCATAAGCTCCTCTCTGTGTATTCTGTGATCCACCCTGTCAAGCTTCTAATTCAGTGCAGCATGGCTCCTGATCCTTCCCCACATCCTTCCCCCTCTGGATCCCAGCTGCTTGTGGGGCCCAGACACAGTCCTGGAGAGAGAGAGAAGGGGAAGTTTGAGAACTGCTTAATGGACACGAGTGAGGTGCTCATCAGTATTCTAGCCATGTTGTCACCTGAGTGGAGGATGGGAGGGAAACTAAATGAGTCTGCAAATTCCCTGATTTGGTGCAGAGTAGCAGGTGAGAGTGGAGAATAGCTCCTTTGGAAAAGAAAGGAAAGAAACCGTGAGCGAAGAAGCTGTTTTTAGTAGTCTGGTTGTATTTCATAATAATAATGTTTTAATTTGCAAGAACCTTTTTTTATTCAGTAATAATCCTGGAATAACTAAGAAAGTAATGTCCAAGAAGAAACTGAAACTTGTAATACATTTAAAAAAAAAAATTATGACTTTTTTCAAATATGTCTGCACAATTTTGTACGTGTATCGAGTATCGAGTGTGTAAGCGTGTGTGCACAGTGCAGAGGGCATACTCCTGCCGCTATTAGACAGAGCGGGCTCAGCGGGTGTCAGTTGAGCTGCCTGTCAGGGCTGCCATGTGGAAATGGAGCCGTCAAAGAGTGCAACAACTTAGAAAAATGTTGTGTTGCAACTCTGGTGAGCACTCTGCTCATGTCCTCTTAAATTGAGCATCTTTTTAATTTGCTGAGAGAGAGGGCACCACCTGTTTGGAAAATCTCTTTGGCTGTTCTGCTGTAACTATTTATTTGTTTGGAAGTTTGCACTAGTGATGTCCTGCTCTAAAGGCTGCCCTCTGCTGTCAGTTGAGGTTCTGTGTGGTCAAAACTGTGGGAATTAACTCAGTGAATGTCAGGTACTGTAGACTTTGTGTATCCCCGCCCACAGTCAGTAGACGATTTTTATATTGGCTCTATTAGTTTCATTTGTTAAGAAATATGACATGGAGTGAACCATCTGGTTCAGTTCTGTGCCGCTCTAGCAGGTTCTAGCACAGTGTTGGTGTGTGTTATTCTTAAAATTTTGATTTTGCAAGGGTACTCTCCTTTCACTACAGTACAATTTCTTTAACCATGCTTTTATTTATATGTTTTGGACTAGCTCCTCTCTGTTCTTAAGTGCTGATTGTGACAACCCACAAACAACACTAAAGGAATGGTTCAACATTTCGGGAAATAAGCTTACTCTCTTGCTTGCCGACAGTTAGATGGGAAGATTGATATCACTCTCATTTGTGTGCGCTAAATATGAAGCTAGACTTAGCAACCAGTTAGCTTAGCTTAGCATAAAGACTGAAACGGGAAACAGCTAGCATGGCGCTGTTTAGACCAAGAGATAACTCCAGTATGTTACCCTCTGTGAAACCACAAATTATCATAAAAAGAAATAAGTTATAATGTGTTAATAAGGGCGCTTTAGAATTGCTGGTAGGCAGATTTTTAAAACGTTTAGACAGAGCCAGGCTAGCTATTTCTTCGTGCTTCCAGTCTTTATGCTAAGCTAACCTAAGCTAAGTGCCTGCTGGTTCTAGCTTAATATATTCATGTAGTACAATTACATCCGAGTTATAGATCTAAGCATCTGATTTTACCCTCATGGCTTTTATGAAGTTATTTCCAGACTCCTTAAAGACTCTTTTAATCACCTGTAAGAAAAATATTGTGTTTGCTGCTGTGACTCTATCCTACAAGCATGACGTCTTATCTACAGTAACTCTCAGCAAGAAAGCAAATCAGGGAATTTCTCTACTCCTTTCAAGACGTTGGTGATGATTGTCATCTTTGGTGTCCACAAGTATGTCCTGATCATTGTCGGAGGAGTTTGTTTTTTTAAAATAAGATTTGATTCACTCTTCACTCAGGAGGAGGAGGGTGTGTCTCGGGTGCGAGTGACCAGCAGGAGGAGCCCCCACAAAGTGGAGCGAGTTTCTGGCCTGGTGACTCTGTCTCATGTCGACGTGCCAAAGGTGAGTAAAGCAAAGAAAACATGAATTTCCTAGGGGTCTCTTGAACACAACTTGTCCTCAGTGATTCTATTCAGGCTTTAGAAAAGGCAGCTGCTGCTAATATGAGCAAATACTAATGAGCCCGTTGATGTGATGATTACGCATTCACCATGACAGTTTACTGAGGCATCACAGAAGTGCCTTAGCATGCATCATGAAACATTTGTTACTGTTCATAAAGGTTGACCTTTGAAAAATGTATTGATGTTGAGACATGAATGCTAAATCACAAAGCAGTTTAAGGAGTCCAGGGATTGATTTTTAGGGATTTGTGTGACCAGTTTAATGGAATATGTCAATAATCTGTGTTGATCAACACATTGATTTGTGTTGACACTTTGTTTTTTATACAGAATAAACAAACCTGATATAATGTGTTAATAAGTGAGTTTTAGAGATCATCATAGTCTTATTGTGTTGCCTTTGGCAAGCTGTATCACCCTGTTTCCAGTCTTTATGCTAAGCTAAGCTAACCATGTGTTGGCTCGAGCGCAGAGACATGTGGTTGGTATCCATCTTCTCATCTAATTCTTGGCAATAAGCGTATTTCCCAAAATGTCAAACAATTTCTTTAAGAATTGTGGGTAACCTGCTGCTTAGATGATCAACAGTCATGATAGAGATATGTTTCATAGGCTAGCCGTGGTCCTAAGCGTTTTTAAAAGCCCTTGTGTTCACATGCCTTTCCCATTACAACACAGCCAGTGGCACATGGTAGCACAGTGGCCGCAGGCGTTGGCTTTTCAGCTGAGCCCAGAACTAGTGCAATGGGTGGGGTTATGAGGATCAGGGGGTTTGGATGGGGTGAAAGAGAGGGAGATACAGGCTGTGAGCACATGGATTAAATGTGCTTGTATGATAATGTCTGCATAAGGATACAGTTACAGTACAGGTTGACTCTGGATAATATGGAGATGTGTGTGTGTGTGTGTGTGTGTGTGTGTGTGTGTGTGTGTGTGTGTGTGTGTGTGTGTGTGTGTGTGTGTGCGTGCGTGTGTGTGCGTGTGTGACTCCCTCTATCACATGAAGGAGGAAGGTTAGGGAGCAGAGGAGGCACAGGGAACAGAAGTGAAAGAGAGAGAGAGAAGGGGGGTGTAGAGCGAAAGATATAGTGGGGGAGACTGGAGAGAGAGAGCAAAGCGGCTGAGAGGCGAGGGCCGGTGCAGTGCAGAGCTGGAACGGACACCCAGAGCTCAGCCTTCCTCGGGTTGCCATGGAAACCACATTCCTCCCCCGCCTGCATCCCTACAGATTGCTCTGACTCTCTCTCTCTCTCTTTCTCTCTATCGCTCTCCTCGCTTCTCTGTTTTTCATCCTGTCTTTTCCATTCCTCTTTTAATTTGTGTCTTTGTTTTTATTTTTTTAACTCTCACTCTCTCTTTCTGCTCTGCTTTTTACACCATACACGCATTGAGCACAATCGTGATGATGCACACTCAGCAAGCACACTGATTTCACATGCATGGCTCGCTGTGACAAGGTGAATGGGTAATTACACAGAGTTTATTTTGCATTCCTATGCACTCAGGGACACATAAGCATTTTGTTGTTTTCTCGGCATCTCTCTATTTTCTTCTCTCTATTTTTACTCCCCCTTCTGTTCAGCACCATGCTTCAGTAATGCCCCCTCTAGTCATCACATTTCTGCCCACACATAGGGCACCTTAGCTTTGATTCTCCTCAGTTATGGCATCTGTCGTGGACCTACAGCACCTTCATCGTATTTTATCAACTGCATTCAGCTTTCTTGGTTTTCAGCTCATTTCTTAACCTTCTACTTGGACCCCATTCCATAGCTCTCTTTCTTTCTGCTTCTGTCTTTTTATGCATGTACAAAGTTTAATCCAAACATTGTTCCTTAGCCATGCAACTCTGATATAATCTCCCACTCCTGTGTTCCTCATTTCCCTCCACTCCTCATTTTGCTCAATGTGCATGCTCCTCTCTCTTATTATTCCATCAGTTGGAGGTGCTGTGTTTGGTGTGTGTGTGTGTGTGTGGTGGAGCAGCTGTTTTCTGCCACTGAGGCCTATTAATAGGAGTCTTAGCCGTGTAGCCTTTGTTTTCTGCATCTGCATCGCTGTGAGAGCATCATGGAGGCTCCTGAGCAGGTTACATTGGCTTAAAGTACAAAACTGTTGATTATCTCCTTGCCCCCCCCGAGAGCTATGATTCATTGAATGGTGGAAGCATTACTTGTAGAGATTCTCCTAAAGATATAGTCATTTCAACATCTGCTGTTTGTGGAAGAAACAAGTGAATTCTTATTCTGCTAAGATGCAATGATACCTGAGTGAGACTTTTAAGACTTTCCTCCTCACCCCCCTCTTGCAGTTAGTTAAGGCTACAGTAGAGCAGCTTAGTATGTGTTGATATGGAGCTGCCTCTTTAAGACTGCCTCACTACCGACTGTCCTTTCATGGTGCTGCATCCGGTCAGGTGACAAAGGAGTAGTCACATAGCTTCTCTGAGAAATGCCTAGAAATGACTGAAAAGCTCAATACATGGTGTGTGCTGTGGTTGGGGTTTGTAATGCTCATTACAATAACATGTGTGTGTATATGTGTTTGTGTGTGTGTGTGTGTGTGTGTGTGTGTGTGTGTGTGTGTGTGTGTGTGTGTGTGTGTGTGTGTGTGTGTGTGTGTGTGTGTGTGTCTGTGTCTGTGTTTGTCTGTGTGATGTCCAGGTGGGTTTATGTAATAAGGGCTGTGCAGGCTGATGCTGAGCTGATAGTGTTGAGGAAGCTGCAAGGTGGGATGCGGGGAAGCATCTCTGTTCAAAAGTGCAGGATAATCTCCTCGTTTATGCCATAAATCACAGGCCCTTCTTTTTCATTTGTCAACAGCAGGTCAGAGGTTACCGCTTTCATTTCACAAGATAAATCACCTAATGCTGTTGATCCACTCCTTTCCAGTCCAAGCTGTTTAATTGGGCACAATATTCTTCAAGGACTGCACACACACAAACACCAGTCACTCATGCATGTATGTATACACTATATTTGTGCATGGACACATGGTTAATGTCTGTTTTTCTATATCTTTTAAATTGCCATTAGTCCGACAAGATTGCTATTCTCCTGGGTCTACTAAAGCCAAGTTGTTCTTATTGTATTTCCTCCAGGATAGATTCAATTTGTAAGAGTCAGAGTGTAAACAGTTCAATCATACCCTGCTGCGCAGTGTTGTTCCGGTGTTTGTGACAATTCGTGGTTTTAGTAATTATGACAAAATGTTTTTCACTAATCTTTGAAAGTGGAGAAAGTGTCCACATGTTTGAAGATAAACCAAAAGACTGCTACATTTCTTTGGTGGTTTTACATTTTCTCGCCTCTAGTATTTATGTCTAGCCACTAAAGAAATGCCAGTAACTGAATATTGCTTTTTCTACTTGGCACTGTGTCACAAATGGAAAAATAATCTTATATAGGTGACAGTTTTATTACGTTATAAACTGCAGATTAAATTTGACAATATCATGTAATCTAATACAAGGACACTGCAAACGACAACCTGAAAAATAATAGTGTAATTGAGTCTAAAAAAAACTTCGGCTACACAGTCACAACAAAGATTTTACATAATCTGCACAAAGGTTGTATTTATTGCAGGGCTATGGTATTTCATTTCACTGTGTTGTACTAATGTGGGTTTTATGCCCATTTTAAAGGTTCAATTGCCTATATTTCACATTATCAGCACTCTCCTGAAATGTTTACTCTTAAAGAAGCAGAAGAAGTTAAACATTACATGTCTTTAGTGATTAAAACATAGGACAAGGAAAGATCAACACAGATAATCTAGATGTTTTTATCCACAAAGTTACGTTGTAAAATTAGATCTTATACGACATACATTAATCTTCAAGACCTTTTCTTTCCTGTAATAGCTCTAATGTGATTAGTGCATATTAACTTCCTGTATTCCTCTTCCTGCTATCCTTCTGATACAGAAAACCAGCAATTTATTGGCTCTGAAACGACCTACCAAATTATTTATATATTTTATTTTATGTAATATTTAAAGGGAGAGTTTTTTCCCCCTAGATGTACCAAATATGTCTACATACACAGTTCATATTGCAGATGTGTGTGTGTGTGTGTGTGTGTGTGTGTGTGTGTGTGTGTGTGTGTGTGTGTGTGTGTGTGTGTGTGTGTGTGTGTCTACGCAAACCATAAAGATAACATATCTGTGTTCATTCTCTGTCCATCTCTCCTGCCTTTATTTTGTGTACCCTGCTTGTCATTCCCTCATTTTGTGAGCCGTACAGCATGTGTTATGTTTATTTTATTTTTTTTAACTGCAAATCCTCTGTGTGATAAATGCAATGTGGTCAGTTTATAAGAGGGACAGAGTGAGGCTAGGGAAGGATGGTTGCAACATGTGCTCGGTCATGTGTGCTGTGATCGATATGCTTACATCGTCCTTTCAAGGCGCTGCCTTGAAGACCCGCCTCACTGCTCTGATTGGCTTCAGCAGGGTTTGTGGCTGTATCCGACAATGTGACTTGAGGCTTTCAGTGGTTTCTAGTCTCTGTTTAAAAATGCCAAAGTTTCTCCTCTTTTTGCTCTCTGTTTGGCATATCTCTCTATGTTACAGTGAAAGAATATCATTATAATGAAGTGAGTTAGTGTTGCATGTAATTCTGTGTCACTGAGCCTGCTGTGTGTGCCTCCTGGTAGGGCTGCAACACTATGTAGTGCGCCCTCCCCCCAAAACTCAATTTAACAGGAATGTTGCATAGATAGACATTAATATACATACCATTTAAAGGCACTAGGTCTAAATCTTATTCAAAACACTGAAAAGGCATTTGTGTATGAGCACTGTAACGTGCAGACATGTATATGTATATGTACAAATGTACTCTTTCCCCCATGCAGACACACCCAGCTCAGTTCCCCGTCACATTTAATTAATAATGCATATATGCAGGGTTTTAATGGCGACACTGTAACATTCCCTCTTAGGTCTCTAAAAAATAAACCTTCACCCTCAGTGTCAGGATGTTTTATATCTAGCTGTGATCAACCCACAAATTTATACGCATGAAAAACGGTTCACAGGCAGTCCAATCGCATTACTGAAAATATAACTGCCACAGATACATGAAAGCCATATAGTCTTTCCTTCTCTCTTTTTCCCCCTCACACATCCTCGCTCTCAATCTCTTCCTCCACCCACTCGAAAGCCCAAGCGTGTAATCTTGTTGGTTTTGTACACATGTGTTGATGTCATCATTGTGAACATAAAATATTTCCCCTATGGTTCTTAAACGAGGCTTCAGGAGTGCAGTTTTCACTCACTGTGCTTATTTTTGACTCAGTACTGCACATGGGCAGGACTTAACAATAAAATGAATTCAACAGCAGTGCTGCTTTGCCAGTAGTAATACTAAAAAAAAGGAAGATCAGTAGAGAGCGATGTAAAGTAATGCAGCGTGATTCAAAGGCATCACTGTTGAGAGGCAGGTCTAGTGATACCCAGGAGAAAAAAGGATTTTCATCTACTGCACCTGCTTCCATTGTGAGATTATATACAGACGTGTGCTGTGACACAGAGCCCGGGGTTGCCACTCACTTGAAAGAGAAAGAAAGGCTGAACTGAGGGACAGGGATGCCCACTGTAAGTTGGATCTTGGCTGCATTGGTCTGATGAAAAACATGAATTAGACTCACAATTAGTGGAGCAGGGTCGGCATTGACAGACTGCGGACTACTACTTCCTGATCTTTTTATACAAATACAATATTTTCATTGTGCCTTGATTTGTGAAGCAGTACCTTTTCACCTGGCTGGCAGCAGTGAGGTTGAGCTGTTGCGGCCCCTTTAAGAGCAGCTAGTGAAGCGCTGTTGGTGCTGCTGCTGCTGATGGCAGCGCTGCCAGTTGATTGGCTGTGGCTGTCAGGGCTGAGGTGCTGGAGGGATGCTGCTACGTATCTCTCTACCTCCCTCCCTGCCTCTCTTTCCCTCTCTCTCTCTCTCTCTCTCTCTCTCTCTCTCTCTCTCTCTCTCTGTGTGTCTCTCACTCTCCATCTCCCTCTTGCTTGCTCGCATCCCTCTGAATAATCCACATCTAGGGCAAGCTGGCTGAGAGGCGATCCAGTGCTCAGCTCCTCTCTGCAGGCTGAGAAAAGAGACAGAGAGAGAAAGACAACGATTTCCAAAGCAGGAGGAAAACCGTGAGATTTTGACGGATCGGGAAGATACCAAGAATTAACAGAGGAAGGTTTTCATCGGCGGATATCATTTATTTATACATATTGTTTATATATCTATATATATATATATTTGTACACACGCATATAGATATTTATATATATACATTTATCCCTGTACATAACTGTATTTGTGTTTGTCTGTTTATATTAATATTTTTATATGTATTTGTGTGTGTAAATATATATGATATATAAACAAAAGAATATACATATATATATCTATGAATTTATATGCGTATCACTGTGAACCAAGAGAAGCAAGAGGAAATTTCTATCATCGGGGCTGGTCTCTGATTGTGTGGTCGTATACAATATTTTGAATACTTCCTTTGATCTTCTACGTCAAGAGGACAAAGACTACGTGCCCATTTTGTATTTTTTGTTTTCCTGTTTCCCGTCCCTCTTGATCTTTTTTTTTTCTACACCCGAGAGGAATAAAGCGGAGAGTGACAGGATTTGACGAAAAAGGGAAAATCTGTAGAAATTCCTGTGATTAGTGTTATTTCCATCGGCATTAGCACTCTGTGAGCCGATCACAGCTTGCTGTGTGAGATCTGAGGAGGCAGCAGAGACAGAGTGCCACGCCGCTCAGCTCAGTGTCAGCCTAGCCAGCATGCACAAACACCACCACTGCTGCAAGTGCCCAGAATGTTATGAGGTGACCCGTATGGCTGCCCTGCGTAGGATGGACGCCCCGTCATATGGAGGAGACTGGCAGGCCGAGCCCTATGGATACCCGCCTGGGTACGGGGGAGGCCAGACCTTACCCCCTCCGGCCTCAGGCGGAGGTGGAAGCATGGGAGGAGGAGGGGGCACTTTGGGGAGAAGTAAGGGCAAGATTATGTCTGGTGGGGGCCCTGGAGGCCCCAACCCAAAGGGCCAATCCAAGGGTGGCCCCAAAGTAAACGGAAACAACTCCAGTGGACAGGGCGGATGGTGGCCCGAGTGCACCTGTACCAACCGGGAGTGGTATGACCAGGTAACTCATCTTCCTCACTCTGTTAGATAGCTCAGACCTTTGGGGCCTAGCAGGGTTGACTGGGATCAGATGGACTGCCGCTGTAGTAAAACAGAGACCATCATGCATCAGCTGTCGGTTTATGGAAGACAATTCCTATTTAGTATTCATCTCAAGCCTACCGTTTTCCCATTTGTTGACTGTAATTCCTCAATTGGAAGCAGAGTAAGGAGAACAGAGCAGGACTGATCCAGTTCCACTGTGCACACATGGAGATGATTTTCATGTTGGGATTTGAAGGAGATGAGTTAATGCTGATACATTTAACACACCTTGTGTGTGTCGTCAAAAGGCTTACGCTGATGCAGTTACCATAGGCCAAAAAATGGTGCATTTTCATTCAATGGAGCAGCACTGAGATGCAGTTTGCAATTATTTTAAGTTATCTCTCGAGCCGTTAACTCCAACATTACAGACCGACTTTGTACATTAGATGTAGGAAATAGATTTATGAGAGATCAACTAATTGTAGGATTGTGTCTCATTAGCTCAGAGTAGAGGAAGAGATGATGAAATCGATCTCTGATTCCAGTTCCATTTCTTATTTGGCCTTTGTTTTTTAGCAAGCCATTCTGCTCAAAAGAATCACAATATAATGAATGTGAAAGAAATAGCGATTCATCAGTGATCGGTGTCTAACCGCTGCCCGTCATACATGCCGCACAGTGTGAATGAAACTGCCTCTTTACATGCACTCCCATTTTGTTTCTATTTTCTCCATGTATTTACATGTATTTATAAATCACAGTTGATAAAAGGTCAGAACAGCTTCAGAGGCACAGTCTTTAATTAAGGAAGGTGCATGTATGCGAGCATGAGAGTGAGCTTGGGTGGGGGAAGGGTAACTTGGTGAGATGAGATCCAAGGAATGGTTCACGCTGTGCATGAGTATGTGTCTATGTAGGCTCGTATTTGCGGCAAGTGAAGCCGCTGCATTGTTTGTGGTCCCTCCGTTTATGTCTGATCGTGTTTTGAGCAAGAAATGTGAGGCAATGGGAGGAAGGAAGGTGAGAAGAAGCACAGGGGTAAAATGGAGGATGAAATTTCAGTGGCAGAGTGGAAGAGATCCCCCTGAGCTGAGCCCACATATGAGCCGCAACCTGACTGATATTAGCAGATTACTACAACCAAGGAGAGGTTTGAGGAGGCAAAAATAGATTGACACGTTCTCTTGGTTTGTGTAAAATCTATTGCAAGCTTTTTCTTCCAGACCAATGAGGCTTATTTCATGTTTCACACGTTTGAAAGCTCACAGCAGATGTCATTATGTAAGCATGTATTGCTTACATGGAGATTTTACTCTCCCATCAGTATTACCCCCTAATTTAGTTCTAGTTCTACTGCTCACTTACAGCATATGTATTCCATATTCAACTATACAATGAAACAAATTAGTATCTTAATATGTTGCATCGTGATTCAGGTAGGAATCTTATGTTGTTGTAACAGCACAGTTAATGGATAAACCACTCTATAGAATCCTATCTGGTCTTGTCCTTTCGAAGGATCCTTGCTCTCTTGCTGCGAATGTGCACCACACAAAAACTCTGTAGAGAAATGTCCAACCTGGCATTCATGGTTTCAGTCAAGGAGTATCTACATTGGAATGAAAAGAGCTGGAATTACAGAGAATGAATCAGTGATGGATGATGGTGGGGGAAAAGCAGCAGTCAGTGGGGTGAAAATGCTAAGGTTGAAAAAGAGAGAAATAAGCCAATAAAGGCAGGCAGTGGGCCTGGAGAGGGGGAGGGGGTTATATAAGAGGAGGCAGTTGGTGGTGCTGTCAGAGAGAGAAAGCAAGCAAGGTCCTGACACTTTGGACAAGCATCTGTCCCTCCATCTCTTTAAACAGACGTGTGAACGGCCAGTATGTGCTCCCCCCCTTCCTATGAACGGGCCATAGCACACGGCATGGATGGAGATGCACACCCACCACCACCCCCACCTTCCTCAGCTCTCCTCAGTCACCGTTGCTCATCCTTGGATGGGAAATGTGAATGCTACCCCTCCCCCACTACCTATACACAGCCGGAGAGCAGGGCAGTTATCACACACGCCCAACCACGCACGTCTATTATTGTATAGCTTTCATAACAACTCGTGTGTTTGGATGCTAGCACGATGAAAAGCAATAACCTTGCACAGTCATTCAGGATAATCTCAGCTGGCTTTTTGTAGCTCGATCATTGACATTTTCAAATGGCTTCTGTAGCCATGAACATTTCATGTATGTGTGAGGAAATCACTACACGATCCCCAAGACATAATGATGGCATATTCATTTCATGTCATCTATTTACTACACGATTGTGCTGCTTTTGTCAAGAGCTTGCTAGGTTAATTATGGATTGTTGGGACTATAAGAACATTCTTTAAAACAAGAGCTTTTGAATTTAAATCTGAGAAAAGTAGAGACCTCGGTCTACTGGGAGCTTCAGTCAGAAAGCTCCCTCTTTCCCCTGCGGGCTCCAATATGTCTTTGTGTGTTCTCCAGCTCTGTGGCTAGGATTAGTTTAAAATATTAATTGGATTTTACTTTATTTATTAGTATCAAGATTTGGTCCAAAATGCTTTGCCAGAACCATTGTTTATAACAGGCCTCTGTAGTGGCTGTGGTGCTTTAAATGAATGCATAGGCACAGTGGGTGTTCCATGTCGAAGACTCCCATAGGTGATTAGGACTCAAAAGCCTTCAGGCCTTGATCAGAAATGTGTGTGTGTGTGTGTGTGTGTGTGTGTGTGTGTGTGTGTGTATGTGTGTATGCGTGTGTGTGTGTCTCTTACAGTCACATTAATTGATTGATTGATCGGTGTCATTGGTTTGTACATCTGTCTGATGAGATTTAGTTCGGGCCGGATTTGATTTGCCATTCCTGTAACAGCAACCCAGAGAGTATTAACGGATGGGATTTACACGTGCTCCATGGCCAAATGTATTGAGCTGGATCCCCTACTGTGATCTTGAAAGTCCCTATCAAAAACCTGGAATATTCTCATCAGATCAAGAGAGATTTATCTATGAGCTTGTCTTGGAATAAAAAAGGCAAGAAATATGTGATCTGAATGAAAGTGCACTCAGCATATCCATACATTTTCTTTAAAACATCTGGTGTGAATGATAACACCAAGATGTACATTTGCAGTTCCTGTCAATGCATTCAGTCCAGTGTTACACAGAATTACTGCACGGCTGTTTTTTAAGTCTCGAGTAAAAGAAGAACATTTGCATATATTGTGTGTAACATTACATGCCAGTATTTTTTTTCTCTGATAGATGCACTACTTGGGTTTAACCCTTATGATGATGAGAAAAGTAGGAATCCAAGACTTCAGTGCTTAAGTTTTCCTTTGCATATGTGTATGCTCCAAAATGTTTGATCTTTTCATATTTGATTATTGATTTGACCATATATGTATTGGTTTGAATATGTATGATATGGTATTTTAAGTTGGTGTTCTTAGCATCTTAGCATCAAGTGAAAGTTGTACATTAGGAAGGTGACTTTCGACAAAATGTTCTTTTCAAATAAATATATTCTATGCTAATAATTTTAACAATTATGATAGAATATCACCAAACATTATTAAAAAATATATATTTTATTGTCTGGTATGATCCCACCAGTGATGCCAAAGCACCTGTGATGTCATAATACCTCTGACATCACTTTTAAGCTTCAGCATTACCCTGGCTTCAGATTATATTTCATCTGAGGACCCTGCTCCCCCATGCTGTCCCTCCCTTACCGCCACACTCTCATCCCAAAAACCTTTTTTTTCAGTAGGAGGCAAAAACAGGCTGAAACAGTGTAATTACTCTTAGAAATATGTCTATACTGCAGCTCAAACCCTGTATTCAACTAAACAATGTGAAATGTTTTGAAACCTGCTACAGACAAGTGCTCCATTTTTTAAAGATTTTGTCGTGCATTATTGCATCTGCCACAAACTTACATAATGTATGTTTTAACCATCGGTGAAGTGTAAATGTTTGAAGAGTTTAGATTTCAGCACCAAGAAAATTATGTAATGTGATATCAGTAAACTGCACACAGCATGTTTAGCTAAACATTGATTGTTTTAGACCAAAGGACACAAAAGATGCAAAAGATCTCCAACTTTTTCAAGAAGCACTCTGCTCTTTAGGAGACAGCTTGTATTTAGTTATTATGTTATGAGTTGTCACAAAAATGTACTCAACTAACACCATAATTTAATTTTGGCCAAACAGGGCAGATCTTACTTAGGTAGTAGGAGATGATCTTCTCTTCTACAACTTTGGTGCATTTTTACATCCAAAATCTTACATTGTGTAGCTTTAAACATACCCCTGTGCTTAAGCCTACCACAAGATATTCTTTCAAACCGTGCACAGAAATTTAAAGATATTTTACCACCGTGAGCTCTGATGGTAACAACAAGAACACCTCTACAGTAGTTTCTATGAACTCAGGTTGTTCCAGTCAGAAAGTAGAACAGCTACAGTCGCCTGAGTTCCACAACCTTTACTACTGTGTGTTTGGTATTACCTGCAAATAAAAGATTAAGGCAATAAAATCCAGTACAGTGTAGTTTCTTCTCCTAATGAGCATCAACAATTTTTAAGCATGTATAGGAGCTAACAGGCTTTGTACAAGAAACCCAATGTTATCAGCCAATACTGTTTAACCTAAAACAGTTTTAAACGTCCTGTTACAAATTTGCAAATTTGGCATTCCAAATCCACAATTTGTTGCACAAAGCTTTTGCTTTTTGCCACATTTTGGTACAAGGACTACATGGAGCAGTAGCTATTGGTTCTTATCAGGGTTTTTGCCATTTAATGCGTCATCCTACCTTGCTCACTTGTCATCATGTTAATATACATGCAAAAGGAGAAAAAATACACTTGTTGGTTAATGTGAAAGAAAAAGAAATGTGTTGCAACGCAGATGTTTAGTTTATGCAAGAAAATCATTGCATCTCTTTGCGCTTAATGCTTTGGTATTTGCACATTTGTACTTCAAAACAATACTTTTGTATACTTTTGCAGTTATATATTACACTGAACGTTATTATTGCCACAATAATTTAATTATGATTGAAATGCCAACATTCCATTTTACATTTTACAGATCTCATACAAATTCATAGCACATGATTTAATTTTAGTTGTCTGCTAGCAAACCTCCTACATCATATCTTCCCTTCTGTGCTTGCCTGTCTCCCCCCCCCCACACACACACACACACACACACACACACACACACAAAGAGATACATTATAAGCACACACACCCATGCCTGACACAGACATTTACTGAGAAACAAAGTGTTCCATACCCATGAAAATTTGGGGTTTAAAAGAGGATGGGGAATCATGGGAAATGCACTATGAAACAAGGGAGACAAGGTGCACTGCAATATTTATGTGCACTTTGACAAAAGTTAGCTTTTTATACGCTGTAAGAGGGGTTAGAGACGGAGCGCCTGAGAAAAGGCCAGTCAGACATTGACATGAGTGTACAAGGGAGAAAACCGACAGCATTATGGAAGCTGATGCAGTTGATCTGTGATGTGGAGCTGCTGTAGCTGCGACCCAGGACCTCAGTTGTCTCGAATCCCACCTCCTACACTTCTCTTAAAAGCCTCCACTCAGCTCTGTTGTTCCTTACCTTTACGGACCGAATCTGCTCTTATTGTCTTAACATAGGATTCACAGAAATGTGTTGTGTCCTCTGCCAATGCCAATTTAATGCTCATTAAGTGATTTACTCATTACTGCAGTTTGGCTACAGCTATGGGCTGCATATATATATATATATATATATATATATATATATATATATATATATATATATATATATATATTTTGTACAGTTTACAGGTGCACTCGCCTGAAGCTGCGTGTGTGGAGGTGTGTGTCCTGCTGGAAGCAGAGGCTACCATGCCCCTGTGATCCATATGGTCATTGTCAGAGGCCCTGCCAGGGCTCAGCCCCATATCAGTTCGCCTGTTCCCCTCTCTGGCGCTCGCTGCCAGCTAGGGGAGGAGGGGAGAGAAGAAAGGAGAAGGGAGAAGGGAGGGGAACGCCGTTTGTTTGTTGCTTGCCTGCTTTGTTTTATTTAGGGTTTTTTGCTGATCACAGTAGCGACTGGCCTAGAAATGTGACTGTGCTGTGCAGGGCAGAGTGGACTCCTGATTCAGCGATGGAAACATCAGATTTTCTGTGAGACAGGGAAGCGATGGACATGGGGATGGCAGCGTTAAACGCTACACCACTGATGCTGTTAATTAAAAGAATCAGACGTCGTGCGTGATAGATTGTATGTGCAGATGTGAAAGCTTTTTTTTCTTCCTGCTATGCTAGATTTATTTGTAGCAAGAATGTGCCTATACTCTCAGCAGGGTACACTAGCTCCATCACCCACATGCTGCCGTGGAATATGTGTATATCCGATCAATATCAGAGGAGAGCTAGTCCCTCATCCTTCTGACTCCTCTTCATTTTTGTGGGGGTGTGTGGGTGCTTTCAACAGCGTTTGTGCTTTCATTGCTTTTATTCAACCATCATATCAGCTGTTATTTTGGTAACACGTTACAATAAGGTACACAGACTCCTGAGTAATTACAGTACCATCGAAACAAAAAGCTAGCTGTTGACTAATGAATACAAATAACTAATAATTAAGTTCCAAATTATACAAAATCATTGATTATATAGTAGATATTCATAAGGTTCTCGAGACTAGACTGACAGGAGATATTATGTTAATAAGAAGTGTTTATTGATTGGTTTTGTACATATTTGTGAATCTGCATACTGACCACATTCTGATTTTCTTACCGTAAATCCTCTAACAGGCTAAGTCTTTATTTATAATTATTCCCCTATTTTATAAGTAATATCTTATTATAGTTTCACCAGAAGCCTTCATGTTTTCTGATCTGCTCCTGTTTTAATTAGCTTTTTAAGAAACTGAAAGCTTCCCATGTTTTCTTACATACATCATACCAAATACCACAGCACTAATTCCATCCGTACAGCAATGTAATCATTACGCACTCACCCCTCTTCTCTAACAGAAATACGGTTTTCATTCACTAATTACTTCCAGTCCCTTCCATTTTGCAGTTTTTAAATTCCTTTTAAAAAACTGTCAATGAAACCCAACACTTCCTGCTCCGATGTTTCACATTAAGAGCGTTCTTGTGGCTCAAAGGATGTAATCGCTACCATTCTAGGTAGGCTTTTAATTTGAAACATCTGCAGGAAGTGTTAGGTTTCATTTATATTAACTTACCGTGGCTTGATAAGAGATGACAGAATAGAAATGATTGAAATGAACGAATGAGTGAAAAGAGCATTTCTGTTAGAGAAAAGAAATGTGGAAATGTACATTACGCGGAATTTAACATGTCAGCTATCAGTCATTTGTTTTATATCTATGGTCATTTCACCTCCTCAGGGTTTTTGCCCGTACTACTTCGTGCTGGACTTGTCTATTGTTTGAACATAGGCTTTTATTTGAGAATTAACAGTATATTTGAAGCATCTTTACATTATAATAATTCTTCTATATGTCATATTGTTGGATTACACAGCCACATTAGAAACTAGCTAAGTGACATTTCGGCATGTCACAGTAGGAAAAGCACAGGTGTAAATGAATGATGTCTGAATTCCATTTAGCTGCTTCAGTTTCTGGGTCCTGGTATCGTGCATGCTGGCTCACTGTCGCAGTGTCACGGCTTACTGGGACACTCGAAGAGAACAGAGTCATCGTTGATGTTGCTTTTCATTGAGGTGGTTATCATTTGAAATTTTTGATACTATTGCCAACATGATACCTGAGTTTCAGTGCTAATACCAAATCATACTTTTTCGATTTCTTGCTTTGAGAAAAAAAAATATTTTTCTACAAAACCCTTTTTTTATTTAACAATAGAAGCTCAACTTCTCAAATGTTAAATGTTGGATAAACCAAGCAGCCATACAAGAAGGTTGCTTAAATCAGATACAGCGTAAAAGTAGCCATAATCAGAAGTAAAAGGTTCACTGCCGGACTATTTTTGATACTGAGCACTGCAGATAGATTTCTGCCAGTCCCAAAAATGAATTGAGGTTCGATATTCAGCCCTGGTTGTGAGCTTTTAGGTCAGTCACTCACACATGTTAAGAAAAAGTCAAAGGTAATTTTTAGCAACTTCACAGTAATATACTAAATCTACTATATACATTTCTTTAAAGGTAAACACATTCTTTAAAAAACAATCATATAGTATTTGATTCAGTTATCAGAAACTACTTGTTCGCTACTGCTTGTTCCTCAACTCACTCATTCATTGGTAACTACTCAGGAATTATTTTAGCTGACTATAAAGTGTTACCACTATGTTTGCCATTTCAAACACTACTACGCTACACTACTATTTTGTGTGTGTGTGTGTGTGTGTGTGTGTGTGTGTGTGTGTGTGTGTCTGTGTGTGTCTGTGTGTGTCTGTGTATGTGGAGGACATTTGGCGAATCAGTGCATTTCTTATCATGTGCAGCTGCTCTGAGTGCCATCTCTGTCTAATGCATTATCCAAGCAGCCCTTCAGCCATTTGGTCTGGCCTCTCATTTGTGTGTGTGTGTGTGTGTGTGTGTGTGTGTGTGTGTGTGTGTGTGTGTGTGTGTGTGTGTTTGTGTGTTGTTTTTCAGTGTTCTTCATTTCTATCATCTCCCTCCTGTCTTCCATTGCCCTTCTCCTCCTCCGCTCTTTCTTTTTTCGTACATAGTACAAATCAAAGGCTTAATTTTCGGGTATAGAGCAGTTTTCAGAGAGGACGCTGCAGCAGCAAAGAGCTACAGACCCGTGCTTCAGTATGATTAGTGTAGTTGAATATGCACAAGAACACCACATCTACGCCCAACCCAAATGTCTCATATCATGAGCCCATATCTCAGCAGTTGTGTTTGTAATAAAACGTTGAAAGAAAAAAACAGGTTATAAAAAAAAAAATCCTGTAATGACTCATAAGTTTGTCATGCTTTCATTTGATACCATGCTTTTATTATTTAAAATGTAGGTCTAGTTGTACGCTGGCTTAACATCAGATTCTTGTTTTAATTGATGATATAGATTGGTCAGCATAAATCATTTTCAATAATCCTGATAAATTTGGTCAAATCTGGAGTGATCTGTGCATACTGTTCTGCATAAACTGGATTGGTGCCATTAATGGTGACTTGTTTTAAGATATGCAAGACAAATTGAGCATATTAGGATGATGAAGTTATTTTAAACCTCTCTTTTGTTACAGTTCAAATTTGGGAAACAATTTGGGACTGTTAAACCACTGCTAGTATGTGTTTCTTGCCCTTATGCACTGTGGTTACAGTACTGGATTAGCGCATAATAACACTACATTTTAAAGGAAACTATTTTGAGCTGATATCCGTTTCTACAATCCTTTCAAAATTGTGCTTTTTTCTTTTGTTAAAAAAAAAATAATGTTCTTTCTCCACTGGGACCTATAAGGGGTGTTTAACAGTTGCATCTTCTTGTTATGTTAACAGTATAGTCATGCCGTATATTATGACAACATATGTTTGGCTCACATGGACTTCCTGTTTTCCCCCCACTGAGCCGACAAGATGAGAGGACAGCAAACATTTTCCAGACATATGTCTGTTGAATGTGCACAGAACCACAGATGATCCTTAAACATGTCCCTCTGTTTATTATCAGTCAATATATTCTATTAGTGAGAATCGACTCCAACTACCCGCTGAATTTGGAAAAACAGAAACACACATCTCCGTCTCAGAGAGAGAGATAAAGTGAGAGCATGCCCTCACCCTGTCACAGATATAAACAATACAAGCAATCCCAGCTTAATATCATACATCTTATTACACTGTTGATAGTATATCTCTGCCTTGAAATTACTTTTATGGATGTATTACGTTTTGTTTCCCTCTGTGTGTCTGTGCATTTTTGTTAATATTTCTTCACAATGTAACACAACCTTTCCCAATACAAGCCAAATCTAAATTCTTCCTCATATTACCACCTTTACTTGTGTAGATTACACTTTGAAATGGTCTCATGTAGCGTAAACTGTAGCACAATATGGGCATGATGTGCGTGATGTCACTTACAGCTTTCTAGATGGATGTTTTTATGGCTGGAATTTGGGTTTACGGTTTGTTGCTGTCTTGCCAGTGGTTTGGAAAGCAGCGACCACCACGACTGAGTGTGATAGGCTGAGCCACTGACATCGAAATAATTCCCAAAATCACCAGCAGGACACATATACTAATGGCGGTGAAATGCCATACGCTTTATAGACTCTAATTTTACTGTAAAATTTCCCATCAGTTCAATACAAACTGCATTTCTGTTTTCTTAGATCATCTTGCAGCCTTTAAAGGGAACCTGCATACTGGTTTAACATAAATTATAATAATTAAAGTATAATTCTGTTTGCTCATTCAGTCTGCAGCTGAGCCTTTCCTGCTCACCTCTGGCACAGTACAGTATGCATTACATACCGTATGTGTAGCACAGACTGGACAGGTTTAACAGACAAATCCATGTCCTGTGTTGGGTGCTAATCTACTCAAAACACCATGTTGGTCAACCTTTATTTGACCAAGCAGGTTGTGAGCAACCTGATTCTTCTGATGAATGCCCATGTCTGCAGTATTGAGGGTCTAAGTAAATGTAGTCTGCTGGATTATCGTGTTATGCTGAAAGTTTCAGTGTACAGCACATTGTTAGCAGGCAGTGGTCCAACCTCTCGGTTGGCAGCCACATTCTTACTTCTGTACAGTAATAATAACTTCATTCTTGGCTGATTATCTTTATGTTTTAGTGTATCAGCTTTATGTGTTGGCTTTTGTGATTGTCTTGGCTCCCAGTCAAAGATGTTTTTGCATAATTGAGTTTGTTTTATCACTAAATGAAGGCTGATACTATAAAGTAATTCCATCATTCACATCACATGTGTTTACGGTGGGTGTTTTTGTAGTAAATGTATAATTAGAAATCTAAGTAAGATTTGAAATTGGATGTCTATTCTGAGAATCTCTTAATGTAGATTAACCAACAAATATATAGATTAATGTTAGCTGAGGGGGAAAATAGAAAACCTCCCATTTGATATATAAATCTTGAAGCAGCCTTATAGCACAAGTCAGGTACTTAGCCAATGGGCAGATGTCAAAGCAAGGCCAGTTGGATTTTATAGAAGAGTTTCAGAAAGTACAGTATGGCCAAGCTATCATATTAGTCTTTCATAGGAATACAATATCATGTATTGTGCAAATTTGTTAGACCTGTCCAGCTTTGTACTGATAATAATTATCTGCGGCTAAAGCACAGTCTGTATTACATTCTTTTATAAATTCAAACCGGTTTTTGTTTTGTCACCTCAGAAATCACCCTAATGAGTGGAGATTGTGGTATCTGTAGATGCTCATGACGCATTTGACAATATTTGAAAATTATATTCTGAAATAGGACGTTTGCATTTGGGCCCTTTTCCATTCCCAATGCCGGATTCTACAGTACATAGTCCAGAATATATTTCTATACTTGTGTGTGTGTGTATATATATATATATGCAAACCGTTCTGCCACCTCTGTGAAACCTTTACTTGTAAAACAAATTGCCCAAATGTTTATTGAAAAGAAAACCCCATCTTGACAAAAATGCTGTAAGCTACTATAACTTTATTAGACAGAATTGTATTTTCTTTTTTTGTTATCATAAACAGCTGTGTTAAAGGTCAACTGCTGCCATTCAACAATTACAGACAGAGTTGCCTTTAAGATGAAGTCCCACAAGCCGAGACGTGTGAGGGAAGAACAAAGCAGACATTGGTGTTTTGATGTTATATAGCAGTTGCAAATAAATCAGTACACATTATTGTGAAATGCAGGTGTCATGTCTGCCTCAGCATATAGGGGGAGGACTTGCTCTCTTGTAATTACTTTTAAAGTTGGCAGATGCATTTATTTCCCTACACTGTGCTCTTCCATGTGTACATTATGTTTCCTCATGATAACACAGATGAAGGGTTAATGCCTTTGCACCTTATACTAAATAAATGTCAACGAGATGTATTAATATTTTGAAGACAGAAAGTACAAGCTTAGTTGTATTGTACACTTTCATGTAGTTGAGAACCTTGTAATCTGATACCAAGGATGAGTCTATGGTGAAGGCATTGTCATTGACACAGCAACTTTTCAAATATATATTAATGTCCTAATTGGTTACTTTGCAAATTGCTTTTTGTTTCCCTTTCAGTGGCAATATTCCCAATCCAGGAAATGTAATCTTCTTAAATTGCACCAAGGTCATAGAGAGAATGTTGGGTGAACGTTAAGTGTACAAAGCACATGAATTTGCATCCTGCATCCCACTTGTTGTAATGTTTAGGCAACTAAAACAGCTGGTTAAGGTTAGACATTTCAACATTTAATTTACATTTAACTTGGGTAAGTATCTTTTCCTAACCTTCATCAAGTGCTTACCTAAACATAATCCTAATAACATTAAAGGAATAGTCTGACATTTTTGGAAAAATGTGCTTTCTTGACGAAGAGTTGATGAGAGGTTTGATACCCTCATATCTGTACGTTAAATATAAAGCTACCACCAGCATACAGTTAGTTTAGCTAGGCGAAAAAGGACTGGAAGTAGCAGGAAACAGCTAGCCTGACTCTGCGGTAAAAATATAAATCTGCCTAGCAGTACCTCCAAAGCACAATCTTCTCATCTAACTATTGGCAATAAAGCGAATAAGTGCTTTCTAAAATGTCAAACAATTTCTTTAATCATACATACTAGTTGCCAGGAGTGGGTATTGTCGGGAAAAACAGTGAGGACAGTGTGTCGTTGACAGTGAGTATTTTGTAGGATGTTCATTCTGAACATTTTGCATTTGCAGTGAAGAGCTTGCAGATTTATTTTTTTGATTTAAAAAAAGATGTAATCCAGCTGGCATTATGTTTCCTAAGTATAGATTGATATCGATTGCCACATGTCATAAAAATCCTCAGTCCTGTGTTCAAAAAGCAGCGACACCAAGCCCTCACCGAATGTGAACCAGTGAATGTCTTTTCAGTTGTCAGTTTGGGCAGTGATGATGCAAGAGAGGAGGGGATGCAGGAGTGTGTGTGGGGGGTGGTGGGGGTGAGAGGTGAAGAAATGAGGTGTGGTGTAAAGAAAGAAATGAGAGGTGTAGAAGGAAGAGGAATGGAAAGAGAAGATGGGGGGGGCAGATATGAGCATGTGCTCAGGCACAGCCCTGTGTGTTGCCATGGTGCAGGCTCAGTCAGAGCTGCACAGTAGCTTTGCTGCTCAGCTAGCTAATTACCCGCAGACAATGTTGATACGCAGGCGGACAAAGCCTTCTGGATTTCCAAGAGCTCTTTTTGAATTGCCGTACTGGCACACAAGTACAAGTAAAGGAACAATCTATTTATATGTAGTTTGTTGTATCTAAGATGACGACATCATCTAAAAATGAAAAGTGAACAGCATTTCTGAACATTGTAGTGGTGCTTTGCTGTGTCAGCCGTGCCACTTGTGTAATATCAAGAGCTCTTCCAGCACAGCGCTTCATTGTCCACAGACTGCCGCTGCTTACTGAGAGCCTGCAGATCCTGATCAGCCTGCTTATAAAACCCAATATGGGCCATTGTGGATTAATATTCACCATTAAAATGTCCAATTATGTAATCAGACAAATCCAAGCCCTGTTCACTAGAATATCTCAGCAGGCAGGAATGAGAGAGGGGAGGGCGGTCAGAATGAGAGTAATGATGCAACATCGGCATTGTCATGCATCTAGAATTAAAGAACATTTGTATCTTTGTTCAAACGAAGATCTTAGTTGAAGAAATTAAGCCTGATAATGTTTAGTGTAACCAGGTTCAAATGAAAATCTAAAATTCAGAGTTAAAGTGTGTCTTTCAGTAGATATAGAAAAACATATTGTAATATCAAATTATTAAATCATCCATTGCATTTGGTTTCAACTTCTCAAATGTGAATGTTTGCTGTTTTTTTTAGATTTTCCTTATAGTAAGCAGAATTTGTGTTATGGACTGTTGGTCAGACAAATGAAACTGTTCAAACTAACTAGGCTTTGGGAAATTTTTATTCATATTTTTGACAATGAATCAATAAATTAGGAAAATAACCATCAGATTATCCCATTATGAACATAACTAACAGTTATGCAGCCCTAATTATTGCCATTATCAATTCATGTTAAATGTTATGAATCGATAATTTTGAAAAAAAAATTGAAAGAAAACAAAATCTGTTAAATTGACTATGATAAAACAGAAACAAGCAGCAAATCCTCATGTTTGAGAAGCTGGAACCATCAACTTTGTGCCTGACAAATGATTTAAACTGTCAAGCGATTATCAAAATTGTCGTTAAATATTTTCCGGTCAATCAACTAATCGATTATGAATTAATTGTTTCAGCACTAAGACTTGGTTTCTCAGAGGAGTTTTACTTTAATCACTTTTGCATTTTATATTATTGATACATTCTAAAAACTGGCAACTACTGTTTATCTTACTGCATTCACATTGTATTTCTGTAGCCAGAGTCCATATATTCTGTCCAACAGAGCAGGTTGGTTGTGTTTTGACAGCCAGCTGGTATTAAAGGTGCAGTAAGCAATGCTGCGCGAAGATTGTTGATCAACTGCTCAACTGCCAAACAAATAGAACCCCCCTTTCAGAATCTCCTCCCCCCAGATTCATGGATGCACATTGCCATAACGACCACTTTTGTTAGTGTCTCTCGCATTGCCAGACCTTCCTCCACAACGCTGCGAAGGAGGGTCTGGCTAGTCCACACAGCATTCCAGCATGGGAGAAAAAAGTGCTCTTGTTTATTGGCATTTCTTTAAACATAATACACACAATATAAAGTAAATATTAATGGACAAAGCATCCGGTTCGCCGAAGTGCTGCAAATGCAGAAGTGCCTTAAACCTGCATTCTATCTGAATTCCAGCAGGGGGCAACACATGCAGTTGCAAAAGGAGGTCGGTTTCTGTAGAAGTCTATGAGAAAGTGACCCACTTCTCACTTGATTTATTACCTCAGTAAACATTTTCATAATGAGTTTATGGTCTCAATCGCTAGTTTTAAAGGGGGCAAACCCGATTTTACCTTGCAAAGTTGAATAACGACAGTTTGGAGGGTAAATAGGACATACATAGAAGCTCAAAATCCCATTGATACCCCTTTTCTCTGCAAATCTCACATTTTCAAACTGCCGCTGAAAACGGGCGAATCTGAATCTAAAAGTTGACGTAAGCATCCAAACTCCTAGTCTTTGTCACGCCCCAACATTTGCATAGGGTACACCACTGACCTGAGGTCAGCTTAGTCTTCTGAATCTAGCTAGGTCATGCAGATCTCCAGAGGTGCGCTATTTAATTACTAAATTCACTTCTGAGACTTTTTTATCCGAGAAATCAACTATGTAGAGGTCAAATATGGGCCGTTTTACGAAAATTTATGGCTAATTGCAAATTTTGTCCAACTGTGTGCCGGAGTTCAGCAGGAGCTCAGCAGGCTACATGACAGTGGCCGGTGCTGCCTTGCCGCCCGGTGTGTCCTACTTCATAGACTCGCCGGAGTCTGTGAGCTAGCTGGATCTGCGTCACGAAGGAAGCCCGCGGCGCTCCATACCCGCGCAAAGTCACCGTATCTGGGTTACTGGACTACAAAATGCCGAGGCCCTGATGGAGCTCCAGGGCCTGCAGCTAGCCGCAATCTTTACCCATAGAATTGAAGGAACAGTAGCAGCTAATGAAATCCCTAATGTTCACAAAAATGCATTAAATTGAAATCGGACACCATTGTTAGCTTTATAAGACCTTGGGGTAGATGTTGTGTGACAAAATTCAAACTGTAAATATACTCTAGTTATGCCGGCAGCTGGCAGCCAGCCAGCTCCACGGAGCCCCGAGCCCCGGTAGTCCAGTACCTGAGAAACGGTGACTTTCACTGGGTATGGAGGTTGTCGTTTTCTCATCAGACTGTGTGGAGCTCCTAAAGTCCGACACGTCTTACCAAATTTGCAATTAGCCATCAATTTTCGTAAAAACGGCCCATATTTGAGCTTTATATAGTTGATTCTCGCTTAAAAAATTCTCAGAAGTGAATTTAATAACGAAATAGCCTGACAAACAATGTATAACTTTGCAGTGTCTGAAATATGAGACCTGCTGTCTCGTCTCCATTGTGTTTCTATGGGTTCGCTCAAACCAATCAGCGCGCAGCTCATCTAAATATTCATGAGCATACCATATTTGGAAGAAAAGCTCTTTTAGAGCCATATTCACAGGGTAGTTAAGGGCCTAATAAAATAGCATTCGGGCAATTTTCAGCCCAACCAATGTTACATACTCTATTAGGAGACCTTAAGGAACAGTGTGAAATACCCTATATATATATATATATATATATATATATATATATATATATATATATATATATATTCATTCTATCACCCCTTTAAGTCTTCTGCAATACAGAATGATGTTCATTTTTTGAATTATGGTCTCGTTGATTTTAAAATTGCCGATAAAGCAGGGGGTGTTTTAGGGCGTGGCTATGATGTGATTGCCAGTGAAAGTGTGTAACGTAAAATCGTCACATCCGCAACCAGGATGGCTGAGCCCGTAACGGCAAACTCGACGACTCATAGCAGATCGCCACAAACCAATGGGTGTCATCACACATGTTTGGCACCTGCTCGGGAAGGAACTTGTTTTGGTGGAACATGTGTACGTTCAAAGGTTGTTTTAGTCGTGCAACAGAAAACTCAGATTGGACAGATAGTCTTTGCTAGCTGTCTGGATTTACCCTGCAGAGATCTGAGGAGCAGTTAACTATAGTCCTCATAAATCGACTGGAGTTTAAAATGCCAACACAAAGGAAGCAGAAGGTAATGGACATCCGGTCGAAATGAGGGACATCTGGCGAAATTTCCGGCGGCAGCTGAACAATCCTGGAAATGAAACGTTGGTGATATAGACTATGTCTCTGCTGACTAAATGAAAGATGGCAGAACCTATGTTAGCTCACGTTAGGTTGTGGATTAGCAAACTGTCGCTACTGCTGTAAAGCCAACCAGTTGGGAGCAGCCATCACAAACAATAGCAAACAGACGAGGTTGAACTGACCTATTGAAATTCTTTGAAATCACGGAGGTTTCTGCAGCGTTGAAAAGTCTCACCGATGTTAACAAGGCTCTTCCTCCTTTCCTGGTCAACTTCTTCTTTAATGTGTATTCTTTAGTCCTTTTCCTCTTCTGCTGTTTCTCTGCAAACTCTTCTTGTTGATATCTCCCTGCCGCTGCTTCCCCCCCCCCATCACTTGCTTGAAAGCGCCACCTGTTGCTGATTGGCTGGAATAGTGTTTTGTGGCTCTTGCGCACCTTTCTTTTCAGATTTTTTTTTTTTAGAAAATAGAGAGCTATAGGTGACCGTGAGGAGATATTCGCAGAATTTGACAAAAAGTGTATTGGATTAACATTGCTTACTATACCTTTAAGTGTTTCATCACATGAACCTCTGTTAAAAGTGTTTCAGCCTTAATGGTTTGAGTGTTTTCAGATCAGTGTTTGTGTCATTTCTCCAGTCCAATAAGATGGCTGCTCTAGGGGCAACCTCTAGCTCACCCAGTAGAGTGAGCAAGCGCCCCATGTAGTCCTTGGCAGCAGCGCGGGTTTGAATCCGACCTGCGGCCCTTTTCTGTGGGCCATCCCCTCTCTTGCTCCCCCTTTCCTATCTATCCACTATCACTATCTAATTAAGTAAAAGCAAAAAAAAACATTTTTTAAGGGATGGTGTTTCGTTTCTGAACACAACCCGAAGTGGGCAGAGAAGAAGGGCAAATCTGGACCCTCGACAGGAGGCAGATTGATTTGGCAATCGCCAAAGTGCTACAAACGTTTAAAACAATGCCCTGTTTTTTCCCCTCTGCTGTTTGGCGCTAAATACATCAGCATATGGATAAATGTGCTCATGTATTCATAACTATCACAGGGAAACTAGAGGCACGGCTCTTGTTTCTGTTGCCTCGCCCGTTGTCCTACTTACTGTATTTCTTCATCACTTTAAACACCTACACTTATTGTGAGCCAAAACTCAGGCAAGGGTAGTGAATGGAGATATGTGAATGCATGGGCGTTCCCGACTGGAGCTTATAGAACAGCGTGAAACCATGACAGCAGGATCTCTGCTGCTGTATGTGGAGACAGGCTGAATGGGGACGAATGGTTTTCATTGGGTTTTGGGTCAAAGTTAGCCTTGTTATTTTCACTGTAGTATTTTTACAGTGGAGCTCTAAGTGCTCTGTATTTTCTGCCAGTAGTTTTATCGCTGTCTCATGATTTTGATTTGTGAACCAGTATCAGCTGAGGAGCTGTTTATTCCTGTCCAAAATATCACAGTCACATTTAAAGAAAAAGAAAAACTATGAACAAGTGAGTGAAGGCTTGTCTTGTAAAGGGCTGTAAAAGGAAATGAGAGACAAATCTTAGTTAGTTAGTTAGATTTGCGGCCTTAGGGGAGCGTGTTTGTTACAGCGTTGGGTTCATGGAGCAGAATCACAGTCCAATGTTCCCAATTAAAAGAAACGGAAAAAGTCGGAAACGACTAATTGCAGCTCAGAAGATTGTGTTCTGGGGTGCTCGGGAAAGAAATGAGAAAAATTAAGGTGACAAAAGTGAAACACAGCAGAGAGCTCTCCTTGTAAAAGTACAGAGCATTGTGGACCATCAGGTGTGTTTTCTGGTGGTAAATTGTTTCAGATTGTTAATTTTTATGTGGATCCCTCTTAACTGTAGTGAGATACTTTTCTGAGAGCTTCGGTAGTCGATAAATGCAAGATGCAAGGAGAGAGTTAAGACTGATGGAGGCAGCTTAACACCTTTATTAAAGGAATAGTTCAACATTTTGGGAAATTCACTTTCTGGCAGAGAGTTGGATGAGAAGATCGATACCACTCTGTGTGGCCGGTAAATATGAAACCTTAGCCTAGCACAAAGACTAGAAATAATGGGAAACAGCTAACCTCTGTCTACTAACAAAATTCACCACCATCCCTAAAGCTCATTAGTTATATTATATCTTATTTGTTTAATTCATGATGTTATTTCATAGATATACTGTATGTATATGTAGATACTGCCTTTGGCTTGTCAGCTGCATCTCTGACCATACACACTCATAGAAAAAGACAGACTTTTGTGCGACTTTTGTGCTGCTTTTGGATGTTCATGCGAAATTAATGCCAAACTAAGCAACATGGTATAACATTTCACAGATAAAAAAGGTGTTTTACAATATTTTACTGTTACATGTGATAGTAACACGATGTGTGTTATTGAAACGGATGGACTGCAGTTCCTTGTGTGGCCACTTGAGGTGAGTCATTCCCCGGAGACACCCATGTTTAAAAATCTCAACTTTACAGCAGAAATTAACATGTTTACAGCCTGGTACAAAAAATGATTTTGGTCTCTTTAGCTAATTCCCCCCTTCATGACAACTGTACAGGGGGTGAATCTTTCCATAACTGACCTGTTTTAATTACATTATGCTTAAAGCTACGTACTGTTAATATCAACACAAGATACGATATTTTGGTATGAAAACTCACACTTTTAAATTTGTCCAAGTGTCCTGTATCATAAATATATGTCTGGCATTTGTAGCAAAACCAATCGCTAAAAAATTATGATTTTAAATCTGGATAGACCTCCTGCCTCGATAGACAGCAGCAGCCAATGCTGTGCTGTATACATCTATTGGGTTGTGTGCCGTACTGTTTCTTCTCTGGGAGAAGTAACTTCCTGGAATGTCTGCTGGTTGCCTGGCAACTTCTCTCAGCCGATGACCTCGACATCACATCACACAACCCCTCGTAAAATGGCAAATTGTTGTTTTTTAAACTAGCTGTTTACCCTTGTTTCCGGTCTTTATGCTAGGATAACTGTCTATTGGCTGTGGTATCAATCCTCTCATCTAACTCTCTTAAGCAAATACGCTGATTTTCCATTATGTCAAACTATTGCTTCAATACAATAATGTTTGCTTTGTGATTACCCAAAAGAAAACCAGTGTCACAGAATAGTTTCATGTAAAATTCACAGATGCAGTGTAATGTGTAGATAGATAAATATCTGGATGCGTTTCTTACCTGTTGGTACAGTGGTGTAGTTCACCTGATGATGTCAAATTAAGACGGTTGGCTCAGCAACACCATCAGCATCTTCACAGCGTCACACAACATACACACTCAAACGCAAACAAAACCAAATAACTGCAGATTAATTCAACTAAATATATCTAACAAGTTCATATTCTCCATAATGACACCACAGCAGCTGAATAATACACCATTGTTGACTGAGGAGGCAACGTGACAGCTGAGAAAGCATCAAAATGGCAGCACTCACAGTTGTGTGTGGTTGTGCGCTGTCACCGGTACTCAGCGCAGGATCCAAAACACCAGAGAGGAACAAGCTTAGCAGCTCTCTCAGCTTAGCAACAAGGGGTAGCAACTAGTCAAGAGCTGTGAGGTAACACGCTGCAGTGACCTCTGATGTAGAGGAAGCAGTGGGGGCGGGATTATGTGAAGCATACTGATGACACTCGTACATGACAGGCTTCCTTCGTCATGGAGCCTCGCCACACGAGTACAATTGGTAACTTTCAGGCATGGCTGTTACATTGTGATTGAGCGTCTTGGTGTTGGCTTAGTGATGTGCGATAAGCCACTGATTTAAATTAGCAAGACAGTAATTGACAATGTATCTGGATACAAAAAAACAATAATGATTGATGATGAGGGATTCGTGTGTAATTATTAGCAGCAATATTCGAAAGGCAGAGATGACTCAATCAGAGATATAACACTGAGATATCACATACAAACAATTTTGCTTTAAGTTCATGTCATGACCTTCATAGCAAAGAATAATACTGAACTGGGTAGTCTATTTTTTTTTTAATAAAGTAATGGTTTATCTGCAACAATTTTGGTCGAGTCAATAGTACACATGCCCACATACTGTATGTACATCAAAGTTAAAGCGCACACACACACACACACACACACACACACACACACACACACACACACACACAGACTCACTGCTATGTTCAAACCTGATCAACTGTCATTAGACTTATAGAAAGCCTTCTCCAGCAACACTGTGTTATGAATATTCGTTACACTAAGTACTTTTCCCTTTGTGGCTGTACTTGTGAAGGTCAAACTAGCCAGCTCTCATTTGGAGCTGCTCAGCATGACAGAGAGGTAAGCCAGAGCATGCTTTTGTAATATTACATAAAGATGAGGAGGGAGCAGTGCTGACAGCTGTGACGGACTATTAATTATGGTTTCATGAATGCGCGTCTGCGGTGTGTGTTGGGAGAGTTAGGGAGAAAGGGGGGCAACACAGTCACAATGCTCAATCATAGTTATCAAATCCGAAAACTTTTAGCTTTAATGGGGCCATTTTATGGGTGAACTAATTAATTTCCTTGTGGCTGCCTTATTGAAATGAACGCCTAAATTCAGCTGGTGTTGTAGCAGGAGCGTAGGAGCAGTTGACCTTTACCGCTATGGGATTTTCCTTATTACATCTCGTTATTCCGCCTTTGTCCCCAACAAAGATTGCGACATTGAGTTTTGATGGCGTCTGTGAGTAAGACATCCCTCGCTGTCATGTGTTCATCCTTCTCAGCTCCATCCATCTGTAACTTCTTCTCTCACCTTGCCTCTCTCCTTCCCTCGTCCCTCCGGCACAGGGGCCCCAGCGTGAATGAGATGTTGGGTGCATGGTAATTGAGTAGGTATTGATTGGACTGCAGCGTGGCCTACAAGAGGCCAATGAGAGCCGGGGGATCAGAGCAGCACCACTGACTACGTCTCTCATTCCACATTCTGCAGGAAAACAAAAACGCAGTACCGCTAGAGGCATCAGAAAATGAAGGAACATTACATTTTTAAATAACATAAGTATGCCTTGTTCTCCTACATGTATCTGCTATCAGCTCTGACTTAAGGCCCAGGAAGAGCTTCCTTCAGCATTGGCTGTATCATTTGACTGACTGGGTGCATCATTGGAGCGGGGCTGACTGTCATATTTCACTGAGATGTCACCACTGGAGACTGAGCTGCCATGTCGGTGTGCCTGGCCAGAGAGGAACTGATGTGGAAATGTTTGCTCAGGAGGAAGGGGTTATGCCCAGTCAGCATGCCGCCGCTGTGCACATGCTGAACCCTCTTGTTCTTCCCCTCCACTCTACCTGCGATGAAGGCGAGGGTTTAAAAAAAAGTTATGCTGACGACAGGTGAAGAGGAAAGCTAAACTAAGTTAGCCGACTGCTGGCTGTAGCTTCATATTAACCACCCAGACATCCCTGCTCTTGACTCCATTGCAGGCATAACATCATTTTTGAGCTCATGACGTATGGATTGTCTGTGTGTGTGTGTGTGTGTGTGTGTGTGTGTGTGTGTGTGTGTGTGTGTGTGTGTGTGTGTGTGTGTGTGTGTGTGTGTGTGTGTGTGTGTGTGTGTGTGTACAGGTAGCACTGAAGGCAGTGTGGCACATCCAGCCCATGGCCAGGCATGTGTGAGCACAGAGCCGCATACACTGCAGTGAGAGCCCTGAGAGGTGAAGCAGGGGGGCGGTGGCTAAGAGGGTTTGCCGGCCAATACCGTGCAAGCACCAGTTACCATGGGAACACATTGATTATTTAACAATTTGCCCTGTACTTGCCAAGGTTCAGTGGGAGTCTTTGTGGCTTTACTGTCCTGAGGGTCTGCAGCCAAGTGAGTGTTGTATGGTGCAGTGCCACCAGGATATGATACACATCCACCGTGATACTGAGAGACAAGAGACAGACACACGCAATCTCAACTGACAGAAGAGCAAGATGATAGATTGATGAATAAAAAGCTATTATGAACAGATGGGTGAATGAGACGAGGGAGTTAGAGAAAGAAAGCACTTTAGCGAGTGAATTTTCCTCGCTCCTGGTGGTCATTCGGGACTTGTTGTAATGATCTCATGCTGTGGAAGCAGTCTGGGCTCCTTGTCATTGTGTGTTCATCAGGTCTTTGTGTCCAGTATGCTCACTTGCTTCCATGTCTCAGCCTACGTGTGTGGGTGCCCATATAGTGCCAAAGTTACTGTAACCCTGAACGCTGCATTGCAGTTGGGCAGAAGCAAATAACAACTCTCTTTGAAAACATCCTTTAATGATTGAATTAAAACAAACTTTTATGGCAATCATATCCAGATTTGGTTTATTGCTTGACATATCTGTCAGTCCCACACGTACTAATTAATGTGCGAACTGTATCTGGTTCGGCTCTGCTCTCTTCAAGACAATACAATAAAATAATAACAAAATAGACAAACTGTACACAAAATAAACATATTACGTATATGTGATAAAACAATAAGCACATAGTATACGCCTCTCCACAGCACCTGGCCTCTTAGGAGCCCTCCAGAAAACTTTAAGTACTTTCTCCATTTTATAGCGAAGACTTTCAATCTTTCAAACGCTGCCACTCTAGCCATCTCACAAGCCCACTCTTAGATTGAAGGCAACCCTTCATTCTTCCATCCTCTTAGAATAATCTGTCTGGCTATCATTAAACTAGTTTAGACCCAGCTTCTTATGTGCTTTTCTATCCCGCTTAGGATTTCCTAGAACAAATAGCCTTGGGCTGAATGGAACCTGGCTCCCTGCAGTCAGACATAGGTTACCATGTATCCCGGTCCAAAATTTCTGAACCTTGTCACACGCATGACCACATTATTAAGAAAAACATTACTCCTCTTGCTGCTTTAGGCACACCTGGCAAAAGCTCCAGGCATTAGTAATAGCTAGCAAGTCTTCCAGCCCCGCCTAACTAATTTGCGGATTGAGATCCAATCACAAGTGGGCAGAATGGAGATAAGAAGAATGCTTATTACCATATGTAAATGCAAAGGCCCGTGGATTGGATGTCATTATCCATATAAATCTAGAGACAGTTCATATGTTAATACCAGGTAAAAATGAGGTTGTTGTGTCTAATTCTCAGTCCTTGAAGGCTAGTCCAAGTCAAGTGACACGTCTTCAGGCATATACCAAGTATTTCAGGTCTCTGATTTCTGATCATAATGGCATTTCAACATTTTCCTTTGAAAGCTGATAATAGTGTTTACTCAACAGAGACTTTGTCCTTTCAATGCAGAGGCATAACAATTAAAATCCCACGCTGTTTGGCCATGTACCACCTGTCGTATTCTCTTTGGTCGTTCCAGGATTTTACCACATCAAGTCCTTAGTTTTGAAACTTAAGTCTGACTCAAGTCTCCAGGCTCAAGTCTACAGCTCCGGCACTGTACCCCATCTGCAGCCTTTTTAGTGCTTCACTTTCTGAATCTCTTCAAGTTATCTCACCATATTTACCTGCAACACATTGACCGATATTCCCATCTCCTCCTGGGTTGACATCAATCTGTAAGAGGCTGCTTTTGTTTTCACCTCTGTGATCTTCAACCTGCCAATCCATATACTGTAAATTTGTGTATGTCCTCTGCCCGGCCTCTGGTTATTGTAAAGGTAAAAGCAGGTTACCAGCAGTCCCAAGGAGGGAGGGGTAATCCAGCCTAATCCAAGATACCTGAGTAAATAGCTAAATGTTAATCAAACTCATGTTGAGATTACTCATGTTGAGATTATCTTCCATTATTCCTTTTTGTTTGCTTGTAATGTGAGATTCAGATCGAGAGATTACGCAGCACTCCCAGGCCAGGATAATTCTGCTGTTTTCCACGACTGATGGGTTTATTGTCTTACAGATGGACTTGTAGGTTCAGTGATCCCATTGGGAGGCATTTGTCCACTATGATACTTATGTTCAGCACTGCAGGCTTTATACTGTAACAGGTGTGTTTTGTCACATGTGGCCTCAGTAGTGGATTCAGTAGCTTAGTCTGTCAGTCACCAAGGGACAAAAGTAACCAACGTATTCCCCTGTGTTGCCCTCAGGCTGTTCCATCAATTCTTGCTGTATGTGCTTTGGTTTTATTCACAATAGACTGTCAATAACATGGCTGCTGTGGACTTTGCAGTCGTAATACAGATGTTTTACTAAACCCTCTGTTATCAGTTGGGGTCTAAGATGAAGGGGGGGGGGGGAAACGCAAAGCATTCATGAGAAATGTGCAAACACAAGCACAGACGCGAGCATCTGTTAGCCCATATGCAGATTACAATGGAGGCCTGATTATGCTGACTGGGGGGGGTTGTAGCCACAGCTGTCCAGAGTCATAGCACATCACTACTGAGAGCGGGTCAAATCTACAACTCCTGTTTATCTGGAGAGCAACCTTCATTACCAGGGAACTCACTCAATGAGAAGTGGAGAAATGAAATGACACCTGCACACAGCTTGTGAGGTGATGATTTTGATGAAAGGATCAGATCTTTTTAAGAGTGTGTTTCAAGTTTCCGTCTTCAGTTGCAGCCTCACTGATTGAAAACCCTTCAGTGCCTTTAAAATACTGCGCAAGTTGTGTAATAGATGTTTTAAAAAGGCCTTAAAGGTGAATTGTTCATGGAACAATTTGAGGTTGGCATTGTGATGCTTAGTGTAGGGTTGGGTCATATGATGACACTGTGCATGAACAGATTTTGCTATGCTTTATTATACCATTATGAACAGGACTGCACTGGATTTTTATATGATCAATTTGATGAAATGGCTTGACTTGTCAGGTGTTTCATTTTCTGTATTTACCAAAGACAGATGTTCCAATCTTTTTATTTCAACTAAATAACAGTTTCTGAATGGATTTTAAATATACACATATGTATCACAATGTAAAATTATAAATATCATGAGGATTGTGTCTAGAGTGCTCATTGTATAGTATATCTATCGATATATATTGTGATAAAGTAAATTTTCTGGAAATTCAGTTGGGAATTTTACACCAATAATTACAATATCTGGATGGGATTGAGCACAGGGTGATATTGACAAACTCCTTGTGATTTTTTTTTAAAACAAATACCACTTTATCAATTTATAACTACAAGGACACTCAGCAAGCGCACACCTCCACCAAGACTATGCCCTATCTCAGAATGTTAATGAAAGGTAAAAAAATAACTGCCCTGTGATGTAATGGGTTCTTCCTTGGCCCATGCTACACCCTTCCACCAAGTTTCAATGTTTCCGTAATCCTGCTGACAAACAAACAACCAAACAAACAGAAAACATAACCTCCATGGCGGGCCTAACAATATAACGTGGGGCTCACTAATGGAGCTTTTGAAACACTTTCAAAATAATTTGTAATGTGGATACAATGAAAGTATCAAGTACAATAATTCTTTCTTAATTTTATTAAGATGGAACACTCAAACAATGAAAGCAAATTAAATCAATAAACTGGAAACCAGCCTTAAAGCCCTTTAGGAATTAAAATACATTACCATAACCAAATCCCAAATAAAAGTGAATCTTATTTTACAATATGGTATTATGTTGATTTTTGGCCAGCTCTTCATCTGTGTACATCTAATATTGTACTACAGGCTGTCAATCTTTGACAGATATCATTGCAGGCAGATCCACAACATACAAGCAAATGGCACAATAGCACAGTTCAAAGGTAGTCATCGTCACATATCACAGACTACTTATGTTATCATAACATAAGTAGTGTGTGATATGTGACGATTAGAGCTGTAACAATTCCACATTTTGCTATACAATTAATTGTCTCAGAAATAATTGCAATTAACAATATAATTTTCTCTTTGAGTCAAATTTAAAAATATTTATTTATGTATTAGTTTTTCAAACAAAGTAAAGTTTTAAATGAATCCCTGGATACATATTTTGCTTATATCACTGTTATGTGACCGAGATAATGTAATAACACAATTACACAGCCTATAAAGTGAACCTCTTTATTATCATAAAACATTGTAATTTTACAAAATTAACATACAGTTGCCGGTAGAACATTTATCCTAATCAAAAAAAGTAAAGCACCAATAATCAGTTATATAATTACAATTTGGCATATCTAAACAAAATCAACAATTACGATCAACAGTCATACCCCTTAAGCTAGCCTTAGCTAATGTTAGCAATTAATAGCGGTCAAACAAAGAAATTATGATTACGTAAAAATATTGCGATTAGACAATTCTTTAATAATGGCAACAGGCCTAGTGACGATTCAGGAAGACGATCACAATCAGCTGCTTGGACGCAGGCATATTAAGACATAGCCGAGGGGGTGGGATTGGGTGAGGTGGGGGAGAGCAGGGGTAAGATAGGCAGCTAGTGATTTTCTACTCAGTGTCGGACCTCAGGAAGTGTGAAGTCCCAATGCAGCGTCGTCAGCATCCCCTCACCCACACAGCTCAATCAAATCAATACAAAGTAGACAGCCAGGGTGCTGAACTAGAAGATGGCCATCAAGCTGCTTGTAAACCAACCAGTGTCTGTCCCTGCACGCTTCGGCTTCTCTGTTTCCACTCTGGCAGCTTTCCTCACAGGTCTCAGCGTTTCCGGACTCTCTGCAGGCCTTAAATGGAAAAAGAAACACCAGGTGGCACAATAGAGCTGAGCCTGAAAGTTAATTGAACTGTGTAGCTAATATGTAGCACTTATGGTTGGGTTCAACTGGGTTTTCAAGGCTGATACTGATACTATGCGTCAATATTGCCAATAGGCCATCTGCATTTTACATTTGACCCTTTTCATGTGTCCAAAGAAATACATAAAGTAATGTGTCTCCCATAAAATAGTATTCATGCTACAGAGGGGAGCATCTGAAATAGCATTTAGGGTCAAGAAAACGCTCAGCTAAAATCCATATATTTTTAGTTGACAACATAACTATTAAATGACTGAATGATTAAATGAGGAAAGATCAGAATATATTTTCTTTAATAATTGACTTCAGCCAAAACAAGTTCCTTCCGAGGCTGTTTTGCAGAAGCACCGTTGCTCCTTGACAAGACGATTGTGAATGTGATTGGTTTAAAGAAATGCCAATTAACCAGAGGTCGTTTTTCTCCTATCCCGGAATGCTGTGTGGACTAGCCAGACCCTCCTTCGCAGCTCTGTGGAGGAAGGTCTGGCAATGCGAGACTATCGATTAATCAACTAATCCTTCACATATAAAATAAAACTGACCCACTTAATTATAGAATACAATAAGACAATTTAGACATTACGTTTGTCCCTCTAGTTTTCTTGTATTACATGTAGCCTGTCATGTTAACTGAATGGTTACCGAACCATGAAATCATGCGTTTTATATGTGATACTACATGGTGTTATTTCTGTGTGTGTAATGAAAATGAAAAGGATGTGTGGGATAAACATATTTTCCCCAACGGCTGGAACCAGAAGCCGGTTTATTTTATGAGGTGACCGCAGGACGTCCGGCTGTGGCAGTTAATAAACAGCGGTCTCTCTGCCCCAGTCCTCATTCTCAGTCCTCACACCTTTTCAACATCCCCACACACACAGTTTCATCCCCAAGGAGATTCACCGACTGTTCCCATGGCATCCGTTCACTTTGCTCCCAAGTGATAGTGTGTGTACCGCATTACGTCTGTGTGCTGCCAGCCTCACACACTGAGATAATGTGTATCTCCTCATATTCACAGGCCAACCCTCCCCCCATCATCGTCAACGCAGACTCACTAGATGCAGGCCCTTATGTAAGTATCTGTTCTCTCTTTTTCTCTCTCTCTTTCTCTGTACAGTATATATCTCTCTCATTCACACTCCCTCTGTGTCAGCGCATGAGCGTGTGTGTGTGTGTGTGTGTGTGTGTGTGTGTGTGTGTGTATGAAAATGCCTCCTCCTGGTAGCTACGTGCTGTTTGCTATGTGGACTGACATCCATTATCCTATTGACCCTGCCCGTTTGTGGTGAATGAATGTGCATTTTGCAGTTAGATTTAGTGTCACAGTGCATTTTAGAAAGAAAGACACAGCAAATCAGAAATTGGTGGTGGTATTTTTAGTTAGTAAAACAATCTGGTGAATGTATTTTTCTGTATATTTTCAACAATCCTATTCTCCACAGTTCTCTGTGTTCAGTCTGTACATAAGTCTACTCTGTGTTATATTGTAAAGGATTTAGCTGAAACGTTTGCATGCTTCTCTTTTTTTCTTACTACATTTTTTTGAAAGTGACATAATTCAGGCTCAGGGATGTAACTAACCATTATGCTTTTTTATTTTGACAGGTAAATGGCAGTGATGGGATGTACAAATATGAAGAGATCATTTTAGAGAGGGTGAGCTTTACCATTTCTTTCCACAATTTACACATTCCTCTTAAATGCATTTTCTGCATGATGGATGAATTTCTTCCCACTAGGTGGTGGTAAGCAGCTCAGTCTTCACTCATTGAGCTTAAAGAACATGAAAACCAAAGAAATGTTTAATTACTGTACATTTATAAGAATTGCATGTGATGCTGTATGCAAGTGAAGTTATACTTGTTACATCACTGCAGTAAGAGTGTCTCAAGTGAGTATGAGCACAGAATAATGCCGGCAAGGCATAGCTTTTTACATAGTCCTGATGCACATGTCATCAGCAGACGCCAGAAATGTAAAGTGCTCTCCTGTTCAATTGCTCAGCAGGCACCACTGCACTTGAGCAACGGTTCAGCTTGTAGTAGCAGAGCTATATGTTTCTGCTCTCACTATTCCACCCACATATAGATGCACCTCCAACCCCACGGTAGATGCACACTATATTGCTGCCCCTTCCACTCTAAGTGGCATTTCTGCATGCAGAAAGCTTAAATAAGCTATGCGAAGTCACACTTTAAAAGGTCTGTGGGTGTGTAACATTTGGTGGTAAAGCCCAGCGTACTCCTCACAGCTCCAGAGCAGCACACTGGGAGGCCTCAGCCTCCCTCTGTCCTAATTTGTTGTGACTGTTACTCATTAATTATAGAAAATAATAAAGTGAGGTCTTTTCTCAGCTGTCTTGTTTGCTGCCTGTCTCCGTGGCCACAGCTGTCAGATGCAGCAGTGTGCCTGGACCCACTAGATCCAAATGGGCCCTGTGTCATTTCAGGGACAGGAAAGATGGGAGGTGGTAGCTGAGAGTGAGAAGATCTATATCATGTAATAGAAATGAAACTCAGCTCATCTTTACTTTAGATCATAAATCCACTGTGGACACAGGGCATTTCTAGCACTGATGACTCTCTGTAGGTTGATGGAATAAGCGTGACATTTTGAATTAAGTGCCCTCTTCTAATGAAATGCATGGCATTATCATTTGTCACATGCAAGGACACACACACACACACACAAACACAAACACACACCTGTCCATGAAATTGGACATCGGAAATGCCTGGTGAAATCCCCAGAGTAGTTTGCATCGATCATGTGTTCTTCTGAGATACCAATACACTTAAGAGCCACATTGCACTGACCCTGAGCACACATTGGGTGCATCACTTACATCTAAGTGTATGGGTGTGTGTTGTTGTTTATGGTACCACACTGAAAATGCCAATCATAACCTGTGTGCAGGGGAACTCTGGCCTGGGCTTTAGCATTGCTGGAGGAATAGACAATCCCCACATTCCTGATGATCCGGGGATCTTCATCACCAAGATTATCCCTGGAGGAGCAGCTGCTATGGATGGAAGGCTGGGGTAAGTTCCCCTCCTCACCTGGTCACCCTCCCTCCCTCCCCCCTCACCTCGCTCTCTCCTTCTACTCTTTTCGAGCTCCTGTGAACCCTCTGTCCTCTCTTTAGTCTAACCTCCCTACTCTCTTCTTTTAAGCTCACCGCCATTGTGTCCTGCCAGGCAGTGATGTGTGGGAGGCAGAGTTTTTACAGCCCTCTGCCCCCAGGCTCTCTGTGTTGGAAAACCAAAGCCTGAAACATGCAAGAATTATGATATGAAGTGCCTTTTTATGTGCTTTGGAGGCTTCTGATTACATTGGCCATGCTAGGGTCTCTCCCTGCCTTTGTGCAGTGCTGTTAACTGTTGACGGACAGGGTAGTGTGTGTGATATATATTCAAACTTGTCCCTCCACAGGGTGAATGACTGTGTGCTGCGTGTGAACGAAGTGGACGTGTCTGAGGTGGTTCACAGTCGGGCGGTGGAAGCCCTGAAGGAGGCGGGGCCGGTAGTGAGGCTGCTGGTCCGACGGAGACAGGCACCACCGGAGACGATTCTGGAGGTCAACCTGCTGAAAGGGCCCAAAGGTCAGGGACACAACCCACTTATCAAACACTAAGATAGAAATATATACGTCAGGGCACCTGGATAGCTCACCTGGTGGAGCGTACGCCCCATGAACAGAGGCTCAGGGCCCTATTTTAACGAGCTTAGCGCATGGCGCAGGTGGGTTTAGGCTGTGTCCAAATCCACTTATGCTAGTTTGACAGCGGAAAAAGACGGTGCGTGTGCCAGGCACATGGTTTGGCTTTGGTTCCGACCTGCGGCCCTTTGCTGCATGTCATTCCCCCTCTCTCTCCCCTTTCGTGTCTAGGCTGTCCTATCAAATAAAGGCCTAAAATGCCAATAAAAAATGATCTTTAAAAAAAATGTAATCAAAAAATAAATATATATATATAAGTCCATTGTCACGCAAGCTTTTTGAAGATGAATGCAATAATACTGAATAACCACAATACAGAGATTAATTGACACATTTGTAGATAGGTACTTTTTCAGTGGAGGCAGCCCCAGGCCCCCAGACATGGAATATATCTAAAGGTGATACATGTATTGACTATCTGACTGTGTTTATTACTCAACCAGGGCTTGGATTCAGCATCGCCGGAGGGATCGGCAACCAACATATCCCAGGAGACAACAGCATCTATATTACCAAGATCATAGAAGGAGGAGCTGCCCAAAAAGATGGACGGCTGCAGACTGGAGACCGCCTGCTAGCTGTACGAACCTCCCTCTGACTCAGTCACATGAATCAAAATAAATCCAAAATAAATTTTAGATCCTCATATAGTTTGCAGGCGAAAAAACTCAAATTCAGCTATAGTTGTTAGTACTGATCACAAACACTTATTGCTTCAGCTGCACAGATGACTGAATGTTTCTGGAACATGTTAAGTACACTACATTATCTGGTTGGTTGCCCCATCCTGTCATATTAAGCAAAGCACGATAACACACATCAGCGTTTATGACTTTGTGCATGATCAATAATCTACCATTTGGGCCATAAGGTGGGACAATAAAAAGGCCCATCAGCTGGGCATAAGAGTAAGAAATATAACATTTGTTTAATTTGGTGCATCACTGAGCTCTCATTAATACAAAATGTGTAATACAACATGTTGCCTTACTGATCATTTTCTCGCTGTTAAAATACAAATACCAGTCAACGGTTTTTAAACACTGTATAATATAGGACATTTTGTTATTTTATTGTATTTATATTATTTTATTACAAATGACTTACATCTGATTAGGCAAATCGTACAGCATAAATGTGGTAGCTGTAGCCAGCGTACTACATGTTTTAACATGCTGTTTATATGCTTGACCCTTCCAATGCAGCAGCTTTTAATTAAGCACTAATTAGAATACGAACAATGAAAAAATAATGGCACCCACTCTTATTATTTACTCACGTTTTTCTGTTTGTTTTTAACTAATTGCAGCAGCTTCATAAGATCATTTTTGCAAACTGCTAAATAAAAATAAATAAATAATAATAAAAAACACTCACATTAATAATCCCATTGGGAACTTGCCAATTAAATACAAACTCAGACATCATTGTGGCAGTCAAATGTAAGTTCACCACAGAGAAAAGGCAAAGCTCATACTTTGAGAAATGTTAAGTGTCTTACAGAGTTATTTGTTGTCTTACATTACAAAAGGCATCAAATCAAATTCAGAGCACCTTTAGAACCTGTACTGACTGATTTTGACCTATGTTAATGCTGCGCAGCACACCAACCTTTCACTCTGCTGTTGAAATGAACTAAAATCTCATAATACCTTCAAGCTATGATTCATTATTGTGTTGGCTGGTGTGATGGCTGGTGTGATGCGTGATGTTGTCACAGTGCAACAAAGACACACGGTGTTCAAGTTTTGATACAAGGATTTTTTTCCTCCTTTCTCTTCTCAACAATCATCACATTCAGGTGAACAACATCGTGCTACAGGACGTGCGTCATGAGGAGGCAGTGGCTGCGCTGAAGAACACCTCTGATATGGTTTACCTCAAGGTGGCCAAGCCAGGACCTGTGCACCTCAACGACATGTACGCCCCTCCAGACTACTCCAGCAGTACGTATCTACCTCTTTTTGTTGTTACTAGTCGTGGTGCAAACACTGTCCAAGTCTACATTTTATATTCACTAATCCATAATCAGCCGGCTCCAAAACTACAACAGGTTTATTTATATAAAATGTTTGACGTAAGATGAAGGGTGATTTAGTAAGTGTGGGTCCATGTTAGAGCGTTTTGCACTGGGAATCATCTTTTTATCTTTATCAGAAATGTTGAATTTTAGTGTTGGATCACTGTTCTCTCCCCAAAACTGCTATGCCCAGACACCCACATAGTCAATGTAGTGAATGCTTGCACACACACACATACACAATTCTACCCACAGCAACAACAAGCACAGTTCTCTGCCTCCCACTGAGTGTGGATGGTTTCTCACATCCCACCTGCTCATGAGAGCCCACGATCTTGAGCTGCTGCTTCTCAAATTTCCACAGAATAGTGGTTTAGTATTAGAGGTAGCTATTTAGAACTTTTTTGTATGTTTTACAGTAAATGTTTGCAGTTGTAAGGGTTTAAGCGAACCCTTAATGCAGACTTATCCCCACTCTGACACTATAACCCCATGATCAGATGATCTGGATTTGAAACGCTTGTTTAATGCTCTGCTGCCTCCATCAAGAATGTAAATTCAGGGGAAAGATTGTTTTTTTTATCTTTTGCGTGCATGCACAATACACCAACTTTTTAGAATATATTTTTCCTCTTAGGTGGTAAGAGGGTTGACAGATTTAAAACAAAATCAGGTCTAGATTACTAAAACATCTCTGTTCACACATTAGTCAGTGAAGGTTGCCTATTGTGCAAAGATAAGCACAGACAGAGAACAGAGACAAGAGATGATTTTGCGTGTATAAAAAGCCAAATTCCTAAATGTCATTTTGGTTATTTGAAGAAAAATTATGGTTTCACACAACCTGGGTCCTATTTTTGTAGTTTTGGCGACCATTCCTATTGCTTGCATAGTCATTGTCCTCACCAAGTTAATTGCGAAGATCTGGGAATGCGGAGACATTGCTAAAAAAGAGGGGTTAGATAAACAAACAAAGAGAGAAAAGGAAGGCAGACAATTATAACTTAAACTGTTGCCATTGTTTTTCTTAATAAATTGGTTTAGATAAACTGGCTAAACTGTTACCTCCTTTACAGTTTGTCTTCGTGCTATGCAGCGTTCCTGTTGTGCCTGTGTTGTAATCATTCTTTTTTTCCCCCTATTGGCCTGGCCCTCCCCCCAGCCTTCCCCACCATGGTGGACAACCACGTCAGCCACAACTACATGGGCGCAATGGAACCCAAACCAGTGTACCCGCCGCCCCAAGTCACCCCGTCCAGGTACTCGCCAGTTCCCCGCCACATGATGGGGGAGGAAGACTTCACAAGGTAGGTTACAAACTGGTTCCTTCATAAATCACTCTCCTCGCATACATACTGTATGTATATATATATATATATATACATATATACATATCAACTAAAGGCCATTTTGCTCTTATAGTAGTAAGTGAAGAAACATTGTTGTGGAGCTAAATTGCAGAAGACGAAATTACAGACTTTGAATATTATTTAAAGTTTTGCATGGGTTTCTCTTTGCGTCCATTTTGTTGGTTTTTTAAAGGTGTTGTCATGGTGTGGTTCATTTTGATGATAATGAACGTACAGCAATTTGAATCACCCTTTATGAAGTGTTTTATGAAGCAAAACAATGCTTTGTTTAAATGTTCAGCTCACCAGGGCCCTGGTGGTGCATACTGTATTATAGCTTGACAGTGTGTGGTGGCAGTGTGCTGACCAAATACTTTGCAGAGAGGCCTCTTGTTACTTTTTGTACTTGTTATGACTGTGTTTTAACCTTTGACCTCCTATCCAAGTACTGGATCAGAAGTAGAATTCATAGAGGCTTGATTGGAGTGCCCCACAAGGCCTTGAGTCATCTTAACCCACAGCTTGAGGGAAAAGGCTGTATTCTCCGTGTGTGTGTGTGTGTGTGTGTGTGTGTGTGTGTGTGTGTGTGTGTGTGTGTGTGTGTGTGTGTGTGTGTGTGTGTGTGAGAGACATTGCATGCAGGCGTTTATGCGTGTCTGTGTGCTATGGAGTGAATGTGGACGAGTGTTTGTCATGTGGCCCTGTAATGTCCTACAAGCTGTCTACATGACTTGTATGTGTATTGTCGCATCTTTGTTGGTATGTGTGCTTTATATGTGTCCTACACTTGTCCCGTTCACTGTGATTCCTGTACCCCACAGCAGAGCTGAACCTATTTACAGTGTCATCCACAAACCTGGGGACATCAAGGTGCCCCAGGCCCTCTACAGAGGCTTCTGTCCTTCCTCTGCTCCCTTGTGCCAAGGTCCACTCCCCTTCTCTGGCAGGTACTAACCTAGTCCATCACGCCTTGCTTAGCTAACCCTCCTCTGTATAGCTTAGCATCTGGATCTGGCATCAGACAGGAGTAGGGCCAAAGCGGGACTACTGCCTCAACAGTAGTATGCTGCGCCACATTTGTGCACAAATTATACAAGCAGACGAAATAGAGTGAGAGGAGAAAGATGGCAACAGACTTCTTTTAGTTTTCTGTCTCTATGTTTGCATGTAAATGTTTCCTCACCTCATGTCTTTACTGCTTTGTATGCTGTTACTTGTTACTAAGTATGTTGCTGCTTTTTATGTTTGTATGACATAACAGTGTTTGACTCATATCACACTCACATGAATTGTACTAAAAAACAAAATACTATAAAAGCAAATTGACTGTACATCTGAAATGTTTAAAAAGAAATTAGCTTAAAAAAAAAAGAATTAGCTCATTATTTCTTGCCCTTTGTATATTTGTTTAGATTTTTTCCCTCTCTTTTTCATTATTTCAAAGGCCTGCCCCATATTCATTGTTTGTTCATTTATTTTGGACTAATCTGCTCACATCTATGAATCTAAAACAATAGGGCCCTGTTTATCGCAGTTTAAAATGGAGTCATACCTGCTCTTCACAAACACATCTCCACGGGAGTGCAGCCGAAAGGGCTTCACGCTCCCACAAGCTGCTCAATTCCATCTGTCAGGAGGCATCGACAAAACTAAGCTTCTATGTCGGGCCAAGCTACTTTCACTGTTGGTTACTGCTAAGGACAATTAAATACATGATATTTATGGCAATGTGTTTGGCATTACCAAATGTACAAAAGGCCTCCTGTTTGTTGATTTAGTTTAACGTTTTTGTTTCTTTTATTTATTACATTTTACCCACAGTCTTGGCCATCGTGCTTCACCTCATAGATGAATGCCCCGGTGTTTCTGTGTGTGAACCATTGCTTTTATGTAATGTGTTTGTGTTGAATGTAGCTTATATTGTGTGCCATAAATGTCATATATTGTTGCCAATATGTGTTTTCCTGTGTGTGTGTGTGTGTGTGTGTGTGTGTGTGTGTGTGTGTGTGTGTGTGTGTGTGCTGTATTTGTGTGTGAGAGAGAGAGAGAGAGAGAGAGAGAGAGAGAAAAAGACAGATTATGGTGTTGCGGTTTGGCTGGAACTAAAGGCAGGTTGTTGTGTTAAGACCTTAAACACCCTAAAGGACAGTACACGAGGATGGGGGGGCTGACTGGAACCACCCAGCACAAATATTCTGCTTTGCAACGTTGGAATGTTTTGCCTGCTGCTCTAAGTATGTAAATACAAACACCAAGCCTGGCTGTTACCAGAAATGTAATGGGGGAGTAAGAGCCTGATGATCCAGTACGGGCCTGCGGACCAGTAGCAGCAGACAGTCCTGCAGCTGTCATGATTCATCTGCACACTGGGAAAACCAGGCCGTGCACTCAGGTCTTGCTCCTCTCATCACCAATGCTGCCAGCACCAATCACACACACATACTGTACACTGAGACATTTGCTCCTAATGTGCTGACACATATGGTGCACACACGCAGATACACACGCTTTAAGTGCAATGCACAATTATGACACGGACACATATAGTACCTATTGAGTATACATCCTGCTCACCAGACAACTCGTAAATCAGCGGTGCAAATGAGAACGGCCTACATACTACCATGTGTGCACCTGTTTGCCTCTAGTGGGTTTGTGTGTCATGTCCGCTGCACATTTCAGAAAACAGTGTCTCGGAGGACATCATGGCCAACAACCAACTTGATCCCAATCACAGCAGATGAGCATCCAGCTCCATCACACTGACAGGCAGGTAGCAGACTCCTCCCTCCAACCCCAGCAGCTTCCTCATTGGCTCAAACCGGGAGGGGTTATTTTAGATGGATGCTGTAGTAAGCACAGGCTTCCACAGAAGTGGAGCAGGCTGGTTGTGAGGATTGAGTCAGAGCTTGTATCTGCCCTCTGCCCATCTGCACATCCCCCTCAGTGGTGTCATCACAGACACGTCCTCCCCCTTCTCCATCTGATATTACCCCCTTCTTGTGGAGATACGTCAGTGCTGTACATCCTTGTCTCTGTCCACATTGGACTCGATAAGAGATCAAACCTCTGTGTTTAAATATGCATGTTTGGTGTAATACTTGTGTGCAGTGGTGACAGTCAGTGATGGACTGGGATCAAAAAACAGCACTGGCATTTGCAACACACCGGCCCTATTTTTGTCAGTAACCTAGCTTGGAAATTAGTGCCTTCTGACTGAATCTTTCTACGCACCTCGCCACAGTACAATCTTGAATATTTGTGGCTGCATGCATAAATTAACTTATCAAAATTAACCAAAGACAAATTATCAGTAGTGGCCCAGAGGGGTCCATAGGGGGGGGCAGCCTTTCTGGCATTTGCCCAAATTCCAGATGGCCAGTCCGTCACTGGTGACAGTAGTGAGCGCTATCACTAAACAAGCAGCTCCCCTCTGCTGGTCATATTAGATATACACAACAATGCTTCTAGTAAAGTGTCTCATTCACATACACAAACACAAAACCTTTTGACTGGTCAGCACAAGAATTCAGAAATAAATATTGACAAAGGTTTTTACCTTTATTAAGCGTTTTTAAAAGCTGTAGAAACACAAAGGGGAGTTTGAAATATAATAAATCACAGCAGACTCAGCTTCTGCAATGTTATTCTTAGTCACAGTGAGAGGCATAAAATATCTTAAACTGTCTATCACCTTAGCAGTGAATAGATTTTTCCCTATGTCAAGTGAGACAAAAATAGCAGGCCGTGGAGAAGAGGCAGCCACAGAAAATCTATTGGTGAAATGTAAGCAGTGAAAAGAAAGACAGAGACAAAGGAGCTTTTTAATTTTATCAGTATATGCCTCTATACATAAGCTGATGTGATCCATTCGGGGGAAAAGGGAGAGAGAAAGTTCTGCGAGAGGTAGTGTCTGTCTGTGGAAAATGGCGTCCATCTACAGTGTCCACCATTAATCAGCCAAGCAGAGCCAATTACTGGGCTGAGTACAGGGCAGCATGACCCACTGAACCCCACAGCCCAGATATCCATTCACAGCTTTAGGATAGAGCTGCGACCGCCTCAGCCAAAACCCAGAAGCAGACAGGGAAAATATAGCGGTGGGAGGGGGGGAGGTTTTAAATTAGGCTGGGCAGAGAGAAAGGCTTTTTACCGCTCAGTAACTGTTTACATTCCAGGCATGGATGAAAAGGCAAAGGGGGAAGGAAGGGGAGGCAGGTCTTGTGATAGGGAGGGAGGAGGCTTTGATGCCTCCATTTAAAAACTGTAGGAATTTACTCCCATTTTCCATTTAAATGGCCAGGCGATTCACATCATATGGACAAACAGTGCATGCAGAAACACACACATGCATAGTGCTCCTATAAGATAATAAAAAAGATGCTGGCCTCACGTGTCCAAATATTCCACAGTAGTCTACACATTATTTTCTTGTGAGGAATTCTAGCTTCCAGCGTGCAGCCAGGTCACAGAAGATGGGAGCGTTCAATCAAAGGCCTGAAAGTCAGTTCATGAGCTCCTCAGTTTGTTTACACTCAAATTAGCAAGGAGCTTCTGGGAATCTGCCTATTCTCCAGAGGGCCAGAACTGACAGACAGGAATGCTGGTGTGCTGTATTGAAGAGGGGACTGGAACCAAAGCAGCATCAGAGCAGAGACGAGGGGACAGCATGGTGTGAAAGGGGATCAAACTTGGATAACCTCCAGTTCGACACATCCGCTGAGTCCTAATGCACTTGATGTAATGCAGTCCTGGTTATTCCAGATGTGAGTAAAGGGTGATTTTGGCCTCCTTGCGTTGAATTGAACAAAGATGATTTGCGTGGGAGCGTTAGGGTTAAGTGTTAAGTCTTGCCGTGCTGGTGATGATGGGGAGAGAGCGTTTGTGACAGCCCAAAGAGGAGCTGCTTCTCATCACAGCACACAAGGATGAGATACCAGGCCCCGAACATAGAAGCTTCTAAAATTGTAGCCCCTCTTTTGAAGGGCCAGACAGGAAGAAGGGTCGAGGAGTAAGACCAATGTGCCATAGCCACCATGTTCACAGTCAACATCTCATCTTCCATGTCGCTGGTGAGGAGCCTGCCTGAACGCACTGTTAGGAAATGTTCTTTCAGAAGCAAGCACCATTTCCGGATCCTAAGGTAACCATGGAGATCTGTGCCTCGTCGAGATGGGATGAAAAGCTCAAGATGGGAAGCAATGTTATTTTAAGCTTGACTTGTTTGAAGGCAAGTCCGTTGTTTTAGCATATTTAAAGGCATTTGCCACTTGTCAATTTTTTTATTTTAGCTTTTCATCTCTGGTAGAGAAAGATCTAAACGGCTTTAGAAAAAAGAAAGAATGTGTTAAGCTTTGTCAGTACAATCAGATTGAATCTGTCCCTGATTCTGCCTTGTAGAAACACTACTTGTAAGGAATCCTGCAGACCCAGACTCACTATGTTGCTATTGACCTTATTCAGTGGTCTAACAAAATATCATCTGCATCTGCAGTTAATTTAAAATGAATACACTTTAACAGTCTGGGTAAACTTCCAGAAGTCTTTCTGTTGTAACAGTTTAACTATTCAGGACTTTCCGATGCTATTAATTTCTGTTAGTGGAGTAATCAACGCTTTTTCCATCAGTCATGGGTATGATTCTGAAAGTCTGGAATGCTGCCTTTGCTGCCATTGATGGGAAAATGGTCTTAACAGCAAGTTAGAGCGCAGCCATTAGGGATTGAGTAAGAATTGTTCCTGTAGACCGCAGGCTGAGTACTGCGAGAGAAGACCACAAATGGGAACCATGCAGTGTTTTCTGTTAAGAGCGGAAACTGTGTGTGTCTCTGTGTGCGTATGCCTACGTATGTTTGTGCATGTTTGATTATGTGTGCATTTGTATATAAAGTATGTGTGCAAGTGTTACTGTGTGTGTGTATGTAACTGTATGTGTGTGTGTGTGTGTCTGTGTGTGTGTGTGAGAGGCCAACGCTGGGCTTCCTAGGATGTGTGTGTGTGTGTGTGTGTGTGTGTGTGTGTACGTATGTTTGTATGTGTGTGTGTGTGTGTGTGTGCGTGTGTGTGTGTACGTACGTATGTAATTGTGTGTGTGTGTGTGTGTGTGTGTGTGTGTGTGTGTGTGTGTATGTGCACTCGTGTGAAGTGTGTTCTCAGAGGGCTTTTGCTGGACCATAGCAGCAGTTTGGCCTCTCTAGCATCTTAAAACCGAGGCAGTCTGAATAGCCTGCTGGAGGATGAGTCATAGTGGCTAACGCTAAAGCAGAGTGGGTCTGTCGAGCAGTGGGTGGCTCATTGTGTCTGCGTACATAATATGAGTGGGTGTTTAAATGTGTACACATGTGTACATTTCCATGAGATTGCCATGCAAAGCAGGAAGTTCTATAGTCAGCAGATAATATGCATTTGGATCTAGTTGTTTGCTGCTTGTTTTATTGCCTTCATTGTATCTAAGCAATACACTATTTGCAGTGTTATCAGTGTAATCCACATTATCTTTTTAAGCAATGTGATTAGTACATGATTACTACATGTTTAATCATTGTGTTGTCCTGGTGAGTGGTCCTGTAGATAAATCATTTAAATGTTCTATTTAAAGCAATCACTTTCAAATATATACAGAGTGTATCTACAAAAAGATCTGCAGGCCTACAGCTTGCAGCACTTAATATTGTGGGATCATACACACTAGAAGATGGCTGTTGTTTGAAACAGCTTCTGTGTACCCCTCTGTTTATGCTGTTTCTATTTCAGTTTTGGTCCTGTATCTCTCTCTGCCCTTCACCCTGACGCTGTCACTGTGTTTGGCAGGGAGCCAAGGAAGGTGTTGCTGCACAAGGGCTCCACAGGCCTGGGCTTCAACATTGTTGGCGGTGAGGATGGAGAAGGCATCTTCGTCTCCTTCATCCTGGCAGGAGGGCCGGCTGACCTGAGCGGTGAGCTGAGGAGGGGAGACCGGATTCTCTCGGTCAGTATCTCAACCTCAAGCTTTCTGTTTGGCCACATCAACAACTGTAACAAGTTTGAGGCAGTTCAGGCAACTCCCATTGTCAGAATAATGATGATAGAATTAAAGGTGGTCTAGTGTTTAGAAAGCCAGCAAACATCTGCCCTGCTGAAATGTCCTTGAGCAAGACATTCAATTCATAACAACTCTGAGGGAGCTTAGCTGTGCTCTGCCAGACAAGAGAATTTTGTGAATCAATAAGGTATCCAATTAATAACATATTGAAATCCCTTGACGTTCACTCTTAACCTTTTTCAGAACCCAGTTTTGCTCTAAATATATGCATGTTTTATTTCACTGCTGCTTGCTTCCACCTAAATTTGTTTCATTTGGTCCACACCTTTAGTATCTAATCTGGGTTTTCTTGCTGAAATATTTGTTGTGTGCCTGATTTGTTGCAGGTGAATGGAGTGAACCTAAGGAATGCCACACATGAGCAGGCGGCTGCAGCGCTGAAGAGAGCTGGACAGACTGTCACCATCATAGCTCAGTACAGGCCTGAAGGTGAGGCCATACTGTCTCATATCACATATGAACACTTTATATTATATAAATATATAATGCGCCAAAATGGGTCTTGAACTCTCAGTTTTGATGGGCTGTATTGAAAAGAGTTACCATCAAACAACCAGTATAAGCCTGTTACTTTTTGTTATTGTTTTGCTATTCGGCCCTAGTGATCTCCACCTATCACCGTCTGTGCAATGTTGCCTCCAAGTTCCAACATGTACTTATATGCTCAAATAATACTTTTTATTTTGTGGTTATTGTATTAAACACAATTTTATTAGAATGTGAGCACAATATAAACTAAAATTAATAAAGTTCCTTAAAACTTGTTCCTTGAACTAGCAAATGACTGCTACTCATGGATGTTTTATATTACTGTCATTCTGTTTCTATGGGAAAGGCACTGTCAAATTGCATTGTGAGAAATGTAGGATCCAATGTTTTTGACGCTTACACTAGGCAATAAGTCAGGATATCTTGGCTTCTGCTGCTTTGATTTAATCCATTTACCCTGTTTTTTTTTTTTTAAAGCCACCAAATTTTAAGAATGTGCAGCACTATATCACAAAACTACCTGTGGGATATACGACGTAGACTACACCACTGGTACTCTACGTGATACGCAGGTATACGCAGTATACCCACTAAGAAAGCTCCAGGATTTCCACATACCCACTTAAAAATGCCCAATGACATGCAACCACATACTTTCCATTATATTTTAGATATATTTTGAATTGTCAGCAGTTTTTTTCTTCTTCACATAGGCTATATAAAGGTATTTCCACCGTAAATTGGTGCATTAAAGTGTATCAGAATACAGGAAATTAAGTCATTGATACTCAATATGTCACTGGGTGAGGACCCCCACTATGATATACCCCCCCAAAGAAAAAGGCAGATTCTGGCCAATATATATATATATATACAGTACAGTACACCCACTACAATACATTAAACTATACCAGTGAGGAATACCGCTTTAACGTTGCTATGAAACATCAGATCCACCTGGTTTTGGGATGGAGGCATGCGCGAGTAGCTCTGGCTGCAAATGAGGGCAGCGCTCCTGCTGTAGGAGGAAGTATTCAGGTTCAGGGGCGGCACTAGTGTTAGCAGACTGAAGTGTTGAGCCAACTGCAAGGCGGGCAAACGAGCCGCTGTTGTTCTTCCTGTTCTAACTCCGAGCCCGCTGTTCGTGGACACAAACCCGGACAGCGATGGAAAGAGGACACTAAGCGGATATCGCGAGCTACGATACCAGAGGAAAGTTTAAAGAGAGTTTAAACTGACAGTGGAAAACGGAAAAAAAACTTCCAACTTTTATCTGTCTACCAGCCTGTGCGGATGGGGGATGGGCTTGACTACAACAGCAGCAGAGCAGAAGCCGCATGAACTCCCTAATGACTTGATGTAGAAACCGGCGAAATAGAAGCCACAGTTTCACTTGATTGAGGTGAGAAAAGGAACAAACATCGGAAATATTGATACGTTGAAACAGGAACAAATTGTGTGAGGTAACTTATTTTTACTGCTATTGTACCGATGTTGACGTTAGTTTGTTGCTCTTCCTAGCTGAAACCTGTAGTTTTACTCCTGTAACGTTAGTAACGTTACAGTAACCCTAAAACACTAACCCTAACCCACGTTATACAAAGTGAGTGTACGGTCCGCTTATGTCTGAGACACTAAAAGCAAGAGTTGTGGCAACACGGGCTTCAAAGTCTTTTAATAAACCTTGAAATTAAAACGTTACCGCGGGAGATATGTGATAGCCTCACCCCTACTGTACTTAAATACAACCACCTCTATGGGGAATTCCTGCCATTACCTGGAAGTTTTATGACTTGTTTTTTTCTCACTTGTGGCCAGTTGAAGTAGCTTTATGTTGTAATTTATATGCAGGAGAATGTATTACGGTGCTTTAAACAGTTGCTTTACTGTTCTTCTGTAACCTAAACCTTGTGGGGACACAGGTGTTTGTTTGTCAGCTTGATGGTAGTGGCTTTGAACAGTGACCTCACATGTGAGCTCACTTCTTCACATTTACATTAGGTCTGTATGTCACACAAGACTTTGGACTCTCTGACCACAAGTCCAATTTCATGCTGACTAAAGCATAATTTATGTGTTGGCTAGCATTCACAAAATGGCAACACTCTTTCTTTGTAATAGTAAATTGTAGATTGGCTGTGCATTACAGCTACTTTGGCAGCTGCATTTTTCTCAGTGTTTTTCGTAATTCTTTGCTTGTGTACTTGAGCATGCTGCAGTAATACTATAACAACAATGGGGAGGATATTGTGAGCATTAGATCAAGGCTGAGTTCTCAGGTTGGACTATGACAGGAATGTGAAGGGGCATACGTTGTAGCATGCTCACACTCCATATTCCTCTCTCTGTCTTTCAATAAAACACAAGCCTTTAATGTCCAACAACTCTCCTAGGTCATTGGAATGGAGGTGGGACAAGATCAGTCAATTGGCATGGGGCAAAGCTAAAAGACTAAGATCAAAACTGACAGAGTGGTGATATAGGTTTTCTTTCTGCTACAAAATACTGATTATAATGCTTCATTTTTGTCCATGTGAGTTCATGTTGTCTCACAGGCCAATCGGGCAGCATCTTCAATAATGATGTGGTTAGTTGAAGGAAACCTTTGTTTTCCATATCAAATCATGCTTTCAGCTCTGTGCCCCCTTTGTAACCCAGTGAAGGACACCTATCTGTTTTGTATACAATGCTTAACTACTCAAAACACACGAGCCGAGCGCTGGCAAATGATTGACTTCCTGCATCCCCACAGGTGACCTGCGATCTGTCGCCAGTAATTCTGCTGGCATACTAAAGTGGTATGCGACATGTCGTTCGTTTGAGTTTGGAGCAGGAGGAACCCCCAGTGAGATGTACAGTCAGTCAGTCAGAGGGAGGAAGTGGAGGGTGAATGCTGGTGTATGCAGGGCAAACTGCCTGGAGAGTATTCTCAGATGCTGGGGCCTGGGCGTCCACAGACCTCTGATGGAAGGCCAGCACTGAAAACTACAAGAAGCCCCAACAGAGCTCACAAGCTGCAGAAGGATAAGGAGGGCCCCCCCCCCCAACTCTCAGTGGCTAACTGGAGCATCACCAAGTCTTCTCGCATTCAGTCTTCTCGCATTCAGCTGAAAGGAATGGAAGTGAGGGGTGTACATCCACATGCTGCCTTGCCCCACTGTCAAGGAGTGTAATTACACAAAAATCTTTGCATGTAGGAAATGGGAGGAGGGCTGTGGAGGAAATGTTAAACTCAATGGCCCCTCAGCAAACTCACACCAATGCGCATGACAGAAGTTTGTAGAAATAGTGAAGCCAGGGTCTACATGTTCCTCCTGCAGTATATTATTGGTTAGGGTGTGTGTGTCTGCACTGGCTCGACTATCCCTGAGAACATAACACACTCTCACATTACAAGTACATGCCTGCTGTGTTGCATAACTGGATCAAAAGAGAAGCGACTGTCTCTCTCCCCCCCCCCCCAAAAAAAAAAAAAAAAAAAAAGCTGTACGACTAATGAGGACACGCAGTGGGAGTGAGAGATACAGAATAGACCCAGTTTCTATTAGCTGTCTTCTCTTCCTGTGGGTCACTCCTAAAAATATAGGCTAGCTCTTGTGTATTAAATGCTTTAAGGGAGTTAAGAGTTTAATCGTTAATAATTGTGGACTCCCGTTTCCCAGCATTTCATTGGTGTGCTTGTGAGTAGTGATGTACTGTTAATGAATAATTGATGTTGGGTTAATCACTGTAAAGAGTTAGATTAGTCAAAAATGTATTAATAGACATGGCAAATATGAACCATTCTTAACCAGGTAGCTATAATTATGTTCTTATAAAAGTCAGTAACATTTGCTGTGTCATCAGATAATTTAGCCTATGTCTACTTTATATAAGCATTTGCTGCTGTGGGTTTCTAGCCTGGCTCCGTCCTCCTACGTACTTCCACTCAATTTTCATTTTCCTTTTGTACTACGTCTGGGTTTGCGGTATATTCTTTGGTTTTCTCCGGTCAAATCTTTACCGGTCCAATCAACGAACCGAGGGAGTGGCTGAGAACGATGACATTGAGGTTCGGTAACATTCGGTGAGTTCCGTAATGGCGGCGGAGAAAGATGCGAGCGAAGCCGTTCGGTCCGTTGTGGCAAAGCTGCCGAATATCCAGAAGTGAAAGCCTGAGCAAGAACAATCTTTGCTGAGTTTTGTTGGTGGCCATGATGCTGTGGCCCTCCTCCCCACAGGGTTCAGGAAAAGTTAGTTGTGAAGGAGTTGGCTAAGGCAACGCTAGCGATGCTAAGCCGACGTCACGTCCAAACGTTAGCGATTGGTTATGGCAGATCCAGAATGGCTCTGGGCAGATCCAATAGTTTTAAACTTCAACAGAGTACCCGCCTTCAAGGAAGTTAACACTTGTCAATGGAGAGTGGCCAGACTCTCTGTACAAATGAAATGTACGAGAGTCTGGTAGAACCAGGCTAGTAGGTTTCAGCCTTAATCGTTGATACAAGAATAGGTTAAGATTTGAGTGCCCTGCATGTCCATCCAAAACACATTCTATCAAATATAAAAGGCAAGTTGTGCAGAATTTTGTTAATTAACGGCCCACATTTTCATTTTTCATTTCCATTTTATTTTTATAATTCACAGGTGTTATTTAATTTCCGAGGCAAATACCCAGTTTACTTGGGATATAGTAGAGGTAGCTATAGATAATAAACCTTGTCAACTTCATGAGGTAAAAACCTTTTGGGTTTTTTAAGCTTTTATTTTTAATTAGATGTCTGACAGTAATGAGATGACGGGAAATGAAGGGGGGAAGAGATGAGGGGAGGAATGACATGCAGCAAAGGTCCCAGGTCAGATGCGAACCGAGGGACAATGTGGTTCATGGGCAGCGCCTTAAGTTGAGCCACGACGGCCCCCTATTTTTAGTGACATCAATCACAATTCATTAACGTTGCCAGAATTAGTTAAGGATCTGAGGACTGAATGTTGCTGTTACAATAGCGACTTTGATTTTTACATTGCATGTCATTTAGCTGACGCTGCTTGTTATATTGATTTGTATTAGTTTCCTGATCTGATTTCCTCACAGTCCAGGCACACTTCTGAAAGATTTATTTCCAATACCGTTACTCCATGTGCTCAATATACTGTATAATGAGTAACCAGCAGTTGATACAGAACTTAGGTTTCAGTATAATGTATCGTTCTCCTGTGGCACTGTTGTGATACTCATTCTCCAGTATAACCGTAGTACTGAGAGTATCCTACCTTTTCTGTATAACGGGTGTAAATTTCCTTATCATCTGACTTTCAAAAGAATGGAAACTGAAAGCACTTTATTGTAAAAAAAATTAAGTGCTGCAAGTTGATCAGAGATTTATTATATTGTGTTGACGAAATTGCTCTATGCTGGTGTTGTCAACAAGGCGCGGCAGCAATTTATGGTTTAGCTTATGATTCCCAACCTAACTCCCAACAGATACCTAAAGCTGATGGTAGTTCAGTGCTCCTCTTGAATGTCCACAGTGTTTAGCTGAATCATTGGGACGTTAGGAATGTGAACAAGCAAAGCATTTAGCCCTTCCACCTGTGCTACTCATAGTACTATCTCACCGGCACAGCTCTCAGCCAGCCTTTCAGGTTGGTGTTATTGTGAAGCAGAGCATTGCCATTCTCTCGGTCTCCTGTGCCTGAGAACCAAGTGGACTAGTCTGAATGGCTGTCTGTTTGCAAATGTACCGTCCCTCTTCTATGAGTGCTAGGATGTTGCTCTTGGTTACAGGCAGTCAGGCGGTGTCTGGTTACCTCACCTTGCAGTGACACCCTGTTGTATTGTTAACCCTTTTAGCAGAGACCAGGGTGGAGAGCTGGCACCATGCCCGGGGCGGGATGTGTGTTTGCTTTGAATCCCCTTTAGGTTTCGGCAGGGGGTTAGAGTTCAGCGACCCAAAGCTTGTTTTTGCACCTGCCCAGAATTTTCCGGGAGCTTGGACTAACGTCTGCTAAATAATATTTGGAGGCGTTTTTTATTTATTTTTTTACGGCTCCTTGTAGGCTTGCTGGACAGACTCTGGACTTTGATCTCTTGTTGTTCACGTTACAGGAAGTGTTGCCAGCTATGGATGATTAAGCTGTACAGTAAGGTAGGAGTCGAGCCATGAAGGCAAAAGAGACATGTGGTCTCGCACTGGTTCTTTTATAGGCTAATTATGATCAAGACATAGATATGTTGTCATTGACGCTAAAGTGTACGTTATTGCATGCCATTAACAATGAAATTCTTGTTTATTGCATACAGCTAAATTCATTAGCGCAGCTGTGCAACCTAATTCTAACTGAGATTACTTTCTTTTCATCAGCAGTGTAAAGAATATTTTAACATTTAGATATAAGACAAAAATTGGTTGCTCACACTGTTGCTTTTTGTGTGTGGTCCCAACAGCTCCTTTGTGTGATCACATGAGCAACCTAGCCTACTTGTTTTTCTAGCTGCATCTGCCGGTCTGTTGATCTAGCCGTGTGCTGTGTGCTGCGGTGGCCTAGGCACAGAGCTCGCTGCGCACAGCGGGCTAATGAGAGCATTCTTAACGAGGAAGTCCAGGCGGATTCATATATCATCCCTGTGCTCCAGAGCAGCAACTGGATTTACACACCTATGACAAATGGTCATGCATTTGAAATTGTTGGAGGCCTTCCCTTTTTTTAACCACACTAAAGAGCCCATGTTGAACTTAATTAATCTGTGTAATTAATTACCTGACATGAGACATTACTGGATGTGTAAGGCAGATCTGTGATAAACCATCTGTTCCTGGGGTCATTAATCAGCCTAAGGATTCGCTGAACCTTTCTTCACTCCGGCTCACTGCAGTGCCAACTGAGACGCAGAGATCTCCAACAGTTTACCAGTGAAACAAGAGAGCAGGGTCCAACTCTCTTTTGGCCTCTTTATTCGACATGTTCGATACCACCTTAACCTTGGGTGCATCAACTATTAAGCCCAAGCTGGCATTATATATGCTCGAGGACCTATTTTTGACACTGCTTGTTTTGTTTGTTCCCTCCAATGCAGAGTATAGTCGCTTTGAGTCCAAGATCCACGACCTGAGGGAGCAGATGATGAACAGCAGCATGAGCTCAGGATCAGGCTCCCTGCGCACAAGTGAGAAACGCTCCCTCTATGTCAGGTAAAGATGGAGCACACACTGACACAAAGCCATGCTTGCGCTCACAACACGATATTCTAAGATCCGTAGTCAAAATAGTCACTCTTGCTTAATAAAACGACCTGCCTGTGGGGGAGTATAAAGCCTTAAAAGCACATAGTCAAAAAGCAGCCACACTGTCCAGTGTACAGCAGCATGACGTATATTGCATAGATCATAAGATAAAACACGATTCTTCACACTAAGCTATTTGTAGGGTGACATTTAATCTAAGGCATTGGGTTGATACAATTCTTCACCATCATAAAGGTGATGGACAGGCACCCCCTCTTGTTGTTGTTGTAATGCCACATATGACATTGACTCTACTTTGTGTAATGTAGATTTACAGTGGGGCTTGTTGAAGGGACCTGTGTTATGACACTTTGGGACGGTTGCCAAACTGGATGGAGGCTCATTTAGGAAATAACACAGGTGGCATCCTTCTGCTCACATATAAGCAGGACTCACAGGACTCACAGGGGTCAGGGTGAAAGGACTGTGTGATGTAACTCCATGGTTCAAGGGCTTCGCCATATTTCTACTGAAGCACTAATGCGCTTCTCTCAATCTAAGCCTAATATTTACATTACTAGATTTATTTAGCCCAAGTTCAACAGCAATGGACCGTACACTGATATATCAAGAGTATATAGGTGTCATCTCATCAGACGCCCGCTGTAGAGAGAGGAGTGTTAACCAGTCTGACTCATGCCTTTCTTATAGGCTGGCTCCTATGAAGCATGTAGAGCCTAGACTGCTCCTGTGCGGGTGATAAAGCCCACAGTTATGTTGGAAAAGCTGTCTAGCTAGCCAGGTGATGCAAGAGCCACCATGTCCTCCCAGCCCAGCCTAAGGAATGTGGAGGCGTCGGGCCTCTAACGTGTTCTCAGAAATAAAATTAAAACAGTCACATGTGCTCACATACTCTCCGAAACTCTCTAAGTGTGCCAAGGTGCTATAACGTGGTTAAATTTAGGAATTTGACTATCCCTCATCAACCTTTGTTAAAAGTGCCCATGTTTTCCTGTTAAGCACACAAGCAGTTAAGCTTAGACTGCATCATGAGAGTTTCAGTAGCACTGTTTACATATTGCCAGCTGCAGTTTCAGTTGGCAGGAATACTTCAGCCAAAATCTTTAACTGGGGGGGGGAATTTTGGCTACAACATATCTGTCCACTGGACCATGGTATATGACCTGTAGATATAGGCTTGTAGGTCAAACCTGTAAAGCAGGTGTTAATACCTTTCTAGAAATTACTGGGTTTACCTGTCTGACAAGATAGTGACGCATTCAGCAGAACAATAAACAGTGAACGTCTGTAGTGGAAAGTATGTAGCTATGTAACAGCAGTTAGAAATGTCAAGTGGAAGCACGTGAACAGCATGCTTTAAATTGCGTGTTGTCAGAAATAAGATGCGACATTGCTTTCCACCTTATGTTTGTATGGTTACACAGACACAAGAAGACTTTCACCAGGTGTTACATTGTCATCTTTATTTCCACATATTGTTAATAACAGTAAAGGCACAGCCCACATGCAAGCAATGTAAAATAATTGAATAAGCAACAAATAATGTAATACAGGAAATTCATAGCTGCCATTTTGTGCCACGTATGGAGTAATTTGATCGTGGTGCATGTGGAATCTCTACACACAAATTCAAGATAAAAGGAAGGAAAGAGTAACCCAAGCCTTTGTTTTTGCAGAGCTTTGTTTGATTATGATCGAACGAGGGACAGCTGCCTGCCCAGCCAAGGCCTGAGCTTCTCTTATGGGGATATCCTTCATGTCATAAACGCTTCTGATGACGAGTGGTGGCAGGCAAGGCTGGTCACGCCACATGGAGAAAGCGAGCAGATTGGGGTCATTCCGAGCAAGAAAAGGTACACTCGCACTTCATTCATAGTGTGCCAGACAAAGCTAATGTGACTACTACCATTCATGCCCAGCCTAAATGGATTTCCCTTTCGCTTTCTTTCCCCCCCCCTCAGAGTTGAGAAGAAAGAGCGGGCCAGGTTAAAAACAGTCAAGTTCCACGCCAGGACAGGCATGATTGAGTCCAACAGGGTAAGTGTAGAGGGCCAGCTGCTCCTTGCCCTGGTGCCAGAGAGGCTGCCTTCAGTGCTGCTGCTGGGCTCCCAGGGAGATGGCCTACTTCCCCCTGAGTGTGGGAAAGAGACCAGCACCTGCTCACTGAAGCGAGCACAAAAAGTGCTCATATTACTGTATAGATTACACAGAAGCTCCGTGGAGATGTGAGGGCCCTGTAACCTCCACAGCTCGTGCACTCAGTGATATCAACAAATGTGCACTTAGAAAATGTCTGCACGTTTGTCAGAGGCTGATCTGTCAGATGTAATTTGCAGATGGATAAATCAGCTGTAAATGTTGTCTGTATCATCTATAATGCAAGCAGATTCAATTGAATGAAAATGGTACATGTTTAAGTTGATAAACGGACTTCTGTTTACTTCACATTGATATGCCATTCATTTTCACCCAGCTTCTCATTTTCATTATCTGATGTGCATTGTTTGTTTGCATTTCATTTGTTTTTTTGCATGGGTGTTGAGTACCCTCATTGAAACCCATTCTGTTTTTGTTTTCACCCCCTCGTTGCCCCCCCCTCCTCACCCACACATCGACAAGCAGCCAGTCAAAGTAAAGCGCAAAAAAAGCTTCAACCTCTCACGCAAGTTCCCGTTTTACAAGAGCAAGGAGAATATTGTGCAGGAGTTGGTGGAGTCTGAACGTGAGTACCAGCTGTGTGATCGAGGGGGGGTGGTGTTGTTTTTGTCCTATCCCCTCCATGCTTCCGTTCTGTCTCTCAACTTTCATCTTTCCACTCACCTCCAGGGATGGTTTGTGTGATGGCACCACTCTCATCCCTTTCTCACTGTCCCAGAGAGATGCCCCACATGCAGAGCCGGCATCAGGCTGGAGATGTGGGGCTCTCTCTGGTGTGTCTGTGCATCTGTCTATGGGCTCCAGAGGAGTGTGTGCTGCCAGCTGTGCGTGTGTGTGTGTGCTTGGCTGCATTAACACACTGGCCTTCTTACACCGTGATGCTACTCCTTGTATAAGTCCTGATCAATTCTCCAGTCAGTCACTGACCCACAACAAGAAGAATCTCATTAACTGGACTGAAGCTTTAACACTTAACAGGTCAAAATCCCATTTTAATGGGATTGGACTTGTGTAATTGAAAGGCCGTGGCTTACTATGAACAAAGTGGGGCTCAGGCTTAATGAGTACAGCACAGCGCCATGTGTCAGTGGGCCTGGCGAGCACTACACAGCACTCCTCTCCCTCTCTGCCCCAACTCTCACTAACCTCTTCTTCTTCCTGTCTGCTCTCTTCTCTTGGTTTCTGCTCTCACCTGTCGGGACATCTAGGACTTCCCAGGGTTAAGCGATGACTTTTATGGATCAAAGAGTTTGAGTAAGTCTGTGGTTGTACTGTGTCAAGCAGCTGTCCCCTGAGCTCAGAAAAAAAATGCTTTGTCACTGCAGACCCAGCTGGGAATGCTAAACCGCACACATTTAGCGTGACACACACACACAGACCTATGTGCGGGCTCACACACACGCTAACTCAGATTCACAGTACACATAAAATGTGCATTCCCAAGGGATGGTGAGTGAGTGTTACACATTCTGAATGTCTCATGGGGTCTTTACAATAACTGTTTTGCAGAGTTTTGTCAGATAAGGTCACAGAGAGCTGGAATATATCTGTCACCAGAGCGGAGTGTTGTTATGCCTGGTTGGAAACACTTTTTCCCTCCAGTTCCCCTGAGTCAGCCAGCTCCTGCCTCCCTCCTGTGGACGGCATAATGCCTGTATGTTTTCTTTGTCTTTCCCTGATATGAGATCCGCCGCCACAGGCACAGATCTAGCAATAGGAAACATTGGCCAGGGAGTTGGGGGTCATTTGGGATATTGTCACAGGAAGCACTTAATTTCCTATTGCTTGCACCTAAAACCACTTCCCTAATATTGCGAGAGCATGGCTGCCACGCCAAACAAGACTTCTGCTTTGTTCTTTGTATCTTTTTTTAATGGCCTAGATGTTGAGAAACAACGTGCTTTTTTTCCCCCTAATGCTGTTGAGGCAGGTGAAAATAATTTTCACCCATACCATTATTTATTTATTTGAATTGAGTTGTTTTTTAAATGATCTGCAACTCCCTCTCTTGTGCTTTTGCAGAATGCCTGACATCCAACACAAGTGACAGTGAAAGCAGTTCGAGTGAGTCCCCTTAATTTCTCATGGTTTGTTTTACCATGCCCACATAGATGAATAACATGTTCTTAAATTTACCTGTGAAATGACATCTGTATAATATTCCCCTTTGCGTTTTATCAGCCAGGACTTTTATTGTGTTTCTTTAAATAAGACTGAAACTTTCTGATGATTTTGCTTTGTGCTATTACAGAGGGACAGGAGGACACGATTCTTTCCTATGAGCCAGTCATTCGACAGGAAAGTGAGTGAATCACTTCTCCACAATTGACAAAAAAACTTGGGATGCATGATATTGGATTTTGGCCGATATTCAATATGCTGATATTTTTAAACTCATTTTGGCTGGTGTGTGTGTGTGTGTGTGTGTGTGTATGTATGTATATATATATATATATACACACACACCTTTTTTTTATTTCACAGAACACCAAGTCTCTCTCCTGTACTACTTTTACCTACTTAATTTTATTTGTTGTAGATACAGACATTAAACAAGACCAACAACATTTGATTCTACCATAAATGTATCTTTTAGCAAATGTAGACAGACATTCACCCTTGGAAAAAAAAGTAAATAATTTCACTTGGCGGAGAATAAATTATATGCCAGTGCCACATTTTATTTATAAGTAAAACCAAGCTCCATATGTTTTCTGAGCTGCAAACTTGAAGTAATTAACAGTGTTAGTTTTAGCTAATTTGTAGCAAGTGATGAAACGTAATGAAAGTCCAGTTTAACGCACATCTGTGAAAAAGCTTGGATCATAGAACAATAACTGAGGAACACAAATATCCTGTTTTAGGTTTCATGACTAATCAAGGTTGGCGAGGGAGAGATCACTAAAGCAAAACTTGGAGGAGCGGCTTGACACTAAAATCAGAATAGCTGGTCCACCGAAGCCTAAGTTAGTGAGCCTGAGCTGAAGTTGTCGCAAACTTCGTGCCGGCAGTCCCACTTCACTTTCTTTAACCAGCAGCTGTCATGCAAGACACAGGAACTTGGCTTGGGTCTCGAGGAGTGGTAGCATTTATTCACCGACAGATAAACTGTACACAGACTGCGCTGCTACATTCACAACTATAGCATTTCTGCTAACTCACCGACACACACACACACACACACACACACACACACACCTACCCCTCCCTCTCTCTCCCTTTTTCGCTCTTTTTCTCTCCATCTCTCTTCCCCGCACACTGGCTAACGTGTGGACTGCAGCTGCCACTGTTTGTGTTTATGCTGTTTGCTAGGAGTTTGCTCCTGAAATTGTTTGTGAACTTCTGGATGGCGGTTCTTCATATGAGTGATCAAATTGGTGGTGTGAAGGATTTTACACGGCGTCCTCCTCACAATACTTCGACCTTGCAAGCATTGCACACTGCACTCGCGTCTTGATTTTTTCACCGTGAAAAGCTCAGACCGCAGACATTACCGTCTCCACTTCAGCAAGTAAATCCAGTGTGGGTGTGTGTTTGTCGCCAAAAAACAAACACCCACACCAGCGCCGACCTGACACACACACACACACACACACACACACACACACACACACACACACACACACCGGCAGCTAGACGGAAATAATCATCGGTTGTTGACATCAGGCCACTTTTGCTCATCGGACTGATGCCGATATATAAAGAAATGCCAAATATCTGCCGATACCAACGTGATTGCCGATATATTGTGCATCCCTACTAAAAACGTATAGCATAAGTCAAACTATGTGCATTGGACATTTCTACATGTATCCTCACCTTAAGTTCTTTGTCTCCAATGCAGTCCACTACACAAGGCCTGTGATCATACTGGGCCCCATGAAGGACAGAGTTAATGATGACCTCATCTCTGAGTTTCCCCACAAGTTTGGCTCCTGTGTACCCCGTGAGTTTACAGCAACAAGCAAATCCAGACAGTGCAACTAAACATACCAGCAGTGATAAAAATAAACTTGTTCCATTCCCCTTCTGCAGATACGACTCGTCCGAGGCGAGAGAACGAGATGGACGGCCAGGACTACCACTTTGTGGGATCGCGAGAACAAATGGAGAAAGACATTCAGGATAATAAATTCATTGAGGCTGGCCAGTTCAATGAGAACCTCTACGGGACGAGCATCTTGTCTGTCAGAACTGTGGCTGAGAGGGTAGGCACCGAGGCTTGTGTTGCTCTGTGCGATTGGGTTACCACATTGGATTTGGTGTATTTGGAATGTAACCAGAGGAATGTTAGGTTTCCTGCTAAATCGGAAAGCAGACATTTGTAATTTAATGTTCTACCAAATGATTAGTTTGCAGTAGTCATTTTTGCAGCATTACAAGAACCACAATTAATCCTATGTGGCCTACTTGTGTGACAGAAATCTAGAAGTTTCTAGTATTTTTTTAACGAAGCATATCTCTACCTGTCAACAGGGGAAACACTGCATTCTGGATGTGTCTGGGAATGCCATAAAACGACTGCAGCAAGCACAACTTTATCCGATTGCCATCTTTATTAAACCAAAATCCATTGAAGCCCTAATGTAAGTTTGAGCTTTTTTCTTTTTTTTTCTTCTTTTTTTTAACATACTGTAGTTTAAGATATGAGTGATAAGTCTGTGATACTAACCACAGCTACTTGTCTTTTTCAGGGAAATGAATAAGAGGCAGACGTACGAGCAGGCCAATAAAGTCTTTGACAAGGCAGTTAAGCTGGAGCAAGACTTTGGAGAGTATTTCACAGGTTGGTCTCACTGCCCTTTTGCTTTGTAGTTCTGACTTGGGCTGTGGCTAATGATTTTTCTTAATTAAATGTAATCTGTCTCGTTTTCGAATTAATTGGTTGACAAAAGAAGATTGAAGAACATCCCAAAGATATTCAGTTTGCTGCTGTCTGTCCATTACACAAGACAAGCAGTAACACCTCCCAACAGAGAAGCTGGCGCCAGATGTTTGGCACTTTGGCCTTGAAAAATTACTTCAAACAGTAAATTGATTTATGAAAAAAGTTTCAGACTAATTTACTGTCGATCGACTACCTGATGAGCGACTAATCGTTTCAGCTCCAAATTATTTTTTGTTGTTGATTTATTTGTAAATTAATCTTTTACTATGTGAAAAGAAGTTTCCATCACAATTTCTGAGAGCCCAAAGTAACGTCTTCAGATGTCTTGTTTTGTTCGATCAACAGTCTGAAACCTAAATATATAAACATTTTAATGCTTAAAGCTCTAGTGCGTCTGTTACATTCAAGCCATTGCCAAATGAGTTGCTACAAAGCTAATTAAGACTATCAGCTCCACACAACTCTCTGTATTTCTCAGTATGACTATGTTCAGAAGATTGTGGCGTCCCTGTGACTTTCGTGCACAGAAACTCGAGTGAAGATAATTGCCTCTTCTGAAGTGTCCATATTTTTTTTAATCCTCCATGTCCTCCTTGGCAGGGGCAGGGGCGGTCGTCGCGATCACGGAAGGCTTATATCGTGTGGACGCGCCCGACAGTTTTGTTGTCATTACTTAGAATTCCTCATGGCGGAGACAGAAACTACACACTTTTGCTTTAAACACAGAAAATTCACATTTAAAAAAAGAAAGCAAATATTATAAGTTAACAACAGAAATTGATTATCAAAATTGTTGCCGATTAATTATCTAACTCCAGTTCGGACAACGTGACATCATGACTTGGTGTAAACATACACGCCACTTTTTTTTCTTACGATTATTTTTTGGGGCTTTTCCCTTTTATTTGAAAGTGGATAGACATGAAAGGGGGAGAGATGGGGGGATGACACGCAGCAAAGGGCAGCAGGTCGGATTCAAACCCTGCGCCGCTGCAGGACTCAGCCAACATGGGGCGACACTTTTACTGGGTGAGCTAGAGGCCGCCCCACACGCTGCTTTCTGTGGCGTGTTTTGTTATCTGTACGCATTTTGAGCTATCTGCGTGTATGTCTACACCGTGCGTATACGCCATATACAGCACGTTGCTATCCGCATGTATGTCTACGCCGTATTGAGAATGAGGACATACGTCATGGTAGCTTGCCAACACGTGACGATTTGGGAGGTGTCTGAGCCCACCCACCATTTTGGGATCCTACGCTATCGGTTGCCAGGGGCAACAGTGTAAGAGCGACACAGAGACGGAGCAGGAAAGACGGCTCGAGGAATTGGCATCACGGCAAACGGGTTGGGTTTAGGAAAAGAACAACCGGTTGGGTTTAGGAAAAGAAGAACGGGGTTGGGTTTAGGAAAAGAATAAAGCGACAATTGAGTTTAGGAATCGTGACACACGGGACATGATCCCGGGTCTCCTGGGTGAAAGTCCTGTGTATTGCAGCATGCCAATAATGGCATACGAATTGGCGTGTCATACATACGCCACTTCATGAGATCAGTCTGGTTCGGCTGCAACTAACATATACCTGCCTTTTGTGTTTTTGTCTCCAGCTATTGTACAGGGTGACTCACTAGAGGAGATCTACAACAAAATCAAGCTAATCATCGAGGAGCAGTCTGGTCCCTACATCTGGATCCCCTCCTCAGAGAAGCTCTGAGCTCCCCGCCGTCCCCTTCTGCCTCCCAGAGACCCCACCCAAGCCCAAATAGCCCCCCTCCTCACCTCCTTTTTGCAGATATGTTTCATATCAAGTTTTAGTGTCATCATTATGTTACTCTCTAAATGAAAAAGAAGTCTTATCACCATTACTGTGACTGTGCACACCCCTGCATGAGTTTCTCAACAAAATCCATTCAAGACTGGAAATGCCATTCCAAAGGAATTTGTCAACTGAAAACAAAAGGGAAAAAGGAATAAATCCTTTTGTGAACTCGGACTGACTGAAGTTGTTGTTACAGAAATCTGGAGAGAGGAGTTGGGATTCCAAAAGAAGTTGCAGGGAAACAGAGACAAATCATACCAAGTTGGAATACTTTGTAAATGTTCATCAAATCACATTTAAAAAGACACGCAAGATGAAAAGTGAAGACCAATTAAGGGTTTTTTTTTCTTCTTTCTTTTCTAAAGACTGGATAAAAATCGAGCCCTGCTGATGGTACTGTTCAAGGAGTCATCTCTCTTGTTTATAATGACTGAGGAAATTAGTGGAGCCTACAAACTGGTGATCTATTTATCACAAACCAGCTTGCTGTTTGGTCGTCTGCCAGTTGTCTGTGCTGCAGCTGATCGATAAAGACATCTCGGGAGGCAGATCAAGAGGAAGAAATGCGTTGTGAATCTCTACATTTATATTATGAAATCACAAGATAAATGATAAAACCCCACTGAGATTTTCCTACATATTAAATACTACACATTTTACACTTCACTAGAATTGTCAATTTGGAGGGCTGTTAAATTTCTTTCTTTTTTTTTTTCTTTGTGGGATTTTTTGCTTGTGGTTTTTAGCTGCTCTGTGTAAAGGTTGGAGGTAGAGAAGTGTAACTGGGCTCTCTGCAAAACACCAAACTGCCTTACATCAAATACAAATTCTGTTTTGTGACTACCTGTTGTCTGTGAGGGAGGCTGCACACAAGGAAAAGAGAGGAAACATTCAAATCTTTTCTTATTCGTTTGTGTCAACCAGCTGCCAGGAGGTCTGACTTGAGTGCAATAGTTAAAACAAAGTCTCACCTCATCAATAGATAAAACAAAGTCTCGCCTCTGTGGGCGCCTTTTCTTGCCTGCACTTCAACCTTCCTTCCTGTGTAATTAAAGAATTTGGCCATTGGATTACAATGTGGACAGCCAGAGCCTCCTAACTCATGTTGAGCAGCAGACCACCCTATTACACTCTCTGCCTTCCAAGAGGATTCTCTTCCGATTGAATGGTCATATGGTACTGTCCTATCTGCCGCCATGACGGTGGCCTTAAAACGGGTAGAACAAGACAATAATTGTATTGGATGTCCTAAAAATTAAAGAGTTAATATAACCTGTTTTGGATTGTCCCCCTGTACCCCTACCAAAAATAACACTAAAGTTGGGTTTGATTAAAACCTACATGCTTTGTGTATCTATACACGTATAAATTCTTGATGAATCTGTTGTTGGCAGGTACTGAACCACTGTGTTGAGCTCTTAGTGTGTCTAGGGTGAGCTAGACCAGCTCTGGAATCTTTAACGTACAGATACCATTTCCCCTGCGACTGAAAGGGCCATGTTTTGGCGATGACACAGAGTTCATAGCTGTCAAATGTGAACGAGCAAGTACTTCTAGTACAATTTCAATTCAACAGTGTAATCGGGCTGTATTATGTGTCTTCTCTTTTTCGTGAGGCAGTGAGTTTGTTCAAGGCCGTCAGGGCGATAACCTTTCGAGTTGGCTGTATGGCATCACCAGGATTGAAATGACCTGCTCCACCCCCCCCAATGCAGATCTTGACACTGTATGTTAATGTGTGCATGTGAGAGAGCGTGTCTGAAGGAGTACTGTGGCCCCTGATCCTAGGAACATTCTCGCTTTCCTCCTCAGCTTTTTGAAGAGCTCAAAGGATTTTTTTTTGTTTGTTTTCTCAGAGAGCCAGACCCAACAGGAAGTGGTAACCTAAGACCTCTGGGTCCCCTGCTCTCTCCCACCCACAGAGCACCTGTACCTGCAGGCATTTTCTGAACAGGTGTGCCCACCTGCCAGGCACCACTGCTAAACCAGCTGTCATTACCTGTGTCAAAACCAGAGTTCAGGGAATAACCGAAGGGAACAGAGCCATTTATAAACTGCTTGCAGACTGTTTCAAAGGGTGTGGTAGCTGTACAATGTAAATAAGCCCCCAGCAGATCCCCCTCACCTGTGCTTCATGCATGTGTGAATCAAACTGAGACAAATGTTTTATAGACCACAAATGTCAGGTAAGTAAAGTTTGAGCTACCATTGAGATATAATTTCCATACAAATGTGCTGTATTGTTGGTATTTCTCTTCAAATGCCTATTGGAAATTAACTAGTCAGTTGGGAATTCAATTCCCTAAAGTAGGGCCTGTCTACATGTGATTTCTTGTGGAACGTGTCTGGGTGTATAGATTTTAAAAATATATTGTAAAATAATTAAAGAGATGCAGGCAGAAACCTACACAATATCACAGAAACCAGGAGCATTGATCAATACATCATTAGAAGTTTAGAATTGGTCCTCTCTGGTGTTTAGTTGAAATACAGCTGACTGTTAACAATGTGTGTGGTATTCATACCTCAGTCAGCCATGTCAAAGCCCAAAGAACTTGATTTCATTATGCTCTTTCCATTGAGGTTGTGGTATATAAGATGGAACCTGAATGCCTCTGTGTGTGTATAATTGATGAGGGTCTTTGTTCTGATGAGAGAAATGATGACATATATGCTTTTAATTTTGGGTGGGGGGGTCAGGGTTCTTGTTTGTACTTTTGGGTGATGATGTTTATGTTATAGCACATCTGTGCAGTAAGTGCTTGCAAACATGAACCCTTTGATTGTACAGTAGTTTCTTCCTGTCACTGCAGGTGGTACAGCCTATCAGGACACTTGGCCTCATGGTCTTCCCTGTCCTAGTCATGAGGGAACACAGTCCTGCAACTTTTGTTTGGGTTTTATTTTGGGACTTGACAAGAGTTAATTTGTTTGAAAATAAAATATGTGACTCAGTTATTATTTTGATCTGCTTGTTATTGCACTTTAAACGACTCAGTAGCTTTAAAAAATAATTATTAATTTATTTTATTTAATAATTAATTATTAAAATTAGACCACTTTTCTTTTAGATTTTTTTTTATTGCCGTTTTAGCCTTTTTTGACAGGAGACTAAAGGGAAAGACAGGTAGCGTGGGGGGGGGGGAGGAATAAAGGCTGAAACGTGGTATGTGTCTTAACCCCTCAACACAATTATACAGATTGAAAGCATCACTTTACCAAACTGGAACATCTGATGAACATTTTACCACAATATTAATAACATTTATGTGCAACTTATAGAACGGATTCAATTTAAATTGACCCTCAGAACAAGCAGTTACCCCCTGGCTGACCACAGCTGACCTGTCCCTGTTGGCTTACTCCTCCATGATGAGGTTCTTCTTGGCTTTGTCCAACCTGTCCAGGATTTCACTGTAGAGACCAGACATCTGTGAGCACACAAGAAACAGCTGTAAAGCTTGATACTTGATACAGCATAAGACCTGTGTGTTTTTGTGACCAAAGCCTTTGTACTACAACCACCCCAGTCTGCTTCATCCCCCCCCCCTTCCTTTCCACCAGTCCTGCACCTGTGTCTCGTAGCTTTCCTGCAGTGATCCAAGGTGGCGGATGAAGCTCATTGCGAGGCCACACCACTTCTCAGCCTCGGGGTACTGAGCCAGGCTGTACAGCAAAATCCCTGTGTTCCAAGCCCGAGTCAGCAGCCACAGGGTCTCCATCTCTGGGAAGTCATCTGGCTTCAGAGAAAAGCAGGAAGATGTTCAAAAGGCCATTTAACGGAGAGCACCTGGCTGGCTCACTTGAGCCAAGTGTGTGTTTTTTTGTGTGGATAAAGCTTGTGAGTAACTTCTATCCAATCCTGTTCAACTGTATGTTAACCTTTACTAATGCTTTGGAGTCTTAAACAGACCGTAAACAAACTTGAAGGTCTATCATTTCTAAAGTTTCATTCGTTTTTCCACATCACTTTAATCTTGGGCTTACACTTTGATCCAAAGAATTCCACAGCTTTTGAATAAAGGGGAAATATGCACTGCCTCTAAAGCAGTGTAATGTCTCAATAATTTGATGCCTCTTTCAGAGATGCAGCTCACCAGCAGTATGATGACTTGTACAGCACATTAAGATTCAAATTGGCAGGAAGGGGGTGGTGAATGGAAGCATCTGCTAATTGAAGTGCGGCTGAAAGCCCATTGATAAAAAATGGCTTCTAGAACAGTAGGCAGTCATGGAGTGGAAGAGAGGGGGTTAATTATATAGCAGGGCACAGTTCTGTTGGAGGGAACAGGAGGTGGGTGCCAACGGATGGCGATGTGTGATTGGTGCTGACTCACTGCGGCTGCAATGATGGACAGGGCCTCCTCGTAGTAGTCCCACACCTCCTCGAGCACATGGGCCTCCACCTCTGACACACCGCTTGGGAGGGACAGCTTGATCAGGCTGTGGACACACTTGCTAAGAAAGGGACACAACAACAGGCACACAATCAGAAAACCTTTCATCCCAATACACTCTTTGTGGGAATGGATCGTTAATGAAATGTCAAGGGTGTTTTCATGCAGAGTAGAGATGGGTATGCCTGCAGCGGGCCAGGTCAGCCTGTGGTTGTTTCTTGTGCAGGGAGAGAGCAACCCTCAAGGCCTTCTTACACAGCAGAGGGAAGTGGGCTGGAGGCTCCATGGCTAAGGCTACATATAGAAAGAAAAAAGATGCCAGCATACTGCAAATACTAGAATGTATCTGTTTCTTTAGGCGTGTCAGCAGAGATGAGATGAACAATACCTGCAATGGTCTCTAGCACCTTGGTTTCAACATATTCAAGCTCCAAGACAGACTCCAGTACTGTCTCAACCTTGGGGTCATTCATCTTAGCTCGAGCTTCAAATTCATACAGCAGCAGCAGTGTGTCTGTTGGGTCCATTGGGGAGCTTCCTGCAAGTACATGGTGAGAATACATTTCCTTTGCTTCATTTGAATTAATGAAAGATGTGCGCAAATAATTAAACATGGCTGTTTTTCGTATAGTGAAGCTACTTAAGACACCACCTGACGCTTTCAGGGTTTTCCAGACCTCCCAACAGATCTGAATGTGCTCCAGAGCCTGAGTGAGCTCCTCAGTCTGTGAACCAAACAGAAACACAGGAAGAGTATTCTGGATTCATCATCGCCATCTAGTGTTCACTTACTGTTCAAAGGCAGAGGACTTCAAAATGAAACGCCTACGCCAGCACCAATAATGTGGTTAGTCACCTCTGTTTTTCCACTGGTCTTGGTAAATTTCCATCCATGAGGATGGAGAGCGTGCTAAATGTAGGAGATGGACAGAGGGAGTGGGTGGCACACCTGGACAGAGTGAAGAGACTTCCTGCAGATCTCCAGAGAGGCGGCGGCAGCCATTAGCAGACACGTCTTCTGGCCCATGAGCAGTGTGCGATCAGGAGGGCACAGCTGGGAGAGCTACGGGTTCATTCAGATGTCATATTTCCATTTTTATTGCAATAAAACAAAGGTAAGTTGGTTAGTTCAAAACAAGTGAAAGTTTTGCGCACAGGACAAACTGGAATATTTGTGGTAGGAAAGACAGGGATGTTCTCAGACATGAATGCATGTCTACTCAGTCAACATCCCATGGAGAAATAAAGATTAAAAATCCACTTGCAAATACAGGTATTCTGCTGAAGGTAAAGTCAAAGATCATCGTGGGTTACAGAGATTCTTTATCTTAAGCTATCTTTCTAAAGCAATGTTAAATCCCTGTTCAGGTGTTATTGATCTCTATACCCACGTACTGTTGATATTGATTAATCCACCTGGCAAAGCTAATAAGGGCACTTGCCTGGTAAGAGAGCACAAAGAAATCCCTCATTCTGTCAGGGCTCTTCTCGCACTGCAGAGCAGAGTTCCACGCTGTAAGGGGACACACACACACACACACACACACACACACACAAAATTAAGGTGCTGCAAGAGTTTAAGCGATAGCATACCATGTCAGATTGAAGTGACAAGTAAATAAAGTCTTAGTACCAATCTTCCTGAACCAGTTAGATTCCTCTGTGCGTTGCTCAACAGTCATGCAGGACTGCTGAGAAACTTTCTGCAGCGCTGCAGTGATGGCAAACAAAACATTTGTGTGTTATGATGCACAGCAGATACTGTAGTTGAGACATTTCTTCCCAAAATACAATTCAACCTCAATTGTTGCATATGTACTCACCCATTTTTAAATATGGCAGCACGACATCCAGATTCCCATTCCTACATGGAGTAATGTAAGGTAGGAAATGTAAATCTACGTTTTGATTTGATTAAAAGCAGCATCAATAATAGTATGCAATCACTCTATTAGGTACTTTCCCTTCCCCTCACCTCATCTCATCACTCGATTTTTCTACTGTGGAGAGCACAAGTCGAACCAAACACCTATAAAAAGATGAATGGAGAAACTGGTGTTGACCTCCTTTCTTTCACCTACTAACTGTATTATACAGAGACACACTTTCAGTGGAGAAGCAAGGGAATATAGGTCAGTGGATCATAGAGGTGTATGGAAAACTAACAGACTTGCTACAATCTCTCAGCACATAAGCCATCTCTACTAAATGTTGTCATCTTATGTGTGAAACGGTACCATCATGTTTTGTTTACACAGTCTGAACACATGAACGCTGAATGCTTCAAAATAAAAGAAATATAGAAATTTGGCATCTGACCTGAGAGCAGTCAGAACCTGAGCTTCATCTTTGGAGTTTTCACACAACGTCTCCAGAGCCTTCATGGCAGTTTCCTGCTGTTCATTCTGTCACAGGGGGACATACATCCTCCTCATTAATACCACCACCCACCAGTCAAATAAAAGCGTCATGTAACTATAAAACATTTGTCAGTACTTATTTATATGTTTATGTGAAATTAGCCTGGGGAGGTGGTAACCAGTAATGTTCTATCTCTGATCCCAGCCGATTGTTTTTACCCAATGAGGAGCTTGTCCTGGAAATGTGTAACAAACAACCAAACATCTGCTATGATGCCATCCTCCCCAGATCAGTGCAGTGTTTAAGACATGATCCCTCATCAGCTTCCCACCCACAAACTTGATGACTAAACCCAGGGTTTTGGAGCCCTATAACACCGTAACAACACCATAAGAGTTTGACAAGTGACAAGTTATAATTCCACCAAACGAAACTAATTATTTTCCCAATTCTTTACAACTGGTGTACATAGCCGAGTGATGAGTCCTACCTCCAAAGCAATCTGAGCAGCCAGACTGAGGAGATTGGAAGCAGCATTCTCAGAAACCAGCAGTCCTTCCTCACTGGCAACACGACTCTTGGACAGAAGTCCCATTGCATTCACTGCCTCTGCAGCTGGTACAAATCAACAGCCTCATCATCACCACAGAGAATATGCTGAAAATGTGGCTGTAATAAAATTGTAGCACTACAACCATATCTGTTTTTACTCGTGTATCACACAACTAATGCATTGTAAGTACCTTTTTCCACATTGTTCTCCTGCACTGCAATCTTGTAAACACTGAACTGAGTGAAAATGCTGTCAGGATCACATCTCTCTGCTTCTTTAATTGCTTCTTTGGCCTGATAAACACAAGGTTTCACATACAAGCAAACATACCTCACATACATAAACTGTAAAACTGTGCCAGAGCATTTGCCATTGGGGCTGCTGAATTCTGTCACGCACCACCGACTTGCTGCTGTGGCTCAAGTTGTCTTACCTTTTCCAGTTGCTTAAGTTGCAGAAAACAGGAAGCTCTGTTCCTCTGCAGTTTGGCTGAGTTGGGCTCCATTTGACCTGCTTTGAAAAAACTCAGGGAGTAGTTATACCACTGAAGAGCCTCAGCATAGTTCTTGGCCTGGGAATAAAATATAGAGTATTAAGTTATCCTTTATGTATCACTGTGTGGAAATGAAACCTCTGCATTGAACCTATCCTAACTATTTAGGAGCAGTGGGCATTGTGTGGGCCCACCAGCCTCCTTGCTATGAGGCAACAGTGCTGATCCCTCAGCCACAATGCTGATAACTATACATGTGTATGTACACTATAAAAATATATTTTGAATTAAGGATAAACAAGGCTATATTTAGCATACCTCAAAATGTTTGGACGCTTTATCCCACAGCATGACATGTAGGCGAGTGAGGGCCTGTGGAGTCAGCTGTTTTCCTGTATAGTGGCCTGTGTGGGTGTAAAAAAAAAATGGTTATACTAATACAGAGGCACATCTACAGTGTATTACCTGCATTATATATGTGATTATATTCTTATTAAAATCGGACTTATTCAAGAACTGGAATGCAAAAATAAAGTACCAGTGATGATATCCTCTATCTTCTGTTTGCCCAACAGCTCCTTGCCCCTCTGCAGCAGTAGCTCAATGTGCAAGACAAGAGCAGTTCCCAGGTCAGGGGATGACTCAAAGTGCTGACACACACGTTTCAAATACTCAAATGCCAGCACTTCTCTATGAAAATAAACAGATATAATTCAGTTGTATAGCATGCATCTGGGCATTCCTTAAAAAAAGTCCTTGTTTATATAGGCTATGTGTGTGTTTCTACAAAGAGCAAAGTGTAGTAGAGTACTAGCAAAGATGCTGAAGTTTGTACCTCTCTTCAGACATGAGTAGTTTCACTGTGCTCAGACACACTTCAAGATAAACCTTAGATTCCAGCATCTCATTAAGTCCTGAAAACACATTTTTATGATCTGCTTTTAAATGTGCATTTAACTCAAGTGCAAGTTACCCTTAGACACACAGGAACACTTGGGAGGGTCCCAGTACAAGCACAATCTTCTACTGTTGGAGACTGAGCAGCTCTACTAGAACACCAGACCAGAAACCTAGGGAGTAGCTACATCACTGTAGACACTTAGAATATTTCTGAAGCAATTAAACTCATCAGTAGCCATATTTAGTTATTCTAAATTCACTTTTCTCTCCAGTAGCCTCAGAGAATCAAACTAGCAACATTTCCTTCTTGCATCTACTTCTCTAAACTCTCAGCCACTGATGGCCGACTGCTGCCTATGTTAATGAAGTTCTGTATAAATAATTCAATGAGAATCGGGTAATAACTAACCTGCTCTGATATGATCATCTGCGGCCCCACATCTCAGGAGTATTCTGATCTTTAAGTACAGCCCAGAGGCGCTCACACATTCCTGTCAAATTGCAATTGGGTACAGAGCATATTTTTTTTGTAAGTGTATGTTTACAAAAATGCATATGTAGAATACAATTTGAAAATTATTTCTCATATCCCACCTTGTTTGCTAAGCTGACAACATTAAGAGCCTTCTCCTGAAACCTCCGACAGTCCCACTCTAAATAAACAGTGGCAAGGAGCCTCAAAACCTTGGCCTATTGTCAGGGAAATTGAAGACAGTAATAATAATTACTATTTGTGTACCAGCTGCTTGTACTAAATTCAGTTTTGCACTGTCTTACCTGGACTTCAGATCCAGGGGCATATTTCACATTCATTTTCCCAATTTCATAGCTTTGGCTGAAAAAGAAGAACACATTGCTTTCCCACTGCATTGTTTCTCAGCACTCTCTTTTTTTGAAACATTCTATTTACCTCAGCCAAAATGCGCTGTCCTCAAACTTTCTCAGATTGTAAGTGTCTATTCCAAAGTTGTAGCACATAAGGGAGAGGTACGCAGTCTACATTGAAAAAATATATTCAGAGTTAACATCGCCTACACTTTCAACAGCAATGTGTTATGCAAATGTGAAACAACAATATATAGTGTTGTTATAGTGATAACAGAGGGCTTTTTCATTTACATCTTTAGGTAGCCGCAGCAGCATGTCTTTACAGCGCTGCACATAGACCACAGCCTCATGGTTATTCCCTTGACTTAAGGCCTGAAAAGAAGAGATTTGAACTTCCTGTTTAATGTCAGCAAACAGTATAACATTCCATATTAGGACAGAATAAGATTTCCCCCTCTGTCTCACACTGCACACTGCAAATCTTTCAAAATAGCACTTCCTCAGCTGCCAAATATCACAAGAACAAATATTCACATTGAAGGTGTTGAACATCACATGCGCCACAGCTCACCGATTCTGCCTGGCATGAGAGAATTCGAAGCAGATCCTTCTCTACATCCCCCTTGGACGAAGTGATGTCATCTGCTCCGTCACCCCTGGACGTCAGTTGGCCATAGAGAGTTTCCAAGCTCTAGGGATATTGAATGTCGAATAATTTGTAAAGACACCCTATTTCTGTTTGCTCTAAACTTAAATAGATTGAAACTCTCTCAATTTGAGTGTTAATTTTCTTATTCTTTACCTTGACAGCAAACTTTAAGAAGTTATCCGCCATCTGGGGATTTTTGCAGTCCAGCCAGGTTCTCCCTGTTTTGCTGGCCATCTGTAAAGATTAGACACTGACAAACAGACTTTGGCCTCCTGAAATGTTGAGCACTCACAGACGATGCATACAGTATTGCTTACCAGGATCTGCTTGCGGATGACGCCCTCTGTTGGATTCTCAGGCTCACAGCAGTACAGAAGACTGCATGCGACATGTCGCACTGTGAGGATGGTGAAAACATTTGAATGTGACGTGACACGACCGTGACCTCCCCAGCTTGCAATCCTTACATTGTGCCAACACTTCAGATAATATGTATGGGTATTTTCAAGTGTCATGATCATCAGTAAGATTATCATGTAAATAAATACTGCAACTAGAAGTGTACCTTTGGCTTTCTGATTTTTACTTATAGTGGTGCCCACATTCTTAGTAACTGCCCAGTTCCACAGCTGGATGGCACACTCCTCAAGCTGTAACACGAGTAACGAAAAAGAAATATGCATGCAACCTACAAATTCTGCCAACGTATAGCCATATAAAGGTGACATTAATGCTAGAGTACTAGATAAATAGATCTGATGTAAAACTTTACAACTTAGTAACACAATAAATTATGGTAAAATCAGACTGATGAGTTACATTGCATCACTTTTTGAGGGGAAAAAACACTGCCAACTAGAAATATACTTGTTGCTATTACATATGGTAGGTTTTTTTGTTTCTTTATTTGTTTTACTATTACAGTCAAACTATAGTCAAATTATCTCACACACTTGTATCTACCTGTGGATCTGGTATTTTGGGGAAATCCTCTAGGCCAGAGACTTCAGAGAAGAGTTTCTCTATCACCTCATCATAATCTGTCAGCTTTCTCTGCAGTAGATTCTCTGTGAGACCTGTGTATAAAGAAAAGCAAATCAAGACATGTTGACAGGACACAAATTCTTGAAATAAGTTGCAATAGCAAATTTCATTTCTAATGAGCTTATTAGTGGGCTAACACATTTTTTTAAAATGACATATTATTTTAGTATTGATTGTTTAATTATTTTGTGTAGTTATATATAGTCTCAAAATCACAAATGCATCACAAGTTTCCAAATCCCAAAGTATTCAAGGATATGAAATAAGAATAGTGAACGCTAGCCATAACCACTAAATGTTTGCTATTGTTTTTTTACTTAATAATAACGATAAGTTCAGCAATTGTTATATAAATAAATTGTTGTTGACTAGCTAGATAAGTTTCTGTTCAAAGAATAGCATAACTAGCTAGGTTATGTGATCCTGTCATAATTGGGTCAATTAAACACCATTTTGAGTAATAAGGTAGCTTGGTAATGGTGTTAAAAAAAATTCTTTTCTTTTTTTCTTGATATTATGTATTTACAACTTCATGTTAACCCCTGGTATGTCTATTGTTATTTGTCATTTCACTTGTTTTGCAATAAATGATTTAAAAAAAAGGCTTGTTGTACATACTATACATATATACTGTATACCATTATAAAATCCTCTTCAATTATTTGGTCATGACTAAGGTAGCGAAGTAAAGGGCATAAATCAGAAGAAGTCAATGAGGTAACGTTAACGTTAGCATAGCTACATAAACAAGCTAACATGGCTAGCTAGGTAGCCTAAGACTTAGCTAGCCTAATAGACGGCCTTAGCTAATGGCAGAGGAACTCTTAGCTATGCATACCGGTAGGTTAACTTGCCAACGGTTAACGGTTACTGACCCAGATCATAGGCTGGAACTCTCAGAAGGTTATTCGTAACCAGAACTGTCTACAAATAGCAGTTAGAACAGCTGAACTGGATAGTTACTCACATTTCACAGTTAAAACAAACCGCTCCATGTTTTAGGTTTTGCCGCTGAAAATAATAATGTTAGCTCCCTACAGCGCCATCTTGTTTGATTGACAGCTGACACAAATGCCCGCCTAAAGAAGAAGAGCCTAAAGGAAGAGCCGGAAGCATTAACCATAGGCCTGAAGGTAACAAACAAACGAACTCCAAAAAGTTTTGGATTAGTGTGAACTTAAAGATTTCTTGTAACATTAGCCATATATAGCTTATTTACACTAGAATGTATATAATATGGGACTGAAGTACATTTTACTGTATTGCAGGTCTACATCTACAACATAGGCTACTACATATGCACTAAACTAGCTAGGCTACTTTTGGAAAACCTATTTTTATTCAGCCTTAACAGCCCAAAAGTAATCAGGTAGATTGGTCAACATGACTAAACCTGAGAATTTTCCACTGTTAAAATGGTCGAGTAATCTGAGTTGGCATGGACATTTTTACTCTGTTGTTCTAAAACAGGATCTTCAGTGGTGCTTTACACAACAGCTCCTTCTGCTAATTTTCTACATCTAATTTCCAAATCTTTAAATTGATTTTTTTTTAATGCCATATTACCTTTTTCCATATTGTTGATTTTATGTGCTACTTTCACTTTTGATCCAAAATGGTAATATCGACCACAACATATTTAACAAGAATATTTCATATTAGATAGTTTTATAATATTTTGCATGTCAAATTTGATGCATGATTGATTTCCGGAACTCTTCAGATTTTACAACTAGTGTAGACTTCTTTCAATGACCCTGGCTTGAAGATCAACAATTTATAATATTGTTGTCATGCAAGAAATGGTTTTGTTAATAGTGTGGGCTATACCTTTTATTTTTCCCACCAACATTTACTCTATGAAATGATATTTCTTTCTTCCGAAAGCTGCGGTATGAGTGGGGTCTGGAGACTGTGGAATCAAGACTGACTACAGTCATTTGATCAGCAGGGCAGGCAGTCCGACCCCCTTCACCCCTCTGCTGAAGACATACTTTTTTTCTACTGGTTCATTTACCCAAGAGGACATTCCTGTTGGGGTTAAAGGAAGAGTGCATGCTGTGTGTGTAGAACCAGATAGTCCCCCATAGTGTGTTTTTGAACACCAGATTCTAAAATAAAACACTTTAAACCCACCCCTATCAGCTAGCAACTTCCAGCAATTGTTCATCAGGAGACTTATCTGCTGCCCTCTTGGCCCAGTGGGAATGTCTCCTTCAATGAGGACTTAAATGTGAACACACGCTAAGAAAATTGTTGAAGTAGATAAGGCAGTTTCTTGCAAACCTCACCTCTTTTGTTTTGCATTTAGTGAGCTACTATCTTTCTCTTCAGATGTGTCAGCCTATAGCATATCATCTTTACCAATGTGTCACCATTCAGACTTGAGAGCCCATGTCTTGTAGACATTTTCTTAAGACTATTACTATTTGACAGTCTTGTCAATTTATGCCATATAGAGTTCATTCCCAACAAAGTGAGAAGGGTGAATTTAATATTTCTTCACCGCCAGTTTGTAATAATGTGTCCACGTCTAGAACAAAGTAGCTAACCCAACACATTAGCCTCAAATGTCTCCTTTTTTGGATTAAACCACACAGAAGAGTGTTAACTTTTTTGTGTACGCTGTTCTAACCACCCAAATATGGACATTACTTTTTGATTTCCTTGAGTGATTTCATTAAAAAAGGAAATGTTTGAATTCTTGACCTGTGACTATTTGGTTTCAGAATCCAAGAAAGCAAAAGGACTCCCATGACTGTGATGTTATAAACTGTTTCCCATGTTTTCATGTGGCATTTCACTGTCCTGCTACAGGGATGGAAGAGTGGTATCCATCACATTTCACTACTTGTGCTGTGCCTCACCCACGCCACCACTCAAGATCCATTTCCCAAGATGGTGGCTGTTCAGTCCTGACATGCACGGAAAGGTGAGGGCAGGATGTTCTTATTTACAATGCCTGCTACTGTGACCTACAGCAGCAGAGTAATTGTTGTAGTGATAAAAGAAAACAGTCTGCAGCACATCCACACACGGCAGGGTCCTGCTGGACAAAAGAGGATTATTTACATTGATATAATAAGCAGCACATCCTGTTTCTGAAGTTAAAATAAATCTGGCAAATATTTATTCTAAACACATGAACAGGTAGATTCGATCTGATATCACAATGATTGTTTACGTTTTATTCTATTTCCTCTTGAGACAAGATTACTGCTGTAACCTTTAACCTCAGTTACACAGGAGGTTGATTTCATCAAATACAGCATTACACACAAAGGTCAGTTAAAAAATGTAGTTTAATGATCTACTTCATAATTTAGAAACCACAAATAAGTAAGGTTGATATGAATCATGATTGAAACAATGCTGTGATAAATCCCATTCAGGTTCATTTCAGTTACCCTTAGGGTGGATAAATATAATTACTGTGATTTTCTGTTGCATAGTATCATGTTTAATGGTATTACTATAACATCCCTGTACCATTTCTAGTAGTTACATCATGTTGGTCTGACAATGTGTTGCAGGATTACTATAGATAATCATTATTTCTCATTGAGTGATCTCCTACTCAGTAGCCTGCAGAAAGGAGTTTGTCCCCCCCTCCAAAGTGACGTTGCGTCCTTCCACTGTCTCCATAAAACGTGCTTCGCGCTTGGACTGTGAGTGTTGCACAGAGGCGAAAGGGAGGAGAATATTGTTCAAGGCGCGCATGAAAGGCAGGAGCAGGAGCTGATTGATCTGACTTTTGTGGGCTATACCAGACACCAGTTATATACCACTCACTAAACTTTTAATTTTCACCAACCATTGAATTTAATCCATCAAACTTTTTTCGTTCGAGAGCACCTGCCCCGAGGATACAGCGGTACATCCGTCTCATCTTTGCCGGGTCGGGAGTTGCATGGAGAGCTCCCCTGCGAAACGCGTCATGGGATACGGGAGAATCACTGCCGCTTTTTGCATGTACACCTGAGGTTTTAAAAAAAAAAAATTGATTTACAACACGGTTGTTTTGATATAAAAAAAGGACTCTTTGATCGACTCGCTTTGAGAAGAAACTTTTGTAAGTCACTCGGAACTATAACCCACTGCCAAGGACTCGTATTATTTTATTTATAACACACGGTTTGGATTTCGGTGAAGAGTTGGCAGGATGGTCTCATCCGACTGCTTCAGATTGGTCGTTGTCATCTTGTGTGGTTCATCACTCACAAATGGTGAGAAGTCATTCACAGGTCAGTTATTTACGCGTAGTAGAGTTTTGTGCATGAAAGAACAGAGTTTTAACATCGCGCTGTTTGACTGTTTGATTCGTTTTAATGAATGGCTGAATGCATATTGTTATACAGATAGTGGACACAATCGGCTGTCACGTATTAGATTAGAGGGAGAAGTACAGAGATTGGCGTCCTTTTATTCGTCTGTAATAATAATGATCTAATTCTTACTATGTCTAATTGCGCTGTTACCAAGAGATGAATTATTTGGCCACTTTGATTCACATCGATTGAGTCGCATTTGATGTTTGAAACTTTTTTTTATTGTTTATAGTTGTTTCAGTAGAATATTCAATTTGCATGTTTTAGGATAATTCTGTGTCAACAGATTCAGGCTGTCATTGGACCTGCAGTTCTCACACAAGCCGCTAGAGGTAGTCTTGTCCCGTTGTTAATGGTTGATTATTAACATTAATAAAAATGTGTTGACCCTATATGATAGGTAACTATAACAGATAAGTAGACTTTATATTTTAATTGTCAGACTGATTTTATGGATGACATTTGGATTTGTTTGACGTGAATTTGTTTCTCAGATATGAAGATTTTGCAAGTCAGCCTTTTGTTAAATATTATGAAAAACGTTTATCCAGCAATTGTTATGAGTGAACAGGATTAAACATTTTGGGAAGAGAATGCATGTTTCTTCAGACAGTACAATCAGCTTCATTGTCTCAGTGTCACTCCACAGAAACCCGATAGAGTATACAGTAAAAGGTGGATGTTCCTCCACCTTAGGTCTAGTGTGCCATTGAGATACACACTAAGCCTTCCTCACCATTCCCAAATAAACAGCCTATCCAAACAAAGGAAATACTCTTCACGTCCCCCCCACCCCCATCTCACACACACACACACTCATACACAATTTTAGCCTATAAAGCTTTGTCTACTATGTTTTTAAGTAGATTTCCTTCACTGTCCACACACAAAGCGTGGGAAAGACACAAGGAGGAAGCGGACGTAGGGCAAGAGGCAGCCTGGAATTGTTCTGGCTAGTAAAGGTCATGGAACTGTGACACGCTACCTGAGTAAAGATTTCTTCCCGGGGTTCCTTGTGCTCGTATTGAGCTATGTCAAACTGCATCCACAAGACAATGGCAGGGAGGAAGGGAGGGGTATTGTTTCTGCAGAGGAGCCACTGACTGGTAGAGCCATTAGTTATTAGGGTTGGGCATCGTTTTGTTTTTAACGATTCTGATTCCAATTCCGATTCTTCCTTTCGATTCCGGTTCTTATCGAGTCTCGATTCCGATTCTTTGAGAGGTGGAGTTGAAATGGTTCACATGCCTATTTCAACAAATAAGAGGAAAGTTTTATTTTGAGTCAATGGAGGTTTGCAGTTTTACCGGGCTTTTTCAACGTAAAATAAAGCCCCACTAGAGCGCTGCTTACTGTGCTCCATGGCTGCAACACAACAAGCGCACGGAAACCAAAACTTGCACATATTAAATTGGGAAGTGATGATTGGATATCAAACCAAATCCTCTAAACAATTCCAAACGATTCCAATAAAGAAACGATTCCGATGGAATCGTAATTTTTGAAACGATTCCAAGTAGGAATCGGTTCTCGATGCCCAACCCTATTAGTTATTGATGGTGCATCAACTTCTTTCTATTCAAGCTAAAGTGTCTAACTGGCGTATCTTAGCAAAAAAAAGCACAGAGCTGTACAAAAACAATGAATTCATGCTTAACCACCAAAATGGAAGATTCATGATGCACCCTGTCAGTGATGGTGCAGTTTAATAATAATTGATCGTTCTACTGACATACATTTTAACAGTCTTCTATTTCACTCAACCTTTCTTTTTTACTGTTATATCAGTAAATCTGAAAGATAGCCTGACCTATTTGCTATTTTGTTAATATTTCACTTGCTTCTTATTGAAAAGTGAGCACAGGTCAAGTGTGTTGCTTCGTGACCTTTTGACACCAAATTAAATGAAGCATAACGGCTCAGACTGAGGGAGAGAACCTTTTTGCAGCTCTCTGCAAGATGATGTTTGCATTTCTGATTTATTTCAGTCGGTCTGTGTTATGGTCAAAGTTTTTAAGCCTTCTGCACAGATTATTGATGCATGCAATAATATCGATTCAGTGAACTGTGTGTACTAGTTTCATAGATTTTTATATCCAGGTAGTTTACTCCAACTATTCTTTGTGCCGTACAGGTGAATTTGTCCAAGGAACAAGTTATATTTGTAGACTACTGTAACATGGTTTTATTCAGTGGTGTTTTAGGGCATATGCCAAATTCTGGAAAAACAAGTGAAGCAAAGTGATGATTGAAAGAAATATGGTTGAATGGATGATTGGATTTGAAACTGGAAGCTGCCTTGTTATTTCTTTGTCATAAAATTGCTTTTTCTTCACTCATGTCTACAATAAGGACAGTTTTTTGAAGCCGAGTGTTGATGTTGTGTCTAATTTGTTTTGGAGTCATTTTTTCTTTCCTGCTTACACACTTGAGATAGAGTGGAAAATGGGAGTGATGAGAGGTCATCCGAGTGCAGTGGGGGCTCATTGCTCACTTACGGAACGTCTGGGTCTATAGTGGCAGCACAAGAAAAAAAGCACACACACGCACACACACACACACACACACACACACACACACACACACACACACACACACACACACTCACCTGGATTGGGAGATTTATAAGCACAGCAGATAAAGCCATTCCCTTACACAGGGATATAACTTAACAAATTGCTTTGTGTAGCTGTTCTTATTGCATGATTGCAGCATCTGGTCCATACTAGGCATATCCATCCTGAGCCAGCAATATATTTTCTTTGAATTCTGCATGAAATTTCAATTTCAAGGAGCTTCTGTCTGCCTATTAGTCTTAATCATACGTTATGGAACAGGAATCCTCTGGATTTACTATTTAGGACTTTCATGCAGGCAATTCCTGTTTGTTGGCTCTCTAGAACTTTATATAACCTAGAATGGCCACCCATCATGGCCAGATGTTCCTTTATTTTTTCTTTTTTAAGAGGAGTCTGGGGCATTTTTGCCTCCAAATCTCTAATGGCTAATATACGGCTAATAAAAAAAGCACTCTCCCTAACTGTTGTCTTAACCTTGCAGTTGGCAAAGTGGAGAGGTTTTAGAAGGACTGTGTGAGAGAGAAAATATTCCAGGGCACACTGACCATGTAACACAGCCAGAGCAGTGGTAGCTACTCCATATTTTGGCAGGTGGTTTCAAGTCTTGTCAAGATTTCAACTTTGTGTTGTAATTTTTTGTTTGTGTTGAAAAACTCAACCTAAAGGCAATTTATCATTAAAACATCACTGGCACCTCACACCAACCAGTAGAGTAGTAGCTTATCCCCATTTGAAATTGTGACTTTAATCTTTCAGAGATCATTTGAAAACAAGTTCATGTGTAGTGGGTTGCATTGGTTTCCAATTACTATAATTATTTGACAATCAACAGGCCAAACGGATGTCGTGCTGTCCATTTCCACTATAGGACAGGAAGCTCGTCTCAGTGGCCACAGCAGATTGGCGCTACTGTTTGGCTCTTGACGCCATGGTCACATTACAGCCAAGATGACTCACCAAGCGTGACCCTGCACTCCTTTGTTAAACTGTAATTCACTCTCCACCATTTCTATGTCTTTTGTTGTTACAGAAGTACAAGGATTTAATTGGCAAGGTTAAACAAGGTAATCATCATGCTGTATTGTTACTTTTGCCTTGAACACACCAAAAAAAGATTGGCTCCAAAGACAGTTGCGTTGTTTCACGATGGCACGGGAAGTACGGGAAGATGAAGTGTACTCTCTGCAAAATAAAAGGGAGTTCCGCACATTATTTCCCGCACTTGAAGGGATGTGACTTGGGGTTTCCCGTCTAATTCAGTGACAGTACTCATCTCATACAGTTAAAAGTGTTTTTTATTACACAACACCATGCATGAGCTACTGGTGGCATGCTGCAAAAGCATACTTTGCCATGGTTATTCCAGATTATAACGTCCTTTCTTCTCGCATTTGCTCTAAGCTTCTTTATCGTTGTTCACATATTAGTTTGTTGTATGCTCAACTTTCAATTCTGTAAAGTTGTTAATATGTTAACTCTGTGCAGTAGGTATAAAAATAATAATAATAATAATAATAATAATAATAATAATAATAATAATAATGTAATAAGCTAACAAGAGCACTTTACTTTACTACATTGCCCATTATCAGCAACCATTCATCCAATGTTCCAAAGGCACATTCTGTTTACTAATCTGATATCATTTTAAAAGGCTAAATGAGAAAACATTGGAGAACCCTTTTGCAATTATGTAAACACATAATGTAATCTGAAAACTGCTGCCCTGGTTAAAAAACAATGCAACTGATCTCAGCTGGTATTCTGTCTATAATGGAGTGGAATGGAAATTTCTAAGTGACCCCAAAATATATAAACTTCTTTAAGTAGTTAGGGTAGTCTAGGGTCAACAATGTTGGTTGCACTGCTGAACCTCTGTCTTAGGTTAATTGAAAAACTATTTAAGTTTTGTCATTGTTTGGCTGTTCTTTCAGACTAAATATTTAAATGGAATTTTCTGGGCCACAAATATTTCTGAACAGTGTAGCGCAGATCCTGGAATCCTACAGTCTTTATTTCCGGTAGTGAACCTACCACATATGTTTTCCAAACACTGTGTCCTGTGCCACTTCCCCTCATTGATGCCAAGTGAGGACAATGACAAATGTGATCCTGGTCTAATCTTAGTTAACTCGGACCTGTGTCAATAATCAGTTTGATGCTATGTGACTGACTCAAAACCCCATCATCAGTTGAAACTGAACGAAAAGTCACTCAGTCTCCCTCCTTCACTCTTGTTTGTTCCATGCCTGTCCTCTTCTTAATGGCTTTTAATGAGAACCAGCTTCAGAGCTCTTTGAACCAACACAGTAAGCACAATTTCTGACATTTTTCAGGCACTCTGCTGGAGGAATGCAGCACACAGCTGTTACGGGGGGTTAGGGGTGTCGGGACGCTTGCTGAGGTCAGCATTGGGCAGGCACCAGGGCAGGTGGGAGTTTTGAGGGTGTGGGGGTAGAGCGACGACTGTGGGATGTTTTTTTCTCTTTCAGTGGGCTGCTGGGAGCCCCTGCTGATTCATCCATCTGTAGTGTGTTACTGAGGAGAATAGGCGAAACATTGGCAAGTTTTAAGAGATGAGCTGCCTGTTGGTGCAATTCAAGGTCAGGAAGATGTTTTCAGTGGTTTTAATTGGTGTTAGTGTGCAAGTAGATGCCATCATTCCTACATGTGTTGCTTTTGTATCACATCATACGTCAAAGAACTGAATGTTGAACATGCAGAAATTAGTGCTGCAGACAGCACATGATATATTGTGCTTTTTATTTTGCAATTTGTATTTAACAGGCCCCAAGGGTCAAAGTCAGTCATTTGCAAAGTTCTCATTTCAAGAAATTCAGTTACATGACTCGGTGCCGATTTGCAGATGTGAGACAGGAACACAAATTCACAACATTCTCAAGGAAATTTGTGTGACATTTCAGGAGAACAACAGATAGTTATTACAGTAACTCGTGAATTTAGATTCTGGGATTGTTTATTAAAGTCAGGAACATAACTTTTTATTAATCTAATATACAGCTGAAAGCGTGTGGTATCACAGCATGAAAGAATAAGAGCCACATCCCTTCCCCGCTGCATAACCTTGGACAATAAAACAATGAGGTTCTAATATTTTGCGAGTCAAGTGCCACTGCCAACACTGGCACTGTCAGCTCATTCTTAGCACAACAGCTGTTCTGAATAATAGACAAATACTAGTAACACGTGTGTGTGTTTTTCTGTGTATGTGTTTGCATTTGGAAATGCAGGTGTACTTGTGTATGTGTGTGTTTTTCCATGTGTGTGTGCATATACAGTACATGTGTATCCATCATGTGTCAGCCTGGCAGTACGCTGTTGTTTAGCTCCATTGTCTTTCGTGATTATGTGCTACAAATAAAGATTTCCCCGAAGATCGTCACATTTGGAGGGTAGACTTTCAGTTTTTTTCGATTGCTTAAGCACTATTTTGAAAGCAGGGACCGGTTTTTCAAAACACTACACACAATTAGCACAACCACACACCCAATCAGCAGAACACCTCAGACCCTTTGCAAAATGAAACACTCTTGCAAAAACTATACACTAATTTATAAAAACCATATATATCCAGTACAGGTTACAATTACAGAAAATCTCTTCGCCTAGCTGGATCTGGCCAGAGAATTTCATCAACATCACAGGCGATATCCTCATTGGCAAGACAATGTGGGAAGAACCGTCTTGAATGTTGAATCCATCCTTGCACAGCTGCAAGTCAACCTGTTCACAGGCGTCCTCCATGGCCTGAATGAGGGGTACCTCTTCCTTTAACTCCTTCTCCTCCTCTGTGGATTCCTCCTTTCACCCTCCCCTCTTCTTCTGACTCCTTTCATTTTGGTTGAAGGCAGGTGAACTTACCTGCTGCATTCTTATAGTGCTTAAACCTGAATGGTGTGTCTACAATTACAGTTTTTTACGATCGCTATGACACCTTTTTCAATACTGTTAACAACTTTCCTAAACTCTTAACACAGTTAACACAACATCCGTCTGTGTAGTCTATACGTTTAACACATTTCTTGTTGCTTTGACACAAAATGCATACAGTTAACACAAATTTAAAATGCTTGAACTTCTTTTACACACAAGCTCAACCAAGACCAAAACAATGGATCTGTACTGACCAATTTGCAAATGCTTTCACACTGTATGTCAGAACAGATAACATCATGTTCTAAACCTAACATATAGGCTAAAGTCAAAGTGAACAGCTGTTCATATTGCAAACTGAAACACAAATATATCCCCTCCATTTTATTCCATTGCTACTGAGAAACAGCTGATTGAAGTTATGCAAATAGATCGATCACAGCTGATTGATATCTAGGAAACACACTCAGGTGTTGAGGTTCTTTCAATCACATGACCATATGTTACTGTAGTACATACAGTAAAAGAGGACCTATTTGGGCTGATTTTGTGTGGAAAAGGAACAATAAAGATGAACACAAAGAAAGTAAAAAAATTGCTGCACAAGTGAGAGGAAGACGAGTACCAGGACAAGTCTGTCTCTGTCTTCTTTTTTCCATGCAGTAAACTGTACATTTTATAAAGCTACTCTGAGATGAGTCATTCATTTTTTGTATTGAATTTCTGCAGCAAAAGAAACAAAATGCATGCATTTACTAAACCCAACAAAACAAAAATGTAGAAAGGCTTCAAGAGAAACTGCAGTGTAAAACACAATGTATGATCAATACAATATACTATTGTCTATTGTATAAGGGCAGACCTGACACATATAAAATAATGCAGTTTCTGTAATTCCATCTGATGTTAGTGTTTTGTATGACATTGTTCTATCATTGACTAAATGTTCCTGTTGGAAGAGAACATATGATAGTGTTTTGGAAGAATTATTTGATTTTGAGACATGTTTGCATTGTTTTGGTAGACAGTGTATTGTGTTAGTGAATTATTGTATTTTGAAAATTAGTGTTAGAGTTTAGTTTTCAATGTGTGATTTTGAGCATGAAATTAACTGTTTTGCCAATTGTGTGTTGTAGGTGTGTTGGTGAGTTAAGAGTTTAGGAAAGATTGTCATAGCGATCGTAAAAAAAACTGTAAGCAATCATGTGGTTACGCACCATGATGGCTGTGTTTCACAGATTGGCTCATAGGTGTGGTAATTTGACAGTCAGTACTTTGGAATTGCAAGGGAGTGACATCATGATATACTTCTATGTCTAATGAATACAAGTGTGTTTAGTGTTTTGCAAATCACTGTGTTTATTTTTTTGCAAAAAGTGTGAAGCTTACATTGTGCTTATAGTGGTGCACAACTAGGCCAATATTTTGCTCCTTGAGTGTAAGGTTCTGATAAAAAAACTGTAATAAACTTGTTTTCTGACCACAATGACAAGCTGTTCAGGGAGCTCAGTGAAAAGAAGGAAATCACATATGGGACTGTGACACCTCCTGGACAGCAGTGAGAATCACAGCGTATCCTATGTTGATCACTGTTAGAGGGACCTCTCAACAGGTACAGCTGGCTAGAGGCCACCTTTGAATCAAACATCTCGACCTCGGATTTCCCCTTGTGATAATGTAATAATAGCACTTAGAGTGCAAGGTCGATGGTAAATGAAAAAAAAAACGTTCCTAAAAGAGAGGAAGGGAGGACCCACTAACGGAGGTTGAACAGTCAATTTAGATGAAATGCATGAAAAGACACTCATCAGGATCTGCCTCTGTTCTCTGTGACTCAGCTGCTCCTCATATCAGCCCCTTCCTTTATTCCAACGTTTCTCTTTCATTCTTTCTTTCTACTCAACCCAGACCACTATTCATTCAGCAACCTGCCTTCCCAGCACCGGAAACACCCTCAGTGTTCTCACAGCGGACCATCACTTGCACAAGAAGCAGGAGCATATTGTGCACAGTGCTGAAGTGATTCATGGAAATTTTCTACCATGTTTTTCCTGTTTGGTGTGATTGTGAAATACGAACATTAAAAGGTGCCGTAAATTAGCAGGTTTGTTGGCCTTTCTCACAAAGTGCTCTACGTGTGTGTGTGTGTGTGTGTGTGTGTGTGTGTGTGTGTGTGTGTGTGTGTGTTCAACAGGACATTTGGAGAGAGAGCATGCGCCTAAGATTCTTCCCTCTGAGAATCCCGTCATTCTTCTTAAGGACGATTTGTTAAACCTCATGTGCAGGTATGCAACACACCTATTTGGGTCAATGCCAAGTGAAACTAAACAACATTTAATTTAAATACAATCAGTGTTAAATGTTTAAACATTTATCCAATAGTGGAATATATATTGTAAGTACAAATGTTATGTTTTATGTTTTTTTACTTTACTTGAGTATTTCCATTTCATGCCACTTTATACTTCTGCTCCACAACATTTCGGGGGAAAATACTTTACTCCATACTTTTGACAGCTATAGTCAGTAGTTATACTTTACAAAATCATACTGTACAAGACTTGATGAGCTTACAAAAGTCGATGCATTGTTACAGATGAAACTACTGACTACTAATACATCAGTAACAAAATCCAAATATATATATAATATATAATAGTATAACACTCACAGCGACCTTTTTCTGCATTGAGTAAGACTACTCTATTACTTCAGTCTGTTTCTGAACTGTCACTGTAGCCATAGAGTTTAGACTCTGGTCTCAATACATGACAGAAAGGCCAGGGGGAAAATAAACGGGACATGTCTGGGCCTGGGGACACTTGCTGGCTACAAAGAAGCTGGGACAGTCCTTGACAGGAACCACTGGTGGTCCACATTTAGTTGCGATTTCCTTTAGGGATGCTGGGACCCAAGTGTGCTGCATTCACATTTGTTAAGAATTTAGAGAGCCTTGCATCATTTTGTAGGCCCACAAGGAATGTTTAGTAACTAATTTCTATCTAATGTAATGCTTCCCTACAAGGCCATATGCTAAGACGCCTTGGCCATACAGTACTGTCTTGCTTTCTGTCACTGGATAAGAGCTAGAGGTTGCTTGACCCAAAATTCTGCAGGCAAAGGCAGTGGTATGCAAGACATGTTTGATGCTCCTCTGGGATCTCTTTAATGAGAGTTTTTAAATGGATGCTGTGTGGAAAGAATGTGTTAGCTGAGCACATCGTTCAGGAGAAGCATGTTCCCATGTGAAAGTTCAAGTTACTGGATGACTCAAGATTAACTCAAAATAAACTTAAAATGAACATCAAGTCAAAAAATCCCAAGGGGAGTGGCAGCTGCTGCCATCCTAAACTAAATATATATATATATATATATATATATATATATATATAGTATTGTTTGCAAATTTTCTTTTACACAGAGTAGCCTCAGTTATCAAACCGTAAGTTGACTAAGCAATATTTTCCTCTTGTTCATTAATTCTATCCTTCTCCATCTTCTGTCAGAGGTCATGGCCTGCTGCACTGGACACTTGCTGATCCCAGTCGATTGACCTCATCAGAGGGGGTGAAGGTGGAGCAGTGTGATTCCAGACGTCACTCACACTGCAGCAAACTGACAGTCACAAACTTGATTGCCAATGACACAGGAAGGTACAGCTGTAAATACTCCAGAGATGGTTCAGACCACATCACCTCGACCTACGTGTATGTCAAAGGTGAGACCTGCAAAGCGCTCTGACCAGTTCAGATTATAGGTCGTATTTATCAAACGCAGTCAATGAACCAGTGACCTGTGCAGTCTCTGGTAGATTTATGACACTGACATTGTAATTTGCCAGCATGAGAAAAACTGAATGTAATGTTTAGAAATACAAAGTATTGGTCTATAAACTAAAACAAAGATAAGAGTTCTTTCTTTTTGAATTGAGTTGTTTTTCTTCCATCCAGGATTTAACTGTTTGTTTTTGTGAAAGTGAAGACTCCTGATAAAAGAGAGGTTTTCACAGGGTGATTGTCATCTGCTGACGCCAGTGGAGGATTCTGGTGTTGAACTGAGCCCACAAACAGTGGCACGTAATGAACAGAACGAAATGGTTAATGAGCAATCTGATATTTTTTGCAAGATAAGAGATCTGGAAAACACCCACTTCAGCAAAAAGAAAATACTGAATTAGCGAGAACACAAGAACAAGCGAAAGAAAAAAGTTGAAAAGGGGAAGAAAGTCTCAAAGAAAGAAAGAAATTAAAACAACTGAATTTTTATGTATGACTACACTTAGCCCTAACATACAGGCAGCTGACTTTACTGTAATCTACATGCATTCAGATTCAAGTGCCACAGCTCTCCTTCTCAGAGAGAGAGACAGAGAGAGGAAGTGGTTTCTTTGGTGCTTTGGTTTCTCCTGGAGGTGGAAGGGTGAATGTGATTGCATGGGAAGCCCTGGTCATTGACTGTGATTTCCTGCTCTGGCTACTGTAAGTGTCACATGGCACCAGTTACAGTTACAGTACTGAAATGGAGATTGTGCTGGGCAGCATAAGGAGAGCCAATTTTGAGTGTTAAGTCAGCCTCAGCCCATTTTACCTAGATGTGTTTGTTTTTTAGTTATTGTTTCAGTTGATGTAAATACATTAAATAAAGTCATGAAATATTGGTCTAAGGGATGTAAAATAGTTAGACTAAACTAAATGCTGGAAGCACTTTGTTCCCTCTCCCTGTTGCTCTGTAAATGTGATTCACAGTTCGCTTGGCTATCAGGCAGCCTGCTGTGCCAGTGTTTAGTCTAACGCTCTCTTTTCAAAGCCCTTTAGCTGTTTAATACATCATTTTCCATGCTTACTTTACAAATAATAGTTCCTTTATCACACCACTACTGCTTAACCTCACACCAATCGCAGACTGTTTGTGTAGTCGTGAAGTTCCCACAGCAATTGTGTGATGCCTGGCTGCCCAGTAGGAACACACCACTAGCCTGATTGCTCTATCTGTGCTCTGCTGCCTTATCTGGTTAGAATGAACTGATCTGAGATTTGATTTCTGTGTTGGATGCCCTGGCATTGCCCTGATTCAATTGCACTGCTAAACTCAGCTCTAGCATAACATGTTTTCTTTTTTCAAAACAACAGCTGTAAATTTGCTACAAAACATGGTTATCCCAAAAGACAAAATGTAAGGGGCCACATCTGCTTTAAAATGTGACTTCTGACTGACCTGTTTTTTAAATCTCTTTGGGGGTATTTTTTCAGATCCCGAGCAACCATTTGTGGTGCCCCGTTATCCGTCACCTGAAATCTTGTTCAGCTACAGCCATGAGACCAGCCTCCTGGTCCCCTGCCGGACATCCTCTCCTGATACTGTTGTAAAACTCACAGGGGTAAGGCCTCACAAAGACGATCAGTGCTCACCTTCTGCTCATGACTTCCACTTGCAGGTTGTTTTCTTGTACTGTATATGCTGTATACATTTGCAATATACACTGTATGTGTTCCATATACCAGGGGTCTTCAACATTTTTTAGGCCAGGGACCCCTTAGCTGAAGAGAGACCAAGTAGGGACCCCCTACTACATATATTGTATACAACTGAGTTGCATATTAAACTGGGTTGAATTGATGGAAATAAATGGTCAATATGTATGCATCATGTATTAACATTAAACATACATGTGGAAGGCACAGTGAATCTTTAAGCTTAACTGTATGGCTAGTCGGCTACCATAGTTACCTATTAGTAAGCTTATCTTCAATATGTAAAAAAATTTTTTTTCACAAATAGGCCAATTTATCTTTGCTATTAATATGTTGGGTTCATATTAATGTATATTTTCAGACATTTTAATAAAAAAAGAAAAAAAAGGAACTTTCAAAAAATATATATTTTTAATAATTTGGCGGCCCACCTGCACTAACTCTGATGACCCCCTAGGGGTCACGGACCCCCTGTTGAAGATCTCTGCCATAGACCATGTAGGACATGGACTTGGAAGTAAATCACACAGTACATTATCTGAGAAAGCAAGATTGCAAGATTGCTATTAATACCACAGCAGGCATCCTTACTTGTCTGTGCTTAAGGCATCTTACTGGTTCTCACACCCTTTTGTGTGTTAAATCACTCTAGCACACAAAAAACAGACGAGGGACAGTGGCTTGTCTGAGGGAAGCTCAGGGGCAGTGAAGGGAGTCATTCTGTCTGCTTCCTGTAAGAGCAGGGATGTGTGCTCCAAGAGTGTTTTTCTCAGAATAGACTCCAGACACCATTTAGTCCCCCTTCTCTTACAAACATCCGGAAATACAGTAGAAAAAAAAGTACACCCTGTGTCAGAAAACAACAGGTAACTTATCATGAGAATTGTGACATTTGATAACAGAATGCAGCTAAAGTAAAGTTGTCAGTGGAGGAGAGCTCCCTCAGTGGTGTGGTTTGCACAATGCTTTTTATCTTTCTGTCAACTGATTGTGGTCAGCGTGAAAGCCATCTTAAAAAAGTTACCATGCCATACCGTGCTTTTTGTTATTGATATACAACCATGTGACATAGTGCCTACCGTGGACAATCACATCTGACTCAGATGGCACAGATAGTGGTTGTGTGACCTTCCTGCTGTTGGTAAAACCTATGGCACTCTTCCTTCCTACTCCCTTTCCTTCCCTTGCCTCCTCTCCCAGCCCAACCTCTGGCATGAGAACAAACTGCAGCAGGCACGTACATCCTTTTTCAAGTCCACAGTGTTTTGTGCTCCATTGCATAAATGATTGCAGAGGTTACACTCCATGAAACAATAAAAACTAATTAGACCTTCACTCTAACCGATGTTGGTCTGTCCCCAGCTGAGCCCAGTAGACCATGTTAAATGAAGTTGAGTGCATTACAGTTCAGTCTGTCTGGCTCAGTGATCTTTATTGAACATCATTTAATGTCATTTAATGTCACCAAATATCTATGGTATTGACAAACCTCTGCTGTACTCTCTTGATCGCAGCTCCGACCATTATCAGAGAAGGTTAAAAAGGAAATGGTATGGGATCCGATGGTTGGATTCAAGATTCCCTATGATCCCGCCACTGAGTTTCCTATGCTCACCTGTACCACCGTGGTCAACGGTAGTGAGTTCCACTCAAACTACATCCCTAAAAGAATGAGTGAGTCTGTTGTCTTTCTGGCCCAACTTGCTTATTGAAAAATATAGATTTGTGTTTTGAGCTCAGTTTTGTGTTCACAGTCTATATATATATATATATATATATATATATATATATATATATATATATATATATATATATATATATATATACATATAAAGTATATATTGTCTCCATTTTACAGCTGTTGTTCTTAATAATGTGAAGATCACCCCAGACCGTGTCAAAGTGTTGGTTGGAGACACCTTAATACTCAACTGTACTGGTGAGACTACCTATAATGGAAGAATCAACTTCACATGGGATATTCCAAAGAAGAGAGTAAGGATTCAGGTTTTACTTTTGACACTGTACTACTGTATGTAAAAGGAACCATCGCAGGTGGAGTTTATGGTACTTCCTTTGTCTTCAGGAAAATCTTTATACGAACAAGACTGAAGTCCACCCCGCCAAGACTTTTGTGATGAGCAAGGCTTTATTCTTGCCAAACATTACTATGGAGGATAAGGGGGTATACCGCTGCAAAGCTGAGCTTCAACCCACGATATACAAGAATGTCTCCGCAAAAGTCCTTGTCTATGGTAAGTATGCTTTGGGTGGATTAAAAATCAGACGACGACTCCCGTGAACTCTAAAGTTCATTACAAAGTATTAACTACTACAAGATTACCACACAAATAAAGCATTTTAGCATCTCAATTATTGTGCGACTGTGGCGAGTTTATGACAGTATGCTGATAACTTTGCTTTCGGACGGATTCCAATATCTGTAATTAATCTTTTGTTCCAGAGCATCCGTACCTCAATGTCTCCTATAAGTATGAGCGGCCTAGTACGGTGACTGTCAAAGAAGGTAGAAAAAAGCTTGTATTTGAGCCCAAGGTCAACGCTCTGCCACCACCAGACATGGTAGCATGGTAAGTAATGGTTTACAGTCACAATATAAATTGCTGATTATGTATAAAGAGTAGGAGCACCTACATAATATGCTGTGGCAAATCCTGAATTATAACTTTATGAGTCAACTTTCCATTTACTTCTATTCATTGATTGTTATTCTTTATCCATGGTTTAAAAACCTTTCCATGCCTCCAACTTTTAGGTATAAGGATGGGGTCCCTATCAACAATAATTCCACCTGTTACAAGATGTCTGGTTTTAACTTGATCATCACTGATGTAGAGCAGAAGCATGCTGGGGTATTCACCATAAGCCTGGGCAACCAAGTGAAGGGCTTGTCCAGGAATCTGAGCTACACGCTGGTAGTTGATGGTAAGCTATTGCCATAAACTTGATAATGACTGCTGATCCCAAGGAAATGAAGCAGTGCCTTGGCTGTGGACTGAGGCTGTCCCAGCACTGTAGCTGCTTTCAGTGCAGTTCACTGGACGGCAGGTAGCTGCTCTAGTATGAGAGGAATTTGGGGGCTTGTTCATTCCAGGGTTGGATTGACGTAGCAGGGGCAGCTGTTGTTGATTATTGGGGCTCTTTTGAAGGGGCTTGGCGCAGTGTGTAAATGGCCTGAACTCTATTCTGCACACAGACTCCTGCCGCTCCAGACCCCACCCCCTAGTCCCCGGCATTTATTTGCATCCTCACCATGTGTATATACAGTGCAGCACATATAAACAACATGTTCCATACAATATGTATACAGCTTGAGAAAAAGAACATGCAAAGAACTGAGCATGTAATTTATTGTTTTGATGACTTTGTGAAGGCTACTGATAACTGTTAACACAAGAGGTTATAAATGTTTTAGCATGTAAAATTTTAATGAAGTCTGCCTGAGAACAGAGAAGTGTGTGTCAGTTATTTCAAGCATGACATGGGGGCCAGAGCTATTTTCATTGCATTCTTTAAAGATTATTTAGGAATCCCAATAGCTTGCCAAAAAATGTAAAAAATCAGCCCCCTCTGGCTTGTATAAACTTAATTTATGGTCCTTGACTGTCCCGCTTCGCAAAACATTAATTTATTGGAAGGACACGGAAGTGAAGAGAGATTCCTGGTATCAATTATCGAACTATTTCATACTTTGTTCATCGCTTGTTTAGAGCTGTCAAATGATGATGAATGTGCTGATGAATGTGTGGCAGGATGCAAGTTTTGTGGTTTGCCAAGCTATGTCACTGTGTGTAGTGTCTGCTGTTGATTGCAGCACACATGGTTGATTCAATGACCTGGGCATGGGCCACAGTGGGGTCGTTCTTTAACCTACAGCCCCGGGCTATCCAATCATCCTGCTATTCTTCTCTTACATAGTGTCTAAAGTACAACTGGTGTCAATGGCACCTTTTTCATGGCTATCCATCATGACTGTCGGCCCTCATTATAAAGACATTATGAGATTCCACAGTGGGCTGGGCTGGGATGGTTCATCTAACCTGTTGTCGTTATGTCTCTCTTGTGTGTCTGTGTACTTATATGCTTTTTTGTGAACTTCTCTCTCACAGTAAAGCCAACCATTTCAGAGGCGGAGCTTGCCTCTGTGGATGTGCATCCCTACATGTTTGGCAAACAGCATCAGCTAACCTGCACTGCTTACGGGGTGCCCTTGCCATACATCACTTGGCTCTGGCAACCGTGTCACTCAGACCCTGCGCTTATTGAGTGAGTCACCATCTTGTTATGTTCCAGCATATAGAATTGAAGAATTGAAATGTTTAAACTAGATGTTCTGTTACTTCCTCCAATCTTGAAGAATTAAAAGCATATCAAAGGGAATGTTTTCCTGATTTTGAATACCCAACACAATCTGATTCAAGATCAATTACATGCCACTAGCTACCATATAGTGGTCCTGGATTGAGTGTGGCGTTTCACTTAGTTACCTGTTGTGTACTGTATGTTAAGATTCAGCTGCCAGTTTACAGGAGATTAAAATATTTGATTCAGGGGACTCTTAACTCCGGAACTTTCTCTTTATCAAAAAACTTGTTTATGCAGTTAGTATGTTTATTATGTTTCGGGCTGAACAAAAAAATTTTGCACAAATTTCACAGCTGTGTTGAAGGACAAAAACTTAAGTACCACCGATACTGGAGTTGTATTCCCAAAACACACAGAAAAACAGCATCACAGACTTAACAGTAGATAAGTGTAGGGTCCAGAGCCACCAGACCAGCCCGGGGATCCCACTATATAACAGATCTACATTAACTGAATAGATTCAGGCCCAAAATATGACACATTAATCAAAGAAACGCAGCCCTGGAGAACTGCCCTCTCGTTTGTGGTCAGTGGTTCTATAGGCTGACGGGGAAACACCGGGGAGATAAATCAATGTCAGATTCCCAGAGCTGTTACACAGCTGAAAAGAACTGAGTGTATGAGTGGCTGTGCATGAATACCAGCCTGGTAGTGAACCCACAAACAAGATGAACATTACCTGTGACCTGGCTCGTCAGTGACAGCAGGAGACCTGTGAGTTGTGAGAAAACAATGGGCCATTACCCTTGGGTTATCAGGCATCAACACCATTCACAAAAACAACATTGGGGACCATTGCACACAAAAAATACGAAAAAATTATGTTACATGTTCAATGGTGTTAATCCACCAGTGCCTACATTTTTTTTATATATATATATCTCAAACCCAATTGTACTTGCCAGATAAATAACAGCACAACGTTAGTTGGGTCAGAGCAACTCTTTCTGCAGGCCTAAAGATAATCAGGGCTGGCACTAGGAACAGTGGTAGGCAGCTAATGAGACAAAGGAACAGCTATAGCCTGGTGGGAGGCCAAAATGTTTGTTTTATACAGCCCTGACCCTGCAAAGAACCTGTCACTGTAAATCCAGCATGTAGCCCTTCAAGATCATATCTCATCTAAATCTTTGTGAGTTTAGAGACGAGGGGAATGGCGGCATGTGAGGAGGGTTTAGACATGAGGGTAGCTTGCTATGTTGGATGTGGAATAAGGTTGATAGTGTGGGGGGGGGCAGAAATATGGGGGTGTCTTTATCACAAGGTTGAGAAGTTATCAGCTGACCCTTGTTGACTGCCAAGGTCTTAGGATCAACCTTATCTCCTCTGGCCAGAACGTGTGTGGGGGGGGGGGGGTTTCCTGTACGAGGTGACGCATAGCACAGCCCTTCCTGTCGGTGTTGCTGTTTCCTCCTCTGCTCTCCTCTCATCAGGATGATTGTTCCCCACCACGGGCGGTGAAGGGTTTGGGGGTAGGGGTCAAATCAATGCTTTCTCTTGGTTTTATAACCCAGACAAGCTGGTCTAGACCTGGTTTCTGTCTGATCACTCTCAGTGGTCTTTTAAAATACCCTCAGCCTTTCAGAATTAGGGTTTTTACAGTAGGATAGGTTCCCAATTAAAACAACATGGAAGTCGGCTTTCTTATACTGTGTTTTATTGTTTAATACTGACAGTTACTGACAGCATGGCTAATTGGTCTTATTGCATTTTTTCTGTCCTGCAGTTGCATTACAAACACTAAGCCAATCCTGGTCAACATTGATGACAGGAAAAACTACTCTCACAACTGGATTAAGAGCATAAGTGCCAAACCTGAACTGGTTAAAGGAAAAAATAAGGTATGTGGTTTAACTTTATGTGTAGTGTTTCCATATGTTTTCTTAAACAACGTATGCACACTTGTAAGTATGAAATGAAAAATGTGGTTGATAAATAGCAGTGACCAACTCAATAGTTTTATATCCTAGTGGATCAAGAAGAGGCCTTGAGATTCATTCATTCATTCATCACTGAAAATTATTCACTTTGTCTGCATTAGTTTTGACTTATTTGTGACCAAAACCCAGGAAAAGCCCTCAGCAGTCCCTTTTGAAGAAGTGAGTCTTGTTTTTCATTGCTTTTCTTAAAAAGGCTTTAATTATTCTTGAAATAAGCAACCAGGAAAATCTGGGGAAATCCCTTGGCTTCCCGCATATGATGTGGTGCATTTGATAAGGAAGATGCTATATTGATAAATACTGTACATTTGCAACATAAATCTAACATACTTGGATAACTACATTGGTTTTCCTTTCGTATAACAGCCTTCCTATAACGAGCAAGATCTCTAACAGACTGTTCCTGTCCTTTGAAATGGTGCACCCATAACTGACAGACACAGTTCATTTCCCCCTACTGGAGTGAAATGCACCCTCCATTTCACTGTTTTTTCAGATGAAGAAGGCCTGTAAATGAAGCAGCTGCAGCTTCATCCTGGGCCTTGCCAGAGAAACATCTTTTATTTTGACATCAGTTAATCTTTTCGGCTGTTGAGACTCTTGGAGCTAAGCCTTATAAACATGAACAAAAGCTATATGGTGTTAAGCCATGCGTGTGCCAAGAGCTGAGAACAGACATTTATAGATTCTCCCCTTCAACATTGCCTGTGACAATGGGCCACTATACACACTGAAAAACAGCTGTAATTGTGCTTTTGTTCTGTAAGCACATACTGCTGTAATTGTATGTAATGTAATTATAGAAGCAATATTTTATCATGAAAACAGCACATTTAAGCAGATAGAAATAGTCCATCACACCTATTAATTTAAGCAAATTTAAGTTGTTTTACACATCAAAATATAGTTTTTTTGCAAAATCAACACTAAGGTATCAATGAGGGCTCTACCAGTCTGTCCGCTTTTAAGAGGAAACATCAAACACATGTTGCCATGTCACAAAATAGGGAAACTGTAGACATTGCTGTCCTGTGGGAGCCTGTTACTAAAACTGTTCACCCTAAACATAATTAAGAGCAGGCCTCCACAGCCTTGCGAGAGTCTTTCTAAAGGATTAGGTTAACCTATAGAAACCTATCACAGCAGGCTGGGTCAAATTAGGCAACAGAATTATAGGCATAAAGGTTTTCCGCTGGAGAAAGTATCAGTGATCATTCTCAATCCAAATCTTTTTGTTCACTGTTTTCACTGTGTTGCTGTTGCATAACTATGTGATTTATTGACTCCTGGTGACTGATTAAGCACTGAATGAAACAATCATATCAATTATTTGCTCAGCAAGTAATTGTAAATTTGGCAATTTTCACAGGGCATCAGTTCTAATATGTCTCTGTCATAAATAGGGAGGCACCACTTATTTACAAGTACTTGTGGCCAAACGCTGGTGCTTTATGAGGGTTAGGACTAAGGGTCAATGATAACAAGCAACAGTTTAAAAGAAGAGGGATTTGTTGGAAGTGAATTCCTCTCTGTCACCCCACATAAATCGTGTTGGCCCGTGAATAAGAACGTAGTCAGGGTCGGGCCTCCCCAGAAGGCCCAGTAGAGAGGGAGACTGGCCCGGGTCATAATATAAGAAAAACACAGGGGGAAGACGTGGGCACCGAGGTCACGGTGCGTCTGGTCAGGTCACCTCTTAGGGACTGTGCACAATTGTTTAAATGACTGTGTTCGAGCTCAGGTTACATCATAGTGAGTAATAGCCGTAACATAATACCATAAGGCCACTCCATCAGTGTTTTGACAAGTGTCAGAGCTGCATCAATTGGACAATATGAAATCACTTTTAAACACTTATTCTTTTACTGCCTGAATGTTTGTATGGTGAGCATTGTAAGTACAGGGACACTGAAAGTGTTTCATGGCTACAGCTGTTTGTCTTGAGAGTCGGCACAATAGCTCCTACAATCCCAGGAAGTGTAGGCCAGCATACACCCACATCATTCACTCTCTTTGATGTAGCTGACTGCCCCCAAAAAAACAGATGTCACCATGAACACTAAACAGAGCCCCATGCAGTCTGGCCCTCACCCAAGTTTCACTTATTATTTTGTCTATTTAAGCCATTAAAATGTTGTACTGGTGCAATGACAAAATTGAGTGTGGCATTAGAAGTGCTTTTCAGGAAGTGGACATGGAGCCCCGGCACTAGATCTATAGCGCAGGTCTAAAGGAGACTCAGTGCACTTTAAACTCCAGATGTATCCTTTCATTAATGTGATGCACTGGAGAGTATAAAACAGACCAGGCTCCGGACCTCTCACCCGCCTGTTAGCAGGGACTCATTGCTCTGATGGTGATTGAAACCCCAAGAATAAGTCACACTGAAAGTCTAAGTCAAAGTGGAATTCTGAATTGTGATATTAAGCATTTGTTGTTTATCTATCTAAACATGTTTTATTCTGCTTTGAACAATCTGTAACAATTGCCCTATTTATCCCAATTAGACTGTGAGTACCCTGGTGATAGGAGAGGCTAGCATGTCAGGAAAGTACTCCTGTGTGGCCCGTAATGAAGAGGGCACCAGCACAATGATGATCCCTTTCTACGTTGACGGTAAGCAGGTCACAAGAATAGGAAATATCAACATTTAAATTGTAACTGCTCTGCTGAAAATGCACACAGAAATATGCTGTTGCAATAATTGCAAAGCACAGTATTCTGTACACTAGAAGAACTAGACTTTTAAATGATTTGCACGTATGTACACGCTGCAATGAATGACAAAAACAGGAAAGAAATGTGCAGATTGTATTGTGCAATAAAGAAAACAAATGGGGAATTAATTAAAACCATCTTCCACTGTAGCTGAATGGCTTCAGGGCGGAAGAGAGGCAAACATGTCCTGAGCCATATGGAGCGCTATAATGGCACGCATTTAAAAACAGCTATGAATAACTGTGTTCCTGCTCCGATGCCAGCAGGTTCCCCCGGGGCCCAGACCCAGTGCAGACTGAGTGCAGCATGAGCCATGCTGCCCACTGGCAACGTGCTTCCAATTTACAGTGATGAAACAGGAAATAACTGCAAATTTAACATTCTAGGCATTGTGACGAGCAGCTTTGTGTTCAAAACTATTGTCCAACAAGATCTCGGGCCAGCAGGATACGTGTCTCTGTTCATATATGTAAAACAGATGGCACGGTAAAATGCTCTTTATTCACAATTATTAACTGTAGTTGACCCCATTCTGATCATTAAAGATTGAACTGATAAGGATTTAACACCATTGGAATCCTAATTTCCTAATTAATTCTAGATCACCCTGAGGAAATCACCACCAAGCCTCGGACAGCCATCGAGGGGGATGACGTCATTCTGACCTGTCGGGCAGCTCGCTACCTCTACACAGATCTACAGTGGTTGGATTCCAGAAATCAAATGATCACTTCCAATGTGTCCAGTCTGCAGCTTAGCAACAACTCCATTTCCATTTCTCTCCGTCTGCATAATGTGTCCCAAAACAGCAATACAGGTTACAAGTGCCAAGCATACAAGCTCCACAAGAGGGTTGAACTCAAGACCGCTGAACTCATTGTGGATGGTAAGTTAGAGGGGGAAGCTGATGTTTCTGTTGGTTAGCACACACAGGAACACAAAAAAACAACTCGCAACACTTGATGAGTCGCTGTCTGAACAAGACAATAAAAGAGCAACACCATCTTTAATTCAAACTTTCTGTTTTGTTTTGTTTGGTGCAGTGAGAAAACGCCCCTGGCTGAGTCAAAATCTGACTAATCAAGATGTGAACAGTAGCAGCACCCTGATGCTGGCTTGTTTCGCTCTGGGAGTTCCTCGTCCGTACATCATGTGGTACAAAAATGATGTTCCGGTGGAAGAAGGCCCAGGTAACCTGAGAATACAAATCCATGTGCTACAAACATCATATAATAAATTAATTTTTATAATTTTTGCAATTTTGGTGACCAGTGGCACAAGTGCAATCCTGGCACAGCACTGCACAAACTGGATGAAGGGCTGGAAGAGAATAAATACATTTTGTTATTAGTAGGACTACGTAATCAGCAGGTGGAGCTGTCATTCCCTTTGAAAGCCGCCGACAGTTTCCTATTGTGTCAAAAGCCAGGCCAGCGTTTTTTTTAGAGAAAATGTTTCTTCATTGGAAGGCATATACAGTATTCCCTAAGCACAATTAAACAACATATATGATGCTGAGTGCAGATGATGCCCTTTCTGAAGCTGAATTTACATTTCAAAGTAAAGGTTGTATTCAGTTGGATTCAGCTAGTAATATTTGCATTTAATATGCACACAATTATCACAGCACTCTAAATCCTGTGGAAAAATAAGTATACTAAATCCTTTTAATATGATTTCATAATCTGAGCTCTCACGAAAAATATATTTCTGGCTAAAACTGTTTAAAACATCCTGATTAGAAATTCAATTATTCTGCATTAACACAACTTCAGCTGTGGCGAGAGCGGGTTAGTTTTCAGCCACACTTTTTACAGCAACAAGAGTCCCAAGTGTCAAATGCCACACGTTTTTAAACGTTATCAGTTTGACTGAGAGATTTTATGTTGCAGGTATCACTCTGGGAAAGGATGGGGTTCTGACCATCGAGAGGGTGAAGAAAGATGATGAGGGTCTCTATGAGTGCGTAGCCGTCAATGATGAGGGAATCGCAAAAACAAGTGCTGTTGTTACTGTGCTCGGTAAGTCATTCAGACACCTTGAGATATCAATTACCTAACCATCAAAAAGAATAAACACTCACCACCAGCCTGCTGCATTTACAATACTGGTTTCTCAGTGTGAAGTGGTGTGTGCTGCAGGCAGTGTGGCTACAGATCACATCAAATACACTAATCATCCATCTAAGCAGTAGAGTCATATGCATATTCTGAATGTCCGCTCAGAGGCCCTCTTGGCCTCATGTTTTCTTGTCACCGCTACAAATAGCTCTGGTCTGACTTAAGTTTGAAAAGTTTCCCCTGACAGAATATCTGTGGCTGCTAGGAATGCCAAGTGAATTCCTTCTAGGGTTTTATGATCAAGGCTCTGGCTGAGGGTCCTTACCTTGAGGACATGACCTCTGTGAAGTGTTAAAAGGTCCACTAATGAGTGCAAAGAGATTGACTGCTACAACAGCCAAGGAACTGGAAACACACAGTAGATAATTGGACTAGCATGTCTCCTAATGTGTGTGTTGTCATGTAAAATGAATTGCATGTTGGCATGTAAAAGGTGAAGATGGCAGTGAAGGTAAGATATCATGCAACCAGTTTTGTTCACGTCTAGGCACTTAAATAGATTCTTATTACATAAGCTGAACTTGAATTTCTCTTGATATTCAACAGTTATTGTTATCCATTCCATCAAGCAGTGTGCATGTTCTGCTTTGGCTGTTTTGTCAAAGATCGCATGAAATAAGAGCCAGAAATATTTTGCACAGATTCAAGGGATATGAGGATATTATGTCCCAAACAAGCCAGAAATAAACGCCAAAGTGTGTTTCCACTTCCTTTTGGTATACAATCTGTCAGAGAAAATTTAGGAAGAAACAAATAAACAAAAGAATGACATGAAATAAAAGTCTCAGCATCTCCAGTTAAATACCAAGCTCTCTATTAGCAATTTTTTTGGATCACAATTCTCCACAAATCCCTGCCAATATTATGGCAACGACAATTTATGAGATCATGAAAAGTACACAGTGATTTCTTTGCCAAAGAGGTCTGGTAGTTGATAACAGTTATTCTCTTTTTCAGGGGATGAAGGGAAGCCAAACGTTGAGGTAATCATTTTGGTTTGTACGGGAGCTGCAGCCACATTCCTCTGGCTCATGCTTATCCTCTTCATCCGCAAGCTAAGGAAGGTAAGAAGTTACATTACTTCTTTAAATCAGAAACCAAAAGTGTCAAGCCAGTTGATTTTTTTCCAATGACTCTGCATAAGCGACTGACTCATGCTTCTTCTGAAATACAAATTTAGCCAGTGATTATGATTCCCACATATCATGACCAAAGGAAAGTGTTAGCTCATATTTCTACAGTCAAAAAAGAACATAATGTGGCGAAGTGAGAAAACATTGACGTGTGTAGAGCAAGAATTTTAATAGTCTTGTACATGTCAACATTTTTTCCATTTTACCACCTACTGATCATTTGAAATGAAACGTAATTTCAAAACGTGGTTGTTGTGCCATGATTGTCATTATCAAAAACCTTTTTAAGATAATCATGAAATTCATATTTGTCCTCAGCAACCGGCACACTATAAGATGGGTCCGTCTATCATCATTGACCCCGACGAGTGTCCCCTCGAGGAGCAGAATGATCTACTTCAGTATGACAGCAGCAAATGGGAGTTTCCCCGAGACCGCCTGCGACTAGGTGAGAATCCAATGTGCGGGGAAATGTCTCATATTGAAAGAGTTTCATATATTACAGACAATAATAAGGCGCCAACTTTAGACACAGTTAGTTTCTTGACCTCCTCTTTCTTTATATTTTAAATAGGTTGACAGAACTTGAAATCCTTAACTTTCCACAAATTAAATGATGTTTAAACATTCAGAACATCCAGAGTCACGCTTGTGATATCTCACAGTATCAGTGTGTGTAAATAGCTAGCTAGTTAGCTGGATGAATGAAAATGTAAACAACCCAGCAGGTAATGTCCTTGTTATTTGTGGTGATGAATGGGATTATGTAGATAATCCAGTGATTTAGTGATTTTACTGTTACTTTCATTTACATCACTGTGTCTGATATTTCTGGTTGTCTGCCAGAAACACCTGATACTACCCAGAGCAATGCGGGTGAATATCAGCACTCAGACAAGAAGTTAACAAAAGGTTAAAAGTTCATTTTTAAAAGTGGTTCATGGTGAGAATATACACAGTCACATTAGGATACATGAAATAGGTGTCACCCCTCTCTGCAGCTGTTGTGTAGGGTCATTACTTATCAGTGACCTGTGCTGTCATCCAGTCTTACGTGGGCCATAAATTCTCCAGAGAAACTGCCTGCCAGCGTGTTGTTTTAATTACAGACCCATAGCCTGACTGACAGGGAATCCAGTCCGATTTTTCTGCCCGAGGGACAGGAAACTCTAATGTCGTTCCACTTACCAAATACCTTCTTCCTTTGCAAGGCAAAACTCTTGGCCACGGAGCGTTTGGAAAAGTGGTAGAGGCTTCTGCCTTTGGGATCGACAAGCTCTCAACCTGCAAGACTGTTGCTGTCAAAATGTTGAAAGGTAGGATGTCAAAATCTCATTGCATTTTCATACTGTCACTCCAACAGTATTGGAAAAGAATCAGCATTCGTATTGACAAAACATCTTGGTTTTTTTCACATATGTAGTTTGCCCACGTGGCCCCTCTTGTTCATCCTAGAGGTACCGCCACTCATGATAGACAGGCCAGCATAAACGTAACAGTATCTACTGTTGTATGGGTAGCAGATGAATAACAGCTATCTGTCATTTCTGCAGAAGATTTATTTATTGTGCACAAATCAGGCTCATGAGCTACAGAACCACATGTGCCTGCAGCCAATGTTTTATGGCGTATTGGTTCAAAGTAAAGCATGCAATGTGTGTTCCTTGCAAAGTGCAGTTAGAGGTAAAGGCCTTTAACCCTGTTCTTGATGAAAAGATTGAGTGTATGTAGATCTGACAGCTCAGATCAGAATGTCCAAAATCTGCAGGAGGAAAAGAGTTCAAAAGTTGAAGAAACAAGTAGAAAATGAGTTTATTTTTGCCACATTTCAGAGATTCCAACATTTGGAAAGTATCCGCTAATTTAGTCACCCCAGCTTTATTAGAGTATGTAAATGACATCTAATTTTCAAAAAATCTAGCTTTTTATTTTTGCATTACTAGAGAAGCATACTGCAGAACTCTGAGTGATTGGTGATATAGGGATGATATATCATGAAAAATAGGGCTGTTGGTTAGATGTACTGGTCACTAGCATATCATTAATCTTGTCTCAGCATAAATCACAGACTCTGAGAGGAACGACTCTGGCTGTTCTTAGTCATAGATCAAAGTTAATAGAAAGCAGCAGATCTCCTCAAATTGACTGTGGTTTAGCTATAGACTCTCTGGCTGCTTTAGCTTCTAGCTCATAAATATCTGGTTGTTTAAAGCAACATAAAACAACCCTTAAATCTTGATTTTCATAATGCAATGTTAAAGCTTTATACCATTGTTCAGACTTATCAAAGTCAGGTATGTAATGTGAGCACCTCCCATTTTATTTCTTTAAATTTTTGGCATTTATCTTTGAGGATGTCCTCCATCGCTGGGCCTAAAGCAATACTATTATTTTTCCATCATATTTAATGAACTCTCAAAATCAAATTCCCCAGTTACCAGTGTTCAGTTTCCCCCCCCAAAAAAAATTCTCACTATACTTGCAAACTTTTAAAAAAAGAATTCATTTTTTAAATGCAAGGTAAGCAGGGAAAAAATATCATCAACTGGATGTTTATATTTTATATGTATGTTTATATTTTTACATTTTGGTAAAAAATTTTACATTTTGGTATAAACATGTCATATGTTATTGTCATAATGTATGAAACGCATGAGATTTTTGAGTTGGTAACTTTAACAAACTATAAATAAAAAAAAGCTTTTCTGTTTTTACCAATTTCTACAAAAATAGTTTAGTCCCCATGCATCCAAATGTTGTGTTTCCAGTTGCAAAAAGACACTGTTTACCACAGTTTACAGTAAACAAGCCCTCAGAATAGGCCACTGGTAATGGAGAGGGCAGACAAAAAATGCCAACAAGCTGTTAATTATGCAGCCGAGTCTCTTAAAGTTAGTACAATAAATGGTTACACTACTGGCTGTTTCACTGCAAATGCCATTTTCAAAGTCAAATGTTCATACAGGTGAAAAGAATTTCTTGAAACCTAGATAAAACTATTAAAATATAGATTCCATGTTATGTGTTTGAGTGTGTATGAAAGCATCTTGGAACATAAGAGCAGACCTGCATAGACTTCCTTCTTCATACCGTTATCTTTGGATATTATTATTACTTTATCTTCACTAAAAAAAACACATTGTTCAATATAAAAGTAGTTTGTTTTGGAACAACCAGAGGTTACAGGATAAGTAGGGTGAGGGTCATGTAAGGTGGGGTGAAGAGGGTCGAGGAGCGGGGGGTGAGTAATGGGCTCGATTGCCGGGGATGAACGGGGTTGTGTTGTGGCTGAACATCTGGGAACCCGGAGGTCGAGACTCAGGGTGGGGTATTAAGTCAGTAAGTTATTATTTACATTTACATACATTTATATTGTTGAAGGTAACATTGTTGGAGTGATCTTAAAACAAAATTAAAGGAGTATGAAACAATAAAAATCTAATTTTTTGGGAAAACGTATACAGTATATTTAATGATACAACAACCAATGCTGAACACGTTCTATATGTGTTCACATTATTACAGGAGGCGCTACATCAAATGAGCGGAAAGCTCTGATGTCAGAGTTAAAGATCCTGATCCACATTGGCCATCACCTGAACGTGGTCAACCTGCTGGGAGCCTGCACGAAGCCTGGAGGTGAGCTTTATTACTGAGAAAGTTTCTTGGGTGTAGAAAATATAATGTATATGAAAAAAACATGTTAAATTGATGCTAGATTGCGTGTGAAATTGTCAGTTCAATTTTAAACTTGAAGTTAAAATTGTCATCTCCGAACTATAACACGAGAGTAGAAATAATCATAAGAGATATACCATCTTAACAGGCCCATTGATGATGATAGTGGAGTTCTGCAAATATGGCAACTTGTCCAACTATTTGAGAGGCAAGAGAGACGACTTTCGCGTCTACAAGGTGAGTCTCAAGCTGCATGATTGAAACTTTCTGGCATTCTTGCTTTCTCATCATTCTGGCTATAAGCTTGTCAGCGGTATGAGCAGTGAAAACCTTATGCATGTCAGCAGCGGCATTTGACCTCATCTCATTTAACATGATATGTGTGTGTGTGTGTGTGTGTGTGTGTGTGTGTGTGTGTGTGCTGGTCAGAGCCAGGACGGTAAGGGGGTGTCGTCAGGATCGGACTGCGAGCTGAGCGAGCTGATGAAGCGCCGCCTGGAGAGTGTGGCCAGCACCGGAAGCTCGGCCAGCTCTGGCTTCATCGAAGATAAGAGCTACTGCGACTCAGAGGAAGAGGAAGAAGGTAAAGGCCAAGCACGTCTTACTTCCCTTCAACCCCCTCCCCCCTTCTGTTTGTCCCTCCTGCTGTCTCCCTCCGCCCCCTCCTGTCACCTCTGCTCCACCCTTCCTGCCCAGGAATGAAAGCTCTCTTCAGATTGTTTTCTAGCCCAAGTCTGATGGGATGTTTCCTCCTCCTGTTCAGCAGTACAATCACTGCAGCAGGAGCCACTGTCACCCCACTGAGTCTGGGGAGGCGTCTGTTTATTTCCTGTCCTGACCTAAGTGTTGCTCTGCTCTGTGGCTCCGGCTCAGGCACGGCACGTCGGCCATGTTGTTCCTGATGTGTTGATTCTGGTTTGATTAGCTGTTTACTCAGGTGGGCCAGTGGAAGGACACCTTGCGAGTTCCTCTCTCAGACCCCCGACCAGCACGCTCGGCCCATAACCACACATTTCACCTGACATTAGAAAAAAAAGAGGAATTGTAATTTGTTTTCATCTCTCGTCTGTAAAGGATGTTTTAAAGACAGAGTGTGTAGGAGGAGACATGACGTGACAGGATGGATTGTTAAGATGATTTGTTTTTACATTTGCAGTTTCCCCATGAGAATTGTGACCGTTTCATCTTTTCTGAATTATCTGACAGAGAGCTGCTGATCAGACTGACTGCATTTAAACAAAAGCCTAGAAGAGTAGGAATAGTAGGATTATTGTCCTAACTTCAAACGCCACATACATCCAATTTGAAAAATCTGTTTCACTGGGAAAACTTTGTGTTCTTTCATTTCACAGAATCTGAGGATTTATATAAGAGAGTCCTGACGTTGGAAGATTTAATTTGCTACAGTTTCCAAGTTGCAAAAGGCATGGAGTTCTTAGCTTCACGCAAGGTATTCTCCCTTCACACAAATCACTCTTAAGACATCTATTTCATTTTAAACAGCTCAATATACATTTTTTCAAAATCTATGTTGTATGTGTTGTGTTTTTTTATTTTTTATTTAAAGGTCCAATATGTAATACTGTCAGCTAGTGTTTAAAATAGTTACTGCAGTACAAATTCAAAATACTGGAGAGAGTCGTCTCACCCACCCCCTCCTGCCCAGACTCGAAGTTCACGTTGGTTGCCAGGCTGAGACCGCAGCTCCAACAATGTTAGACAGCGGAGTAGCTAACGTTAGATGCTGGCTATATTGACAGTCATAAAAGCCCGTGCTCACGCGGAGCTCTGTACCCAACTGACAGGCACACTTTTTCGGCTTAGAATTACAGTAAGAACCGCTAAAAACCCAACAACCTCGTCGTCCTCTCCACACGCCAGGATAGGAACTACTAAAAATAACACTACCTTGCTGTCCTATTCCACCGGACTGAACACACTTTATTGGCTTACAATTGCGGCAACAATTGCTAAACACACTGCAAACTCACGGTCCTCTCTTCCCGATTCATAGCCTCCCTCTCTTGGCTTAAAATAACTCACCATTGTACACGTTGTAAACAGCTGTGGATTGCTTGCCTGGCCCTCCGATAACGTTAGCAGTTAGCAGGGTTAGCATGGTGTCGTTAGCCAGGACCAGTCGGGATAACTTTACTGGCTGTGTCTCAATTGTTTTTGTGAGTAACCAACTTGGGTACTCTAGCTATATAATTCAATGTGAGTACACAAATGTTTAAATTACATAAAATGCCCGTCCCTTGTAGCTGTGATAAATTAGCCCGAAGCTAATGCTTACCTGTTCAGGAGTAAATTAGCCAACTCAGCGTCCTTTTGGGCTCTAAGCTGTCTCCATCTTTCAAATACATCTCCAATATTTACCCGGGGTTTGTTACGTATCTGGTCACGCAACTGTTAGAAACATGCTGTTTATTTTATGTCATGTAGAATTTATCTCCGTTGATCCCGTTCGTTTGAGTGCTGCTTTCATGGCTGTACTAACGTTACAGCTGTAGCGCGCTGGGTTTATGTTTTTACAGGTATATCTGGCAACCTGGCCTGGCTGTCAAACTGGGCAGTTAATAACAACACACAGGCCAAAACACAAACAGATATTCCGTCACGGAGCGGAAATTTCAAAAGGAGAAAATACTGGCATTAGCAATGATGTCAGAAAAGATAGTATTTCAACTTAACATGTTTCCTTAATATCTGATGACATATTGGGGTCATTTTGGGATTTATTACAGTAAATATATTTCATATTGGACCTTTAAAGATCATGTTATTTTGATTGTATTTAATTTGGACACATTTTACTCCGTATAGTGAAGGATCGCCGTACTGAACCGTGTGTAACTGGTGTGTTTAAACCAGAATGTCCAAGTAGAAGCAAACTGGTTCAGAGAGAGTCAAATCATTTAAAGTTATCGTGCATGCAGTTCATTGTAAATTAATAAATATACAGAAAAAGACAACCTAAAAGATTTGACTTTTCTTAAATGTAAGTGTGCACCGTTTTGCCTCTTTTATGACACCCTGTAACTCCAGTGTTTCTAAAGGCTATCAATCTAGAACTCATTCATTTTTCAAGTCATTCATAAATTTGGGCAGACCGGATGGGACTGATTAGAGAATGAATCCATTGTTGTAAATAACCTGTTACAGACCATTTCTCAGCCTGGATATGGAACACATCATTTTCTATTGTAATATCACTAATGACTTGACCATGTGTTGCTCTGCAAGCAGACATGCTTTATTTAGCAGCCAGAGTACCGTTGTGAAGTCAATTACATGCAGAAAGGTTTAACTAACGCAGTGAATAAGATTGTGTTTCTTCCTTTTCCTCATTAGTGCATACATCGTGATTTGGCTGCACGAAACATTCTGCTTTCTGAGAATAATGTTGTGAAGATTTGTGATTTTGGACTTGCCAGAGACATCTACAAAGACCCGGATTATGTGCGCAAAGGAGATGTAAGTTCATTAAAGTCTAGTCGAGTATTTTTCCAGCTGTCTGGTATTTACTGTCTTACAGAAAAAAATGCTCAACGCATTTTAACTAATAGATTACATGCAAACAGTGAGCTATTACTGACTTGGCAGAAAAAAGGAGCACTGCATAAATACAGCTGTTCTTGGAAATCTCAAGAAAATAATTGAGATCAGTGTGTTTTTTTTTTATACTAGATAAAGGGAACCTAAATATTTAGGAGTCTAAATAGCACCTGCTCCACAGATGTGACAAAAACAGATGTGTAATTAGGGAGATGTCCACACCGCTGAGATAAGGGAGTAAATTGTTTTGTATCTCAATGTCTGCACAGGCCAGACTGCCGCTGAAGTGGATGGCACCTGAGGCCATTTTTGACAAGATCTACACGACTCAGAGTGACGTTTGGTCCTTTGGTGTTCTCATGTGGGAGATCTTCTCTCTGGGTAAGTGTCGTGGCTCAGCATTAACCACTAGTTTTATAGTTCACATTCTGTTTAACATACAGAGGAGCAAAGGAACCCTGCTTATGGAAAAATCACACATCTAAACTTATGCACACATAAAACAAGTGTCAAAGCAACCAAATATCTATAATAAACTCAATACAAGTTATACACAGACTTCAATGTTGAAGTATCAAGTTCCATTGTTTACAGAGGTGATTTATTTTCTTCAAAGTAAAAACCTGTTTCATTACAATATTTGTAATACCTTGCATACAAATACATACAAATGCCCCAGTCTGTAGTTAGAGGATACCATTATTTCCTAGTGAAATTTAAATATTGACATTCAATTCACATTTACTGGTAGTTTGTGTTTATCATCCCCACATATGCATAAAGCCTGGCTTCTCAGTTAAACACAAGGTTCTGTTATCAGAGATGTTCAGTGAGAAGAGAGCTCTACTTGTTTGGTGGACTCGCTCGGTGCCTCAGGCTAAACAGCCTTACCAGATGCACTGGGTTATAACTGTCTTCTTCTTCTGTGTAATTGGGCCTTTAGGACAAAGGGCCTTAGCTCACAAACTATTTTCATGCCACTCAAACATTAGTGAAGTGAGACTGTGATTTTTATTACAGGCATGGCACATTAAAACGAGAGAAAACCTCCGTTATCCGTTTCATCCCAGCAGGCAACACAAACTCAGTGTTACCAAGCAGCCAGATCAGTGTAAAAGTGTGTCCCTGCTGTGAAACCACTGCAGCCTTTAAGACAGCATTGTGTGCCGGTCCATGATTGCCTGTGCACCGTGGCACAGAGCTCACCACACGTTTCTAAAGCAAGACTCAACATGAAATATTGTATGTTTAAATGTCACCATGGGAAGTAGTGAAAACATAAGAGTAAGTGTAACCAAAGTTGGATGTATTGCTCTTCTGTACGTTTTGACTGTGTGCTGCTTTTGAATCACCGCCATACGGCGGCGTCACCCACTGCAGTGGAAAGAAAAGTGTGTGAAATTGCATATTCTTTTAAATGTAAAGCGCACTGAGGACACTTTCCCTTTTGTCTTTCCTTCTTTTTCTTGGTCTCTTTCTCCCTCTTCTTCTCTCTTGACACATTCTCACCACATTTTTCCGTTAAAGAAACACTTACACATCTGGGTAGTGTTAGCGGGGCCTCAGAAAAATAAATCGGGAAACAAGGATACAAAATGACCAAGAAAAATGGCAAAGAAGTGAGCTTTGCAACCTGATCACGTTGTGAGGTTAAAAGTTCCAGGGTAACCCAAGCGTGTTTTTCAGATCGCTCTGTGAAGCAAAAGTGTGTCAGTTCCGTTTTGTGGGTTTAAATATCCAAAGCTTACTTGTATAGTGTTAATGCCAAACAGTTAACCAGACCCATCCCCCCTCCCATGATGATGTAAGATTAGACATTAAAATGAATTGTTCCAGTTGTTGTTGTTGAACAGCATGTTTACATACCAACCCTCACATCAGCTGCAACTAGAAATATGAACCATGTGAACTGTAACAGTTAGGATTTAATTTAATGTTTTCTCTACACATATCACAGATTGTCTTTTACTAATGCAGTAAGCTTCATTTCTTTACACTTTGCCAAGCTGAATCTGTGGTTTCTCCATAAATTTGTGTTGCCACAAAGATGGTGTTTTATATTGTGCGTGGGGATTTAAGCAAACAATTAATTAACAATTAATATTTATGACTCAGGAAATTGTATTGATAACATAGAATGGGCAGTATTTTCCAAAACCAACACACATGGATAGATGTTGGTTCAGTATATGTTTTCACAGGGGTTGAGCATGAAGTATAGGCTAGGCTCTAAATTCAAATTTTATTACCAACATGGCGGTTCAAAAGTAAATAAAATTATTTGTGGTTGGCGAGTAATATATTTGACACATTCATGACTCAGCAAATATAACAACATTACACATTTATTGTGTCATGATGAGTGGACCATAGTTACATATAATATATAAAAATATATAATAATGTATTATAATGTATCATTCGCTCGGAGTCTGTTGATCATATTCATATCATCTAAATGTCTTTTCTACTCGTGGCACAAGACTTGGTGTTAATGTTACATTCAGTCATTTCCCCAGATACTTTAAGTCTTCCAATGTACTATAAACTACACGTATTTGTCAGTTCATTAGTAAATTAGTAAATCTAGCTAAAACTAATGCTGTCTAATACAGTTCTGCAATAAGCCCTCCCTTTATGAAGGTTATAATGTTACCTTTGTGGTGAAACTGTTTCAGGGAGGTTTTGATTGAACTTTATGAAGCTGTAGCTTGTGATGCTGTTGAACTGTAATGCATTATACATACATACATTTTCTGTTATTTAGCATATCCTTATCGATACAAAACGAAACAAAATAAGGAAACACCTGGTGTATATGTATAAGGGCAATTGAGTGTAATTCCATTACAAAATTCTTAATTGTATGTATTAAGTGCACTTTTCACAATCTTCTTTATTCCTCTCCTTTCTGCAGACACTTCCATGCAATAAGTGTTTGTAGTTTGAAATGTAACCATAACCGCCTTTATGAATAATGGCACCCTAAGGATTTACTTTAGAGCCTTTAAAATACCTCAACAGTTTATCCAAGTATTAACATTGTAGGGAGGCATTCACTGTAGTTATTATGTGGCTGAGCACAAGCAACTAACTTAATTTTCTTAAAAAATATTCCTGCATTTGAATTTTACAATTTCAATATCATTTAACCTCGCTTAAAAACGTAAACTGCAACATACATCTACATATACTGTGTATGGCCATTTTTATGCACAACAACAAATAACTTGGCAATCAACCTCTCACCCTCTTTCCTTTCCCAGGTGCCTCCCCGTACCCTGGAGTCCAAATTGATGAAGAATTTTGCTGCAGGCTGAAAGAGGGGACCAGGATGAGAGCGCCAGAATACTCTTCCTCTGAAATGTGAGAATCTCTATCAACTAAACATACCTGCATGCTATCCACCTCAAGAGAGCAATGATTTGGGCAGTGTTTGGGAGCATTAACTTAATTTGCTGATTGTCTGTCCTATCATGTAAATCTGTCTAAGAAAAATATGGGATTGCAAACATTTTTCATTCAAACAAAAGTATATATACAAGTCATGTGTATCCCAGCCAGTCAGCTCCATATTCCCAGCTGTATGGTTTCCACACAGAGGCCAAAAAAATATAGGCAGCATGTAAAAGCCTTGGCTCCATATCGATATACAGCTAAGGAGGCATTGTGTCTTTAACCCTCTTTGTGGTTGCACCAGCAGGTCAGGGGTGCCTGATAAGAATCATGGGTAATCCTACCATGAATGTTGCTGGAGGAAACATTAGCTATTGGTTAGCTCTGCAGCGGAAAGCTTGAAGCTCTGAAGCATTTTCTGACTGACAGTGTGGCAGATGTAACTGAGCACCACGTTTAAATCCAAGTTCCCCCAAGCGTGGAGAGCCAGAGACTGGAGATTGTTTTAAACAGGGGCTGGTGGATGGTGCTGGACATAAATATCTGTGGGAGAATAGAGAGTCTTGTGTCAGTGATGCAGCTAGACAAACTTCTTTTTGTAATAAGAATACTTTGACTCTTCTGTTTAATCTACAGCCGATACAGACGCAGCGATCACAGTCTGAGCTCTGCAACTAACTCCAACTCCATGTGTGCATACTTTGTGTCTGGTTTTAATTTAAAATGACTCATATAGTCCACACATGTTATTTGTTTTGAAAGCTTAATGTTGCTCTTCTGCATAATAATGTTGTGATATCAAAAGGTCCAGAGTTTTAAAGCATATTGTGCCAAGTAAAGCTAACTAAATGAATTTATCATCTTTGCAAAGGAGACAGTGATTGGAAATGATAGGCAAAATCTAATCCAGACCGTAGTGTTCAGTCAGAACATAAGATCTTTACATGCAGACCGACTGGTGCCAAGAATTATATATTTTAAATGCGTATGGCCTGTGAGGCCGGCTGCTAATTTAAAGCTGAGATAAAACCTGCTGATATCAGTGTAAATGGGATGCACAGTAATGCACTCAGAGTCAGTGGGGTGAATTCCTCTCATCCCCTCAATGGGTCTGCAGTTGATCACATGTGTCTGCAAGCCCAGGTTTTTAACACCTGGACCCTCACCCCAAACTCGTAATATATAATTAATTTAAAAAAAAAAAAAAAAAAGCACTTGAGTTTGCAGTCTGAGTTGAGAAAATCATTTGTACCACTGTAGCTCTGATTCATCAGGAATGTTATCTTCCGTCTGTTAATGAGATTTCCTGACTTGATGCATTGCAGAGGAATTTAGCGGATGCTGCTCAGAGAGTGGGAGGACAATAAATAGGATGCTCACTTCCCATCCTACCACACTTGCCCAACCGGACAAAGTAGCTCACTTGTACAGAATTTCTACCCTCCACCTCAGAAACACCACACTCCCTCAAGGCCCCCAAACATGTGGGGATAGGCTATTTATTCTCATTGCGGACCAGACAGGAAATGTGGTTTAAATTGTGCAATCATACAATGTGTATACTTCTCCCCTTTAATGATATGCATAAAGGCTGGGATCAAGCTCTCCACATCCTGTCAACATTAGGAAGTCTTCCACCTGGACGAGTATACTCTATGTTTATTAACGTGGGAATCACAGCCGCTCGGCTTCTTACAGCCAGGCCTGACAACACTGAGAGGAGCAGAGAGGTTTAGATGCCCTGCACACAAACTCAAATGGAGAGGAGGAGTGGGGTCGATAAAGCAGCAACAGACCATATGCTTTTCCAAGTTCTCAAACTTGAGATTGACTAAATATGATGCCAAAAGGGAATCATAATAGTTATATTTACATAAAACTTAAGATATCCATAGGGAAAGTGGTGGTTGCTGCAATAAAAACAGGAGAGGGATCCATCATCCCCATCAATCCCAATCAGTAACATGCTGTGAATGTAATTTAAACAGCAGCCGTGGTGCTCTGTTTCTAAATTCCTCCACAAAATGAGACAGGCCACTGTGATGGAAACTCACATAAAGGCTCAGAGTCTTCCCACATGGGCAGAGACGCTGACAGCTTGTCAGAGACCTGAGCGAGGCTGTCTGCTCTCACACCCAAGTCCAAAAGAGAATCAGATACTGCCCCAGAGGCTCAGGATCACCTGAGAATAAAAAACAGGGTATGTACGAATATTCTAGATGACAGTCGATTTAGAGGTGGACCAGATGTGGGCACTCAATGCAAAGAGGTTTGTTTATTGGACTACTAATCCTGAGGATAGTTTTTTTATCACAGTTTACAATACATCAACCCAAATATACTGTATGTTCTTGGCATTAGAGTGTCTATCCAGAACGCTGAAGGCTTGCATGTGTCTGTCTTGCAGTGTGTGTTCAGTGGTGTATTCTTTGCTCTTAGATATCAGACCATGTTGGACTGCTGGCAGGGGGAGCCACAGGAGCGACCAACCTTCACTGAGCTGGTGGAACAGCTGGGAGATCTACTTCAGGCCAGCGTGCAACAGGTATGATAGACAAAAAAAGAGTGTGTACTGTTTGAAAACTACATATGATGTGTCTTAGGCCTGTTTCAACAGTAGCAGTAGTAACAGTGTATGATAAGCAGCTGTTGAGCTCAGATGGGGGGCTGTGGCTCAGGAGGTAGAGCGGTCAGATCAAGGTTGGCGGTTCCATCCCAGGCTCCTCCTATCCACATGTCGAAGTGTCCTTGAGCGAGACACTGAACCCCAAGTTGCTCCACGGGCACTTTTCAGGATAGGTTAAATGCTGAAGTCAAATTTCACACGTTGGGCTAACGATTGTATGTGACCATTGGTCAATAAAGTGTGAACACAAATGGTTGATGGTGATACACCAAAGAGATTTATGGAAGTGTTTTCGTAGTAAATGACAAATAATGGAACTACATTTTATTTCACGTTTAAATCCCCACATACTTCGGAATTCCTAATAAATACTGTGGCTTCACAGAACACTTAACAATTATAGTCACTAGTTTTGCCGATTGAGTCACAAACACAAATATTCAGGAAGCAGCATTGCTGATCAGAGTCCTGCAGCCTAAAGAAGATTCAGAGTGGCGTCTCACCCAGGGAGCTGTTCAGAGTAACTAAGAGGGGAAGTAACACTAAACACAAACACTTGGCTCCCTTTGAAATAGCAACATCATTCTTGTAAGAGGAACCACACTTCAAAACACCTGAAAAAACAATGTAATTGTTAGTGTGACGCAAGATAACATTATCTGGTATGAATGCTGTGGAATGTCACAAACTGTGGGAGTTTGTAAATTGTATAAGGCTGTCAGAAAGTTTGTTCTAATTAGGACAACAAATATGCACTAGAGAAACAAATCTGTATTTTATTATTATGCAAACATAATTCACTGAAAGGTAATGACACATCTACCAATAGGCCTTTTTCAGAGCAGACATTTTGACTTTCATAGGTTCTGTTCTATTCAAGTGTCCCAATAAGCCGCAACAGTGAGCCAGCATGTACAATACCAGGACCCTAAAACTGAAGCGGTTAAATTGAATTTAGCCTACATTCATTTTATTGATTAGAGGGGGAATTACATGCAGCAAAGAGCTGCAGGTCGGAAATGAACCCGCAGCCGCTGCGTCGAGGACTGAGCCTATGTTTATGGGCACGCGCTCTACCAGGTGAGCTTCCCAGGTGCCCCACCTGTTCTTTTTTAAAGAAAACTAATTAGGTTTGGCTAGGTTTTCCATTGATCTGTTTGTTATCAGTTGAACTGTTGAAGACCTCTAGTCCTGTTCTCTATTCAAATTAATATGATCAATGTATTTGAACCTCTCACCATCACCTATATAAAGCACAAAATAATTTATGATTATGGTAACTATAGTATATTATATGTAACTCAATGAGCCACTGACATTTTAAACAAAAGTCGTGAAAAAATGATTTTTATAAAAGATGGATGGAAATTGAAGAAAGTGGAGCAGTTAGCAATAACGATCACGATCACTGGTGACAGGACACTGGCCAGAGCCCGAACAAGACAGGGATTATTCTCAGTCATCAGGATCCACAAGATGCCCTTAGTTTCCACTTCTAGCCACTAAACAGAAAGGGCTTCTAGTCCAGATTGTACATTACTGCAGACAGATAGAGAGGCATACAAAGAAAAGGAATTAGATTTCAGTATGTATGCAAAGACTACACAGGACTGTAGATTGAGTGGAGTAATAAGAGATAAAGACAAGGCTACACATGACTTCACATGCATACACACATACTACAGCATGTTGCATTACAAATGAGTCTGTGAAGCTTTTTTCTTCATGAGACTTCATTCAGACTGGACTACATTCAGACTGGACAGAAAGAACAGTGGAGGGGTTTGACTAATATTAATTGTTTAATAAAGGTATTGTTACAGTGCAGGAAGGCTGGTCATGGACTCTGCTGCGTTCACCAATTTCATGAACTTTGTATTGGATTTATTAGGCATGACTTCAGTGTCTTTGGCTGCTCGCCACGACCTGTAGATGTATGTGTTTGTATAGCGTGCACACAACATCAACTCACACGTTCTTTTTATTATTTGCATCATGAAAGCATAAGGCTGCCCTTTTAGATATTCTGTCTCTGTTTGGTTGACTTAGGAGGGGAAGCACTACATACCAATCAACACAGCCCTGCTGGCGAAGGTGGGAGACCCGTCAGCCACAGTGCTGTCAGAGGAGATGCCCACACGACCCGTCTCCCACCGCGACTCAGGGAGCACCTGGTGAGAACATGGAAAATGTATTCACTGGCTGGTTTACATAAAACAGACACCTGAGGGCGCCCGGATAGCTCAGTTGGTAGAGCGGGCGCCCATAATTAGAGGTTTACTCCTCGACACAGCGGGCCCGGGTTCGACTCCGACCTGCAACCCTTTGCTGCATGTCATTCCCCCTCTCTCTCCCCTTTCATTGCTTCAGCTGTCCTGTCAATAAAGACCTAAAAATACCCAAAAAAATAATAAAAAAGAAATAGACACCTGAAACGCTAATGTACTTGGACAGATGCTGCTATTTATATCTATTCTTTATAGTGATAGTTGTTATATAGCCACACGAGCAACGTGGCTCAAGGGATGGATATGTTGATGTGTCGGACTTTCAGTCCGCTTTGTTCCTGACTGAAATATTTCAACAACTATTGGAGGGATTGGCATGACATTTGCTACAGACATTCATGGTCCCCAGTGTAATGTCTTAAGACATTCAAAGGAAATAAATCACCTTATCTTAAAGACATGTAAACCTATCCTCAGACTGTTAAAAGCAAACAGTGCTGAGTCTGTTTTGCAAAGGAAATTCCTAAATCATTTCCCCATTTGGCACTGAATAATAATCCAAACAATTGTTGTTCCTGTCACACTCAAACTAAACTCAGCCAAGATAACATTTATGTCTGACCTGAGGACAATGATACCTGATTGGCACATGATAAGTAATGTACACACAGCAGCTTGATAGCCAGAGAGCTTTTAGTATTGTGGCTTTGTGAGAAATTTCCCCAAAAACCATAGAGCCAGCTTCAAGATTTATGTCCACTTAAAATAATATGTGTTGAGCTCTTGGGTTTTCACAGCTCCTCCAAGTGTGTTTATTGAGGTGTTGAAAAGCAGTAATGACAGTTAGCCTTTAAGCTAAATTAAGCAGTCGTTTTAGCGTGTTGAAATGCAAAGTAAACAAGGTGTGTTTTGTACGTCATAGATGCTACATGTTGTTGATTTAAGTGATTAAGTTCCTGTGGTTTTGTTGCTGAACTTTGCCTCTGCGCTCCAGTCAAAGGATTCTTTAAACACAAAGAGTACTTTTTGGAGACTTACCCTGGAAATATTTTCTCGCCAGGAACATCAAGATCCGTCCTGCTAGTGTGAAAACCTTCGACGAGGTTACCATGGAGGACGGGAATAATAAGAACCACGAGGTGAGTTATTCATTCTGGACTTAACCCTTGTGTTGACTTTGGGTCACATTGACCCGTTTTCAATTTTTGTTTTATATCAGAAAATATGGGACGTAGAAATAAGCGCTGAAAATGTGTAGAAAAAAAATTTAACAATTTAAAACGTTGGAAAAAGCAAAAACAAACTATGAAAAAAAGGCGTCAAAAACATCGAAAAAAAACCTTGTTTTTATTCACGGTTGACGGGAAGACAACACAAGGGCTAAACCAGAAACAGATGCACAATCTGCGCTCTAACTTATCCTAAACCACGCAGTTAGTTAGATGACAGTTAACTAGAAACTTCACCCTGAAACATAAATGTCGTTATTTATAGTGGCTTGTTTGAACTGTATGAGAAGATATACCATTATTTTTGTGAATTTTAGAATAGCTTCAATTGGTACCTACAGAGTGTGATAACGTTATTCCTTCCCTGGTTGTCATGTCATATGGAGTCCCACAAGGCTCTATACTTGGTCCAATTTTATTCAGTTTGTATCTGCTACCATTTGGCCATATTTGTTTATTCAACACTGTGACCTATGATTTTTATGCCAATGACTTGTCACGTCGTTTAGTCAAGAAAATCTTAGCAATGTGGATTCCCTGCACTGCTGCCCTGCTGCCATCAAAGACTGGTTGGCCTTTAACTATTTACAACTGAATACTGATAAAACTGAAGTTATGGTAATAGGTCCTGATCATTATACTGTATAACAGAATCAACCACTGATCTTGGATCATTGACAGTGAACTTTCAAACAGATCTGATTTAAAGTCTTGTTTAGTCTTGCTATCTACAAATCAGAAATGTTGCCAAAGTCATTGAGGCAGCAATTGGTACAAGTTGCAGCAAGTCTTCTGACAAACGCCAGACTACAGTCCTGACTGAATTGAATAGACTCCATACTTGTTTTAGATTTCAATTTAAGATGTTGTTGATTACTTTTAAAGCCCTCAGCAGTTTGGCTTCACTATATATTTTGGATCCTTTAACTCCTTATTTTGCACCAAGAACTGTAAGGAAGCTTTTACTCATTTAGCTCCAACACTGTGCAACACATTCTCCCTCATTATCAGATCTGCTGAGTCTCTGCCACATTCCAGCTTTAAGGGGCGCCCTGATAGCTAAATGTTCAAGTATCAAATAAAGGTGATAATTTCGCTCCAATGGCTATATGATATTGATTGTATTACTATGTTTGGTCATTACCTGAGATTCTTTTTGTATTTCATGCTATTGTATTTTATCTGCACCTGTAAAGAACTTTGTAACTTTGTAACTCTGTTTTTGAAGGGTTCTATAGAAATAAAGTTTACTTACTAACATTTAGATATTTGTTATTTGTTCACCTCACATAACAAAGAAGAGAAGATTTGGGGTTTTAATTATTCTCTCTGTCTGTCTGTCTCTGCATCACCATCAGGGCGGTCAGTCAGACAGCGGGATGGGCCTGTCGTCTGACAACATGGAGACTCTGAAGCGCCTTGAATCATTGGCAAGCCGACCCCTGAGCATCATGGCCCTGGCGTACGTACATCACACCACACAGCACCCCATCCAACATGGCATTTGACAAATCAGCACACACAAGAAGAGACTGCAAAACACCTACTTGGAAACCTCCCCGTTGTGCTGGAATGTAGCCGCTATAACACGTCATACACTCACTCTCACAAACACAAGTTTCTTTTGCCTTAAAAAAAAGTCGGCAGCTAGTTTTCTCTTTTGTATGGAGAAGCCGTGCGGGAGGAACAGCGGCACAAAGGAGAAGTGGGAGGGAAAAAGCTTGAAGGTGACAAACTGAAGGACTGAGCACAAAAGCAGAGTGGATGCGTCACTTGAGGTTTGGCTGTTTTAAGAGCATGCACTAAAACCCTTTGTTTTCACTAAAAGAGTCCTGAAGGAGATACCTCCCAGTCTGATTGAATTTATGAGTCATGGCTGCTAAGTAACAAATTTACATAATCTCAAAGGACTGACATTGGCTTACTAAAGACTGTACTCCAAAATGCTGCGGTTCATTTGATGACTTTAAGATATGGATCCTGCCAGGTCAAGTATATAAAACCGTTATAAAGGGGGGAAAACACTGAGACAATGTGTTCCCACTTCGTGGATTATTTGAGGATAAAGTCAAATCTGAGTCAAATTTCTGTAAATCTTTTTCTTATGAGGGTCTCTGTAGGTGTCTTAAGGCGTACATATTAAGTTTACAGCAGCTCAGTGGCACGGGGTCAAACCTCTGAACTCAGTAATTACACTTTAAACCTTGTGGTATTCTGCTGTTCCCTGCACAGTAGCAACTATTAATACTCCTTCAAAGTACTTGTGACTTCCACTTAAAAGATTAAAGGAAGAACAGCAGTTAAGTAAGTTGTCCTATAGCAAATCTTCATATCATTCATATACCGAATCTCTGTTAAGTTGAAGAGGAAAGAGTGTGAACGATATTGAAGCTCTTCTAAATTATTAAGAGGGAACATGTAAACAACTGCTGGGGAAGTAACTAATGAGACACACTTAGCAGAGATAACGACACGCTCTGAAGCACTGTAATTAATTTACAGCTGACCAAACTTCTCTAAAAACTCACAGTGTCTTTTAGAACTCAAAAGGTTGAGGCTACTGAGACGCATTGCAGGCCTGCTTGTGTCATCAGGGCCTCGGTGTGGCAGAAACTCAGGCATGCAGAGAATGATCCACATGAGGGGAGGACTTCCTTGCTGAGCAACCGCTCAATCACTGCCACCTTTGAACTTAGGATGGTTTACACAAGCCACCCCTGTTAGCTATTGCGCTGTGCTCCTTTTGTTAAGCTGAAGTCCACCTGTTGCTCCCTTGGCCTTCACCACTCCCCGAGCCTGACTTCTTTATAAACAAGAGCACACAACACAACTTTTTGTTGATTGACAAATATTGCCAAGAAAGCTGTCTTCCTTAGACAAAACTGTAAGTAAACATTAAAATCCAATAAGGTAAAACAGTCTACATTCATTTTTATATCATAGAAGAATTTCAGCTCAGCGAAAAAGGGATTTATATCCTCACTCATTTTGTTTCCTGTTGCTCAATTGCCCATTGTACCCCACCTTGTGCTTGGCATGGGCATGGCAACACTACTATTGTTAAATATTTTGGATGGCTAGTTTATCAGGTAGTAATTCATCAGGACAACATTCCAGTAAGGCGGCGTCACTTTACCCCCACTGGGCGCTGACCCCTTGGCCTCGAGAAAGGAGCTCTGGAAACCCTTGGCAACCTCCAAAGACAATAAGAGGCAATTACTCATATTCTGAGCCTCAAATGAAGCAGAAGGACTCAGGATGATTGATTATATCATATATGAGTAAGGAAAGGTTTCCCGGATAGTACAGCTTCACAAGGGCCATTTCTTAAATTAAAGAATATCAAAACAGACCTTTATTGTTCAGCAGCTTGTTGTTCACCCATTCCAAATTTACTGCACCAATTTCGGCCCTGATTATCTAGATTTTAGAGTTATGGCATTAAAATAATTTGAAAGATGCTATAATAATATATACAAATCAATGCACTGAATATTTAGTGAGTTACATACTGAGGACACAAGACTGTCATTTCTTGGTCAGGATGTCCCTGATTTGTTGTGTCTGTCGTGCTTGTTTGTCAGTGTTTTTGCAATTAGGATTGTTGATTGTACGAGGCTGATGATGTGACCATTTACATTACTACATTTTCATTAACAGAAAAATTGGGAGAAGCTCATGGATATTAGAGCTTCACCTAATGATTATTTTCATTATCGACTAATCTGTCAATTATTTTGTTTATAATATGTCATCAATGGTGAATTCCCCTTATTCTAAAGTGACATCTTCAAATGTTGTGCTGTGTCCAATCACCCAAAGAATATAGAATTTACACTGATACAAAACAGAGGAACATGAAATCATCACGTTTGAGAAGCTGAAACCAAGGAATATTTTAAAAATAAATAAAAAGACTTTAAAAATGATTATTTAATCATCAAAATAGTTGCTGATCAATTTTTTGTAGATCGATTAATCGACTACTTGGTTTAACTCTAATAGAAATGTTTAAGAAATGTGATCATAATAGATGGAGACATTTTTGTTTTGCTGTGTTCTAAGTAGATAATGAAAAGCTTCACTCTGAATCAACTTTCTGTCGTTTCAGTGAGAGATTATTTTGTATTTTAGGTTGTTTTTAAGCATGTAGAGATGAATAGTTTGTGTTTTATGTTCACAAACCTGCTTGTCTTGACCCTTGAAAATGATGTCTTTTGAGTTGTTGTATGTTGTATTGTGTATAGTATGGTGATATTTCTCTGTTATATTTATGCTGTTCCTCTTTGTGTTTTCAGGATGAAGGCAGTGAGTAAGAGTAAAGAGTCTGTGCTGAGTGACACAGAGAAAGAGAAGTACCCACCCACAGTCCCCTCTCTGGACTTCAGTCTGGATGACTCAGCCCTGGACGCAGAATTGGAGTGTCACAGCCCGCCGCCTGACTACAACTATGTGGTGCGCTACTCCACCCCACCTGTGTAACCTCCTGCTCCAGCCCTGGAGAGAATCTGAGTGACAGCCTTGAGGCCATTGCTTTGTTCTCCTGTTTTGACTCTTATCTCTGGACTGTAGCAAAGTTTGAGAGGAAAATACATGAGATTCCCTCTTAAATTATTTAGAAAGAACGCTCTGAAATGAATCAAGAATCTACTTGACTGTAACTTCCAACTTTCAGGGCATCTGCTGAGCAACAAAAGGAAACCTGTAGCCTCTTGATTCCTTTCCAGTTTTCAGACGCAGGCTGAAACGTTAATGCTGCTGGTCCGTTCCACATTCACTGTGATATGTCAAACAGCTGGAAACAGCCTCAGGTATTTCTTTCATCTACTGTGAAAACGAACCACAATCATTCCCACTTTACCACAGATCTGATTGAACTACAACCTTTGATGATGAAGAGTAACATCCAGAAAAGAAAAGAGAGAGGAAAGATGTGGTGTTAAAGTAGTTTTAGTTTTAAAAAACGTTAAAGAAAATACGTTTTTGTAATGTGGCTACATCTGCTCACATGAGGTGCTTTCCGACCGGATAGTACTTGTACTTTTTAGAGGAAAAAAAGTACACTTCTAAGCAGTTCTAAGAACTACTCTCCCCCAAAATCTTTTTTTCCGTTTGCATTCCCACTGGCCAAGTGGCCATAGGGACTGGTAGGAGGGGTAAGGGAGTGACGCAAGCACGGCAACGGTCTTTATAGCATCGTCACTAGACCTTAGTGCCACATACAACAACAACAAATGATGCTAATACTTGTGCACTTTTCCTATATTAAATGCACGTCCATTCTCGTAGTAATTCACGTAATGTTTTGCTCAACACAGACGGGGCTTTATTATACTCGGTACAGACCCCGCCTCTGCCTGCTGCTGCGCTGTGGACGTGTGTGTGTGTGTGTGTGTGTGTGTGTGTGTGTGTGTGTGTGTGTGTGTGTGTGTGTGTGTGTGTGTGTGTGTGTGTGACGCAGGACACGCTTGTGGAGTATAACTCCGAAAAGACAGTTAACCACAGGTTCCCGTTAATCTTATGATGGACATGTGTTGTGATATTTAAACAAACGAACCGTCAATGGCGAAATAAAAGCCTCTTATTTACGAGAGTGGTCTGAGAGACCTCCAGCTTACTGCGAGGTGTCTGAGGATGACTGGCCGAGCGACGAGCTAGAGGCCGGGGCAGGCGCTTGCTGTCTGTCGCCTCACTTCATGGAGCTTCTGAACTCCGAAAATCCCCAAATTTTTCCTGTCGGAACACGACAAAAAAAGTATTCTAGGAACGTTTAGTTCTAAGAACTGCAAAAATCCCTCCGGTCGGAAAGCCCCTATTAAGGTTGGCTAAAGTTCTGATTTGTTCAAAGCAAAAAGCCGATGACAACAATTGAACAACATTGATTGACTGCTCCTTAAATTCCATAAAAATATCAGCTTAACTAACTCAGGTTGACCCAGAGTTACTGTCATGTTGTAGTGGATGTGTTTTAAGCTCTCCTGGTTTATTGAAAATCACAGGTTAATGAGGAAACAGGGTAGAGCTGAGAGTGAGTCCAGGCGGCTTCAGATTTAACATTACAGCTCGACCATTGAAGCATTTAAATGAAGAGTTACTGTAGATCTTCTTTTCCCAATCTAGTGTTGAAGAAACTCAAACGCTGTGTTATTTTTATTTGGTCAAACTAAAAAGAAAGTGTTTCATGTGTACAAAAATGAGATTAGACTTCATAGGAACAGTTTATTCAAAAAGCACTAATAAAATGTATTTATTTAGATTGTGAACACTGTCATTTAGTAATGTTTTAGAATTGTAATTCAAAGTTAACCAAAGGATTTTCCAGCTCAGTCTTCCTATCAACATGTAATATCCCAACACTCTAGATGTATATGCTGTTTGTGCTGCTGTATTCACTTATAGTAAAGCTGAAGGGAAACATGTAAGTGGATTTATTCTGTCCTACATCTTGTGCTATGTGTTAGTAAAGCTTGCAGGGCAGGCTACAAAAACTCTAGATGTGTGTGAAGTGAGCACCAGTCTGCTCTGGATCATGTTGTATTATTTTTTTATCATGTAAAATCATGCATTTTGTTTGTAATACCATATGTATTGAAAGTATTGTGGACCAAACTTACTTAGCGTACAAACACCCTGTATACATGTGGCTAACTTGTCCTTGTTGACCAGTAAAGAAACAGTATTTGTCAGTGATTAAACTGCAGTAAAAAGTGGATATTTTGAACCCCTGTGTATTTCCAAATGATGTTTTGTTTGTGACCAATTTGTTTTGTTTATGCGGAGAGGAAGTGATTACCATATGCACTGATACTTTATATCAAGTATAATTTCTGTATTGGAAAGGTATATTATTATGAAACAGTGTTAAGGGTCAAAGATTTCTGATTTATTTTGCATTTTTATTTAACTATTCATAGTAGGAAATTAACGTTTGTAGTATTTGTTATAGTATTTCTTGCCAGTCTAACATCATCCTTTTTTATGTAAGTATGTTCACCTATAATTCTGTCCTCAATTTCATTTTAGTTACTGCTAGCACAACAACATTGAATGGATTTTATTGCATTTCTTTATACATAACCATGAGTAATAGAACCTCCTATCTTTTTTGTTTTGTTCATGTAGTGTAACAATTTTGTTTTTATGAAAGTTATGTTCCCCACACTGTTAACTGAGTATATGAAGTAAATAAATGAATAAAGATCTATATGTTTATACATTACCTGCAGTCTCGACTTATAATTGCTTGAAATACTTATACGAGGAAAACATTATTAATTCTTATCAGGCACTACGCTGATAATCATGATTCCCAGAGGATGAATCTTACTAACTGATAATCTGTTCCTCTAGCGCCACCATGAGGTTGACATTTGTGGTTTACAGTAAAATTTCACGACACATTACCTTGCAATCTGGGGCAGACATTGATGGTCTTTGTGAACTTTGTTGATTCCCTGACTTAAGTGCCATCCTCAGTTCAAAATTTACAATAAGCATTGCAGCAACAAAGCTAATTTAATCAACCATAAATCTGCTGAAAATGACTCCAATTCTGCAAAAACCCTCACAGATCTGTGCACATTTATTGTGTGCTTTGGATTAGTTCTTTCTAAATAAAAAAGTGGGAAAATAAAAACATTGTGTTGCATGCAGAAATGTTTTATTTATTTCCTGTAAATCATCTCATCACCCCTCGCATTTTTTCTGCCACCCATTAAAGGATTCCAACTCTTGTGCGGTGAACCCCTGGCACAAACAAGCATGACCCGAGGCTTCATACTATTCTTAACTCCAACCAAGTTGATTCACAGAATTCAAATGCTCCTTAATTATTCCCATGTGAATTCTCAAACCTTAATGAAAAGGTCTGTTTAAAGACCTGCTGCTCCTTGGACTGTGAGAGACTCACTTCATCCTCAAGGACAAGGTGTCGGCAGCCTGTCTGCACACTGTGACAATGCCCCTCCGAACAGGAAAGAAAGGAACTCTTAATCATCCTGGTCACGACCAAAGGACGCCACACACGGGGCTTCCTATGGGAGCGCAGGGTCCCTGCTTACTGGCACTGGGTGTGTCTGAGGGACCACACGTCACAGGACAGGTTGGGCCCCTCACTGTCTCCGCTTGTCATCACAGGATTTACTATGTTTACTGTAAGGTGAGCGCCCAACATTACACTCGAACACATATCAACAACCTCCGACTATTTCCAGAATATGAGAAACAAACAAACAAGGGAAGGATGTTGGAGGGGGGGGGGTTATTGACTGTCAGGTATGTGTAACTGCATCTTAACACAGTATTTTTCCATACAGGCAGAAGTATTATCCTTTCCTGAGGGGCCAATGCGCCTGGGAGCAGCACTGCCACTGAGTACAAGCTGTTTATTAAACTAATTAATTAATATCAAAGATTAAAATAAGTTTGAGATTATATTTTGTATTAATATTCTAAATACAAAAAGGAACTAGAAATATAGCTATACAATGTAGTGCATTAAAAAGTGCAATATTTCCCCTTTGAACTGTAGTGAAGTATGAAATAGCATAAAATGGAAATACTCAAGTAAAGTACAAGTACCTCAGAATTGTATTTAAGTGCAGTACTGGAGTTTTGTTCTAAGTTATTGACATCAAAGATGGCACTATAGCCCCAGCAGCACAGTTAATTTCTCTTTATATACAGTCTATGGTTGGTATCAGTAAAGACAGAACACTTATAATGAAAAATGTAACACTACAGCTTGTACATCACCTCTGCTTGTATTTCCTTTTTAATTAATAAATATCTCTGCTGATGTCTTTAGGACCATTAAATACATAATTTAACATGATTGACACACTGGTGTTATTAGCAGCAGTAAGATGACATAACTGTATCAAAACCATGCAGGGAAGTAATATACTTTAAAAAGATTGTCACATGAGAAATAAGGGGACAAAGAATAATCAAATACTGTATACTCACATTATCAGAGATTGTAAAAACACTAAAGGATACGCTCAAATTTCACATTTTTCACATACTAAAAAGAGCAAAACTTTGGAAGATATCCACTTGACTTGACTCTAATTCAGACTGCGTATGGTGTATGGACATATGGGCATGAGAGTAGTATTGAACAAATGTGAACCTATCCTCTAATGCAGGGGTCTTCAACAGGGTGGTCTTCAGAGTCAATGTAGGGGGGCCTCCAAAGTTTTTAAGTTTTATCAAAAATTAAAAAGTCTTAACATGAATCCAACATATTATTAGCAAATATAAGTCCCACTGATAATAGGCATACTGGCATATAGGCAAGCTATTCACTAAGTTGGCCATCCACAGATACAGTTAATCCTAAGGATTCACTGTGCCACATGTATGTTTAACATTAAAACATGATTTATAAAATTATGCCAACAATTATTAGGCTATTTTAATAGCCTATGCAAAAAAAGGTATGAAGGCTTTAGGCCACCCTACATGTTACTGTAGGCCCAGTTTAATGTGCAACTTAATTTTCTATGTAGCAGGAGGTCCCCGTTCCATCTCTCTTTCAGTTAGAGTGTCCTTGGCTTAAAAAAATGTTGAAGACCCCTGCTTTAATGTGTCAGTGTAATAAACTAGCCACCAGGTGGGAAATACACACCACTGAACAACAACATTGCAATGCCATGACCTAGATAGCTATTCATCATTGTTCTGTGATCAGAAGTATTACTAATAAAACATGTGGAAGCATAAATCTGTCACCAGAGCAGGATATGAGTCAAGGTGTTTTGACTCTAACTAGAATCATATAAGACTTTCTTAAAGTCAGTTTTTTCATTTTCATATAGGCCAAAGTCAAAAATCACAAATGTGCCAGGGAGGGCTTTACAGTCTGCACAATGATATCATTAGACTCTCAATCTGGAAAAGAAAAAAAATAACTTTAACAGAAAAAAGGGGGAAACCTCAGGAAGAGCAAGAGGGCTCCCCTCTTCAGGATCTGATCAGTCAAGACTTTTAGTTACTGAGAGTGTAACGATATATATAATAAGCAGAAATGTTCTGTTTGAATCAAGTACCACACCCATTGTGCAGTCTGTTTTTGTTTCCCTCATTTAATTGCATGTTTGAAAAAGACCTTCCCTCCTCGAATACTTCCACAGCCTCTTCCCAAAGCAAACAGCTCTGCAAAACAAACACTCCATTAATCATTAAAAAAGAGGTGCTAATGGATTAACGTTTGAAAGTACACCAGAAAACATCTGTGATCCAACTGAATCTGTGCAGCTTGAAATCCTATCATACACTGATTTGGGGCCATCGACAAAACAGCACAAAGCCCCCCCCCCAACCCCCTTCCATATATAAACGGCCGCACAATGCTGTTCCCAGACCCCTGCCCAAGAAGGTGAATGGTGGGTAGTCCACATCCGCGCCTCTCACCTAAATGCAAAACAATGAGCCGGATACTGCCCCCTTTAAGATACCTAACTTCAGTCCACCTTTAACAAGCAAAGTCTAAGCCAACAACACATGCAGCTAAATAAAGACTCTTCTGTTATGGGCTTCAGAACCACTGTGGTTCAAAGGGCGAAGGGGAAAAAACAAACATCACATCAGCAACAGATTAATATATTGTCATGTGTAGTAGCTATGTGAATGTCTGTTTCCATTTGAATTGTAGGCCTACTCGTCTTTCTCCCCATGTTTTCTTCCTCCATCTACACTATCACTATCAAATAATATGTTTAACATGTTCACCATCTTAGTTTAGCATGTTGCTAATTAGTACTAATCACAAAATACAGCTGAGGCTGATGTGAATGTCAATAGTTTTGCGGGTATTTGGTCATAAACCAAAGTAGTAAATTAATTATGAGTGGTACATGAATGCCTGTGGCAACCCATTCAATATTGAAATTGAATTGAAATATTTTTCTCAAAACCAGAAATGTCAACCTCATGGTGGTGCTAGATGAAAGGTCAGAGGATCACCAAAGTCAGTAGGATTCATCATCTGGGGACCATTAATGTCTGTACAAACTTTCATGGTACTCAATCCAATACTTATTGAGATATTTTAGTCTGAACAAAAGCGGTGGACTGACAGACTGACATTGCCATCCCTTGAGCAACTTAAAGACATCAAAAACCAAACAAACCTAAGGGACATCTGGTGACTCCACCTGTGTATTTTCATGTGGATCTGGGACGTTGCTGAAGCAGCAGAACTTTAAACTCACTTCAGGAAATCAAAAAGTGTAATTTCATTCTGGTTGAGAAACCATGTGTTGTGAATTAGTGAGAACAATCAAACAAAATTCACTAAATCTCTTAAAAACGCTAACCCTTTCTACAAAAAAACATCAGAAAGCTTGTATTGTCGGCCTGAATTTAAATTTGACAGGCTAGCATGCCAGTGGGGTAAAATAAAAGTTGCACAATGTTTACTTTATTCATAGCATGTGTTCCCCTTCTGTCACCCCCTGTTAGTTTACTGATGACAAACAGAAAGGAGACTTATATCAGATAAGACCAGAGCTTCTGATCACCTCCTGCTTCCATATGTTTCAGTGATAACAGGAGCTGCACAGAGCCAACGTATATATCTGACTTCTAATAGTTTCCAGAGAACTGCAACACAACTTTGTCAGCCCTCCACCCTCGGGAGTCTTCAGATTCATCAATGCCCATTCAAAGGCAAAAGCGCAGTGAAACCAGCTCACCCACTTGCCCCCATTGTTTACCTCTCTGGCGGTGGGTGAGGGGTTTACAGAGTGCTCATGCACCAGGAGGGCCTGGGAAAAATGTTCACAGTGGCATAATTAATGTGAACTTGGTGGGGTTATTTTGGAGCTCAGACGCATGTTGTTTTGTGTTAATCTCTTTCTGTGAAATGTCTGTCCGGTTCCGGTGCTGCCGCCCCATGGCTGTTTTTGGTGAACTGAAATCCCTTTCGATGGTCTAAATGTGGGACATCAGAACCTCCTGTTTGTAAATGTGCGGTGCATCTCTGCATCTCTGCGAACATTTGCAGGGGCATTTTGTGGCTTAGGTTACCACATACATTATCATACATGAAAGAATATAAGATCCCAGATTGTTTTTGGTTTTTTTTTATCTGGGGATTCAGTTGTCTGCTGTGTCAACCATAATTGATTTGAAGTTTTATTTATTATTTATTTTTCTTCTTTTGAAATGTTTTAAGTCAACTTGGATGGATTGCTGTGAACAATGTGGTACAGATCTCCATGGTCTCCAGAGGATGAATCCTAATGACTTTGATGAGCCTCTGACTTTTCCTCAAGGCCACCAAGAGGTTGACATTTGTGGTTTATTGTGAAACGTCTCAACAACTATTGGATAGACAAATCGATTGCCATGGAATTTGTTTCACACATTTATGTTCCCCTTAGGATGAATTGTAATCACTTTGGTGATCCTTTGACTTTTCTTCTGCTTCGATTCAGCATGTTTGCATTTTTATTTTGAGCATGTTAGCATGCTAATATTAGCATTTAGATCAAAGCATGGCTGTGCCTAAGTACAGCCTCACAGAGCTGCTGACATGCACTGTAAACCCAGATTTAGTTGTAATTAAACTTTTTAGTGGTGACTACTTATCTTTCATGTTTTGTTAAAAAACATATGTATTACTAAATCACATTTGTTGTTTGTAATAATCAGCTTAATTATGCAGTATACAGATCATATTAAGCAGAGATAACTAAGGATGTTAAGTTTCTGTATGGGAGGGACGGGGTCATTTGAACTGTTCTGCGCTGAAGCGATGTAAAGGGCATGGGAAAAATATATATGTTCTGAACTGTTTCTGTCCTAGTTAAAGTGTGTTTTAATAGTGTTTTGGGTGTGCATTTATGTTATTTGGGTTTTAGTTTTGTATGGTCCATTTAGTGTTCATGTTTATCTACATTTATTGTTGCACCATGACCGAGACCTGGGTGGGGACTGATATGGTGGGCAGTGGAAATATCAATTGCTAACTACATAGATTGGAAATGAGTAACTCTTTGCCCTCAGTGAGGGCAAAGAGTTACTTTGCCCTCCTTACAGTACATTGAAGAATTACAATGCCCATTGTATGTTTTCTTTTCTTTTGAATTTTTGAGGAATACAATGTGTAGAATGCATTGTTCTCAAAATCAGACTGTCATAAAGGAAAAGCAATAATTATATAAATAAAATATATAATTATAGTAATGTCAACTGGTCTTTGCATGTTTAAAGCTATAGTGCATAGTTTCTGTCTCCCCCATGAGTAATGACAACAAAACTGCACGCATTTGCTAGTAACCAAGGATGACACAGAGAATGAAAAGTACATGATGGACTCTTCAGAAGAGGTAATTATCGTCACTCGATTTTCTGCCCACGAAAGTATCCAGACAACACCAGTTTCTGAACATGGCCATACTGAGAATTACAGAGAGAGTTTTGTGGAGCTGATAATCTTAATTAAGATCAAGATAACAGTGTGGCTGAACGTTAAAGTGAACTTCCTGTGTGAATGTTTATCCTTTATCTCTTGGGCATCAATACCCTGGAAATCCAGAGTTCTCGCGAGAGCACAATTTGAATTTGCTCAGCGAGTCACTCTGGCAATAAGTAATGATGCTCATTAACTATGCCCTTGGAGCCAAGCTGCACCAATCACATCGGTGTATCTGATATAGGCGGGCCAGAGGCGAGCTAAACAGATGACGACAGTTTAATCTACCAGTTAGCTGCACTGGTAACTAAGCGTATGGGGCTCTGGATATGTCACCCTGTGTATTGTTGTGATTGGTCGTTGTGTTATCCAATTGCGTGCAGTGAGATTTTCAAATGCATGCTTGGTGCCGCCCCTCGAGTTGGGCCATTTTCATTACTCAATGCCAGACCCTTAATCTTTTGGATTTGGGTCTGGATTTCCAGGCTAGGGCATCAAACGATTCAAATGTTATCATCTTCCACAGAATAATGTCAAAGTGAAAGTTTAAAAAAAAGTTAAATTCCTCAACACCCCTGCCCCCAGGATGTAGCAAATGTTCTCTCACTCTTAAAAATAAAACATGACAAAATATCAACCGCTCATAAACAGCAACATTTTTCACAATCTTGCCCACATCTATTTCTGTCAGATCCTGAATGAATCAATCAAAACACTACAACATGGCTTGTGATGCAGTATCCGGCTTACATGTGTTTTACATTACACATGACAAACTAAGAATTGTGCCTGTGTGTCAGCCATGTAGGCAGTTTCTCTAAGAATAGTAGCAGATGGTCCTGTTTTACCTCCCTTCCTGCAGAGAAACGCTGTGGACACTTTAATAACATCAATGAAGTTATGCAACAAACTGAATTCTTGTGCTGACTGTCACTGATACACTACTACATGCACACTATGCTGAGCTCAGTGAAAGAATGGACTTTTGTCACTTTGTATTTAAAAGACATTTGGGTGAGTAAGACACTGAGCGCATGTCTCTCCATCATCACATGTTGTAGTATGCAAGAATGCAAATGTAACCCCTGGAGTCATTGTAATGATAATGAAACATAAATCACTCTCTGATTTATCAGATATAAAGAACATATGGATATACATACATGGGCATTGTGGTGAGAATTAATTTATTTTAAACCCCTGATTTTAAGAGCAACTAGATAAGAGTCCTTAATTAAAAAATGGAAATTGGTTTGAAACAGTGATTACTTGTGATATCAGTCGGATGTACATTTGTAACTCTGCTCTACTGACAAGACAGACTGTTGGTATTGTGTTTTTTCAGGGCGTATACAATTTGTCTAACAAATTGGCATCACAGTGCAGTTGGGTCTGAACCAGACAACCCAGCATGACCCTTCAAAACATCCTGGATACTCAGTCAGTCAGTCTTTTGCAATGCACTCTATAAGCGTCAGTATATTGAGCTATCCATCTGTGCAACAGACTCAGAGGACGGACAAAAACTGCTGACCTTAAACATAACACACATATTTCAGCGCTGAGACACATAACCATGCGTTTCTTGGGGTTTTATTTGTTCTCTTATGCATACGTGTTGCTCCATCCATCTAGCCATCCATCCAGCCATCCAGCACATCCAGGAGACCAGACACAGCTCATAACTAACTCAATTGCGCCATCTAGTGAACACACATGCTGTCTGTACATGCTCATATTTACTGTGAAGTTATTAGATACAGTGGCACTCATAAGTTTATGAACCCATGCTAAAGTTGACTAAAAAGAGGAATAAAAAAATCACCTTTTGGAAATTGATATGAATGCCTTAATTTAAAATAATGGGGGAAATCCAACCTTTAAGGACACCAATTTTCTTGTGAATGAATAATGTATCATAAATAAATAAATGTTCTTCCTTAAAATACAGGGGGCATAAGTATGCATACCCCTGTTTAATTACCATAAAGGCAGGCAGATTTTTATATTTTTTTTATAATTATTTTTATTATTTCCATCAAGAAGCAATACATATATCAGCATACTGTAATTTCATACTTCAAACAGAATTAAGTTCCTACTGGTATCAATATTCTTGTACTCCACATTTTTGACATACAAACCCAAACACCAACACACATTTTGACACAAAACCACACACTTCCACCCACCGGTCCCCACGCACACACACAACCACTTGGTTTCCAGCTCTCAGTCACCATACCTAGTTCTTATTTCTTAGCCATTAAATTTACAATGCTTCATATATGTCCTGCCACACCTTGTTGAATTGTTGCCTTTTGATCTGGTCTTCAAACATTGATTTTTCTATACTTAAATAGTATTTCATTAGTCCCTTCCATTGTTGTAACGATGGGGCCTCTGTATCCTTCCAATACTGTAAGATTATTTTTTTATATACCAAGGAGGACAAAAGGACCATCCATCCAATGGGGTATTTTAGCTTGTCTGTATTTTGGAAGATACAGCTCAAGACTGTGAAATCGATTTTATTTTTACAGGTCTTGGTCATCCATTTTTGGATCTCTACCCAACCCTTACAGACCTTCTCACATTCCCAGAAAGCGTGTATTATTGTCTCCTCATGTGTGCCACATTTTATACAAACAGGGGAGATAGAGGCATCAAATCTATTAATTTTTTATTTAGTGTAGTATATCCTCGTCATGAGCTTGATTCTCATTGGTGGTAATGTTGTTGGTTATATTTAGACACTCTTTCTAGGTTATATCAGAGTTATTTATTTTAAGTTCTTTGTTCCAACCTTCATATGTTTTTTGGAGAGAATAATTATCTGCCTGTGCTTCTATAAGGTGTCTGTACACTTTCCCTATTCATTTCTTGTTTTCTCCTGGGTTTAGGAATAGCCTCTGAGTAGCTGAGGGTTCAGTAGACCTATTATAGTTCAGATCAAAGTTATCTGTAATCCAGCTCTAGCTGTCTAAGGCAGATTTTTATTTTAAAGGCCAGTTATTTCATGAATCCAGGATACTATGCATCCTGATAAAGTTCCCTTGGCCTTTGGAATTAAAATAGCCCCATATCATCACATCCCATTCACCATACACAGAGATTGGCATGGTTTTATTTCAGTTAGCCTAATAGCTGGTTTGATTTGCACTGAGAGATGATTTTATGGAAAGTACCCCATGCCAATCTCTATGTATGGTGAAGGGTATGTGATGATATGGGGCTATTTTAATTCCAAAGGCCAAGGGAACTTTATCAGGATGCATAGTATCCTGGATCCATGAAATAACTGGTCTTTAAAAATAAACATCTGCCTGCCTCTATGGGAATTTAACATAGGGGTGTACTGACTTATGCCCCCTGTATTTTAAGGAAGAACATTTATTTATTTACGATACATTATTCATTCACATATATATATATATATATATATATATATATATATATATATATATATATATATATATATAAAATACAGTTAAGATAAACCCTATATTGTCTCCTATTGGAGAAATTCATCTTGGGCAGTCGAGAGAACAAAATATGGCAACACATCGCACATAAACACAATAAAACATAAGCATAGATTATCTCATCAAAATGCGTTCAATAAACATTCGAAAAACCTCACACAAGACCCCCCTACCTTCCCACACACTCAGAGAAGAGTCAACAACACTCACAGCATATCCTCCCCCTCCTATTGCACTTAATTCTACCCAGATTGCACATTTCCCAGTTCCCATTTTATTTCATTCCATTCATCTCTAAACATGTCTGTTCTTGTTGAACATGTGACTGTAATGATTCATTGTAAGGAGTCATTGACTGGAACTGCTCTGAATCTGCATTACAGAAGAACTATAGAGCACCATATGACAGCAGTCACGATGATACATCGGAATGTGAACGTGCATTTAGATGGTTGGAGATATCCTCAAACAAAAGCTCAGTTACTCAATAAATGTCAACTGATGACATAAAACTTCCTCTTATGATGTTACTCATCAGGATGTTGCCATAAATGTCTGACTACTCTTCTCCACACATTTCCATAATGTTTGTCAATGAATCTGATCTGATAATTGTTATCTCATGACATTAAAAAAAAAATCAAAATCAAATCAAAAATCTATTACCTAAAATCGGTGGGACAGCATGTTGTAACAGTGGATCTTTCAAAATAATATAGCCTGTATAATGCATTTTGTATTACATTTTGTATTACTCTGACTGTGATGTACAATACGGTATACATCTTTAAATGTTTTTTTGTTGGTGGAGGTTGGTAGAGGCTGTCCGCTTGAGGTCAATAGTCCGGTGAGGTGAACTGTGGCGGAAAAAGTACCCAAATGTTATAGTTTAGTAAAAGTAGCAATACTACAGAGTATAATTACTCTGTTACAAGTACTTCATTCCTGCATTCAAAATTGTACTTAAATGTACAAAAATATTACCATAAAAAGATAGGCTACTTACAATACCAAAAGTTAAATACTTATTATGCAGAATGTCCCATTTCAGAATGTATATTTTAGCCTATTATTGAATTATAATTATTGATGCATTAAATGTGTACATCACTTTAATGTTGCAGCTGTTAAAAGTGGGGCTGATTTGTATTACTTTTTATAATGCTAGCGTGGTAATTTCCTACCTTACCCTATTTTATTTTGACAATTAATAATGCATCATATTTTATTTGTTGATTATATTTTGTATTATTAATCTGAATATGCAACAAATATTTTGCCTCTGAATTGCACTGGAGTAGAAGTTTAATGTAGCAGAAAGTGGAAACTTGTACTTAAGTACAGCACTTGAGTATGTACTTAGTTACTTTCCACAACTGCTGATCAGACAGATTTCAACAATCACCAGTTTACAGTAATTACAGCAGCTGTAGTTCTGCAGGAATACACAAGAGGGCAGCAATGAATCTGAATAATCTACACACTGTGGAAACTACAAGACAAATGCAGTACAATGTAGTGATGTAACCTGTCTGGGAAAAGTTATGAAAGAAAACTACCGAATGAAGTCTTAAAATCAAGAAAATAAAATGTGAAAGCCATGAAGAAACTCAATAAGTAAATTCTTCTCGGAGGCGTGACCTGACCTGTCTCCTCATAATTTGCATATTTGTGCATGAAGTCTTATACATCACCTTAAGAAAAAATGTTGGAAGACATACACATATGCAGGTTCCTTTATAAGGAAAGGCATTAATTTAGGCTTTTCTGACAGACACGTTTTATTTTTTAAAGTAGTAAGTGTAAAGTCTCTGAAGCCACTACAGAACCAGGAAAACAAGTGAAAACTGGTCATACTTGATCTTTTCTTTAAACAGACAGCTGATCTTCAGAGAAGTGACTGGCTGTGGACTGTCACAGGCCAACTCGATTAGACTGTCTCATAAATATTTTGTGGTCAATAAACAGATGCTTCAGAGACACCCATCTGCATTCATGACTTTTAGACAAGCCAATTAGTTCTGCTAAATAGGCCCTCAGACACCTGCCAAATTAATCAGAAACATACCAAGAAATGAATCAAATATGAGAATAAGAAGCAGTATGTGCTCCTCAAATACAGTTATCCAACTATAATCAATAGACCACAAAAGTAGGCCTACAGCTCAGAATGGGCCTGAAATTGAGTTCTTGAGAAAACGTGGAATAATTTTACTATTAAACACGTCTGGCATTTTCAGTTGTATGCTCACTGAGTTTGTTGTTTCATCAACTAAATTCGGCCTAAATGCATTTAGTTCCCAGTGCATGTTTGCCGCATGCAAGTGGCAATCTTAAACTTTAAAGGAACTGAGTAACTGTGTACAAACGCGCTTTTTACACTCAGATTTTTAATCGGGCAGTTAACTTCCTTGAGACTCGTGACACGTATGAGACACGATCACAGAAAAAATAAATGCACTGTAATTTCAGGAGAGTGTCGAGGGCCGCTGTTTGTCACAGAGGGGGTTGTTGGAGTTTCCTTGTAACCGGAATTAGCTGTGAAGTGCGACCTTGAGGTGTGAACACGGAATACGAAAGGTTCGGCTTGCTTCAAGAGAAAGTCTCTCATACTTTGCACCTCGTTTGCAAGTGAATCTCTTAATAAATAAAACGGGATTTATGCGTGAAGCGTGGTTGGAAACTGTTGAATTCCCAATAGCAGGTTGCATTGAAACATGTTGGATGATCTGGATTTAGTTTGGAAAGATACAACTCGAGGACTAATGTGCAAAATAAGTTGCTGTCTATATTCTGTTATAATGTGGTAGGCTCTGATGCAATTAATTGTCTCTAGAAAGTGAATGCTTTTAAGTCCAATACAATAAAATATATCTGCACGCAATTACGCACAGGCCTTTTTTTGCTTTTTGTGGACGTGTTGCCTCGGTTTATTGTAGGTTCGAGTAGCATGTGCACCTGATAGGCCGTGGTGTTAATGTATTCATGGGGTGGAGAACTCCTGCTCAGGATAGGCCCACTGTCAGGTGATGACGCGCTGCAGGACAAGCGCAAGGGGACAGCTGGGCCTGCAGCACCGATCACTCTCATTTGAATGCAAATCTCCAAGAGTTGAGGAGTTGGCTGACGTCAAGCAGGCCTTAGTATACCTTTACCATCTTGTCAACAGAAACACATCATGTGAGACTGGAGACAGACTGGAACTACGTCGCATTTCACACTGGGAACCCATTTGGACTACATAAACAGCCGAGGATTTCAGTTTCAGGGCAGCAATGTCGCCTTGAAATAGGCCACATCATCGCCGTTGCTGTTTTATTATATATAATAGTTTTTTGTACAAATCATGTATGTGGGATACATCCTGGATAAAGAAAGCGGCATGTATCACCAAGGGCCGGTAAGAAGATCGAGCATAAATCTGCCTCCACAGAACTTTGTTTCTACACCTCAGTACCCCGACTTTACTGGATACCATCATGTGCCAAACATGGATACGCACGCACAGTCTTCGGGGAGTTGGGGACCCACTTATGGCGCACCACGGGAAGACTGGGGTGCATATAGTCTGGGACCACCTAATACTATTCCTACACCCATGAACAACAACTCTCCTGGACAGGTTCCTTACTGCTCATCTGAGTACAGTCATATGCATCCTCCAGGATCTGCGGTGTTACAGCCGCCGCCGGAGAACGTTAATGTTGCACAACTTTCTCCAGATAGAGAAAGGCGCAATTCATTCCAGTGGATGAGTAAAACTGCGCAATCATCTTCCACAGGTATGTTCATCATCTTAAACATTCTGCCAAAATTATGTTATGCGATTGCCTTGGTCTTGTGGCAACAACTTTCGGTTTTTACGCACCGAAGAGTTTGTGTCCCATATGGGATTTTACGCACACATTTTAATTTTTTTCTGGCAGCTCCATGTCATTTCAAATATTTTTGTTCTATCGAATTAGATCAATTAGAAGCAAAAGCATCGAAAGGCCAACATTTTAACATTTGAAAAAAAAAATCTAAGAAGAAGGTGTGCAAGACAAGACAAGAAATGAACGAACAGAAGGAAACTTTGGTCTTTGACACTTGCTTGTGCGGGTTGCATACATTTGGGCTAATAACAGTGTAAAACGTTAATAGAATGAGAATATGTATATATATAATTGAATAAGCCTCTATGAAATAATAATAACGAATTACAGAAGACTCAGCAGAAAGTATCTGTCAAACAAACGTGTCCATAAATTATTTCAATTCTGATGGGAAAATGGACTGAAGGCCAACAGCTCAGTCTACTGTATTCTCTCATGTGGTGGAAATGGAAAAAAAAAAGGTGTGAGGAATCGGCGCCAGGCCCAGTTGTGATGTTAATGGCATTATTCCTGGAGATGTGAGGTCGACTTCCCTGTCACATTGTTTGGTGTTTTGAGTGTTATCCGTCATATACAGGCGGTGGCCTTTGCTTTCAACACCTCTTCACTTTGATATGCACCAACCTCTCTTCCTCTCCAAGAGTTATGTTGCCGGTGACGTTTTTCACAGCCGGTGTCTCAAAACTGGAGTAGTAGCCACAAACTTTAGGCCTTTACAGTGGCGTAAAATGCTGTATCCAATCACGTATTCTGTTTCTGTCTGATTATGTTGATTATGAGGCCTAAAATAAAACAGCCCTAATATGTTACACTAACTTATATTCTTTAAATGCATTTCGCTTATAGTTTATTATAGGAATATGGGTGTCCATCACTTCTTTTTTTATTTTGATAAGACTTGTCATTATTAGCCATTTATTTTCAAGCTAACATAGCCTACATTTGAATTGAACATGCAATCAAATTGTAAGACAAATCAAACTGAAATGAACCCACATGCTGTCGAATAATGTGCTTTAACACAGACGTGTCATGTGTCTTTTTAACTTGTCAGTAGAGGATCTGATTGCTGGCTGTTTGAAATTCACTGTACTACAGTTGTCATCACATCAAGATGAAAAAACTTGCGTAATTTGCGTATCTGTAGAGAAAGCCAAGAGATGTGGATTACGAGGCAGCTAATAAAGATGCTATGTGCAGATAGGCCGGTTCTGGCATGCAGCCAGCTCTGTGTAAATCTTCCAGTTCAACCACATGGCAGCTAAAAACGAGAAGAAAAAAAAAAGCACAATCTTAATGCTGTGTTTTGTGTTTCGTGTCGCCTTCACAGGTAAAACAAGAACGAGGGAGAAATACAGGGTAGTTTACACAGACCATCAGAGGCTGGAGCTGGAGAAGGAGTTCCATTTCAACAGATACATCACTATCAGGAGGAAATCTGAACTGGCTGTCAACCTCGGTCTGTCGGAAAGACAGGTATGTCTATATCAGAATGAAATACTTCTGCCTGGTTTATTATTAGCGCAGAAAGATGCAATAAATCATTTAAATATGTGACACCTGTGTGAGCATTAATGCACACATAAGCTTATTTTCACATGTGTAACTTACAAAATGAGCCCTACAGCAAACGTGTCAATATTATCATCAAAAAATCGGTTAGACTGCATATTCATGATACAGAATACATTGGCCTTGGATATATTTAAAGATAGACTTAACCCCCTGATACATTGTCAGGTTTGCAGATTTTTTATATTAATTAGTCTATGTTTGATAATTAAATAAACATACTAGCCTCTATCATTTATCATTTCATATTTCGAAACATACAGGTTTTTAAAATGTTCTATCATTTTTAAATGACAGCAAAAATAATGGCAAATTATGGAAATGTATTCGGGCCTACATTTTTTATTGTTATTTATTATTTTTCTATCTATCTGCTAATAGAAATTTTATTTGATTTGATTTTAGTAAGGAATGGCATGTAGATTATACGGGAAAATATATTAAATGTTTATTATCGTTATTTATTGATAGTGTTTTTTTGCCTATAGGCATATCTTTTTATTTAACTTCGTTTTAATTACAAGGGCTGGCATGGAGATTAAACGAGGTATCTTAAACCTAAATATGGATTTAATGTTCATTATTCTTAGTGATTATTTTGTCATTTTTCTATCCAGGAGTATCAATTTATATATAGTTTATTTTTTATTATTCATTAAGTGTTATGGAATTGCATGGAGAGTAAAGAAGGTAGCCCGCACCCAAAAATATTAATTTATTTTTTTCTTTTCTTTGTGCCTCTTCAGGTGAAAATCTGGTTTCAGAACCGCAGAGCCAAAGAGAGGAAAATGATCAAGAAGAAGCTGGGTCAGTCTGACGGTAGCGGGGGGTCTGTGCACAGTGACCCGGGTTCAGTGAGCCCTCTGCCGGTGCCGGGCTCTCTCAGTCCCTCAGAAATCCACAACTCTCTGTACCCTCCTCAGGGAATGAACACTTTGCCATCTATCAGGAATATACAGCAAGGGACGTGTGAAGTGAAGTGTGAATCAGTAGAACAGTTCACCCTCCGGACCATCTAAAACCATAACAGAGCACTCCGACACGCTGACAGGACACTTGATAGGCAGCCAGAAGATCTGAACTCTCGTTCTGAAGCACAAAGCTGTGGATAAAGATTTGATTTATAGCAACGAAATGCTGGAGGCTCTTGAAATATTGCTTTTTATAGAATAGTTATAATAACGTGGGAGGAAAAAAACGAAAAAATCGACGTGTTTCAAACTTAAAAGCTTTAAATTGTTTGTGAGTTAAGATATAAATATCATTTTTTTGTATGTGTTGAAGTGTATGTGAATAAAATGAGAATTCAGGGGCATTTTAATGACGTTTTCAACTGGACTGTATGTAGCTCGTGCCACACAAATGGCTTTGACTTGACAAATCATTTACACGCATTTTTCTGCACAATTTAATCCGCTTTAGTAAAGCAGGGAACAGCTGTTAATGATACGGGTAGAACGGTCGTTTGATGGCAAAATGTAAATAAAATGTTGTTTTTTTGCAGTACACCTGTCATTTTTCTTATTTCGGAATTTTGCAGTTGTGATTACCATTGCATCAAGTTTTGTATTTGAAATGCTTTTATGAATGTATATTATTCACCAGCAGATATACAGCCTGCAAGCTAAATATTCAGGTACAAAACAGTTTAAACCTTTCAGAAATTAACATCTCAAAGTAGCCTAACTGTAAGCAATATTGCTTTTATTCTTTTGCTTATTTTATGTTTGTGTATTACGAGTACTCCTAAAAAGTATTTTAAATATCTATAATGTTTTTACAGAGACCTGTAACAATATACTGCTTACCAAAGTGTATAAGTAGCAATGGGCATTGTGACACATGTCAATTCAATGCATCTATTTTTAATTTTAACAAAATAGGTAGATTTCGTTTCTGAATAGACTGAGTGATCTTGACTTTTTATCACATTTGTTAGCCTACACGCAAGGCTGATTTGTTGTCAGTTATCTCTGAAATTGCCTCACTACTAGTGACTCAAAACCTACCAGTACAAGTGCCCACAAATTAATATAGCGTTTGAAATGATGGGGGTTAATTCGTCCTGTTCTAAAACTATTGTTAAATAGAATAGCTTTTGTTTTGTTTCTAGCTATTCATGTCAAATGGTGTAGCCTACATCAGCAGGTGCACGTTCATTTTGCATTCAGTGTCAGGGAATTTACATAATGGGCTATATTGTAAACATTTCAGCCTAGACTTAATTCGCATACAGGTCTGTTTAAGGTTGCTAGAAGTAAGGCAGGTTCATGCGTAATTAGTTGAAGTGACATGTTAATTGTCACTTGGCTAGACTGGCTATTTTAGGAGGAGGACTGTTCCTGACTTTGACCCATGTCTCTAGAAGTTTAGGGCTAGGCTATAATTTATAACAGCCTATAGGCCTAGGCCTATGTATAATTTCAAACATATTACAAACATCATGTCACACTGATGTCAAATGTTAGTTTTGTTGATAATGTTCAGCTCTGGTCCCTCTGAACACTGAGGGGCAATGGTCGCTATTCACAAACTCTGGCTCCGCGCGCTCGCTCTCGTGCGTCACCGCGCAGCCCAGTAGGAGACGTCATGAGCGTCTTACTACCCAACATGGCGGACTTTGATACCATTTATGAGTTGGAAGACGAAGAGGATGAGCACGTAGTGAGTGAGGAACACTTGCCCAGATACTGTCCGGAGCCCGTGGTGATGCGAGGGGCCGGGCACATCACAGTGTAAGCAGAGCCGTGTTTGTCGCTCCTGTCTCTCTCGGTGTCGCTTTGTTGTTTTGGTGTCTTCATCCTTTAGCATGTTAGCTGATGCTAGCCTGCTAGCTAACGCCAAACACAACAACTAACAGATAGCTCTATGTAGTGCCAAGGGGACCGTTGGTTTGAACACGACCAGAACCCAACATTATTACGACATAAACTAACGTTAACAGTTCTATGTCCCCATGGCAACCTTGAAGTGGTAAACTAACAACCGATATTCATTGGTAGGTACGCTTACATGTGATGAGCCGTTAGCTAAAAGTCTGTGGCTGTACCGTTTTTACCGAGCAGACTCATAACGTTACACCATCACAAGACATTATGAAGTTATCTGCCAAGTGAGCACAGTGTCACCGGCTTAATTGTTGTCTAAAGCGTTTTTTATTTCAAGTTTCATCGTTGTTTACATGGGGATGTCAGCTCCTTAGCTACATTTGATGGAGGCTGCGCTTTTTCATGGTGAAAACTAGAGCTTTCAGCACGTCACTCCACACTGTGACGTCATGTAGTAGTGCCATGGATGTAGGAGTAGTGCAGTGAGTTTATTCAGAAAAAAAAGTTGAAAAGGTCCATCACAGTCCTCATTGTCAGGTCGTCCCTCACCATCACAACATTAACCTGACTAGCGGATGCTGAGTCTCAGCTGGCAACCTTTCTTAGCCAACTTTGCATCTGGATTCTAGTAAGACAAAAATAATGAGGATTTCAATTTTAAAGCAAAATCATCAACAACAATCTGTTACTATTGAGCTTTGACCTTTCCAGGGAAGAAGAGCTGCAACAATTAGTCGACTAATCAATTAGTCCAATTAGTCGAACAACAGAAAATCGCCAATTTTGATAATCGATTAATTATGAAAGTAGGTTTACATGCATAAATGGCAGAAAATGCCTATCCCTTGTTTTATATCACAGTAAACTGAATATCGTTGGGTTTTTGATTGACAAAACAAGACATTTAAATACATCTCCTTGGAATTCGAACGAGAATGGACATTTTTCACTATTATCTGACATTTTATTGACCAAACGATTAATCAATTAACCTAGAAAATAATCTGCAGATTAATCAATAATGAAAATAATCATAAATTGCAGCCCTACAGGAAAGACATGCAAACAGGAGCAATGTTCCGGTAAAGCTAGATACAAGAAACAACCGTATTTTCCTCTACCAGCAGACGGACAATATACCTGCACACTGCTATCTCGCTCCCAAGTCTTATTTTATTCTACATGGACATGACAATTTTTCAACCACAAATGAATGGTCTTCATCTGTGAATTAGATAATTGATAATATAAATGTGAGGATAATATGCCCAATTATTTAATCACTGGGAGTCTGCAGTGAGAACTGGCCGCTGGAGTTAGCCTAAATAAAACACTAATAACACTAATTTGTAATTCATGTTTTGGATGTTTGACTTGAAGTGATTTAACTGATGATCATTTATTTATTGGTTTGTTGGTAACTAGTCACTGGGGCTCCTGCATCTTTACTCTCTTTACATCAAGAACTGCAATACGAATAAGTCTTTATTGTGCCGTCCTTTTGTAGTTGTGTGTGATTTTAATAATATGAAAGTTTACAATCATAATGTTGTAAACTACTACTAGTTTGTGAATAAGCATGTTATGTCTCATTATGTAATCAAACGGCATATTTCTGCTCTGGATTATTTTTGTTGTCATCATGTTCATAGTAAGATTTTGTATTTTGTTTTAGATACATTTTAATTACCATATAAATGCTCACATTTGGTTTGTGTTTTTCAGGTTTGGACTGAGCAACAGATTTGACACAGAATTTCCCTCTGTTCTCACGGGAAAGGTACAGTTGCTTTTCAGTTTTCTTACACTTCATTCTTGCAGGCTGCTGTCTGTTCAATTCCAAGCGGGAAGAATTAAGCAATTAAAGCCACAGTGATTCAGTTGTTCTTTTAGGCCTTTAACGGCCCCAACTTCCCCAAGCTGGCCCATTCAAACCTCACCGAGTGGTTTTGATCTGATGGAGCTGCATTTCAAGTAACGCACCACAGTGTATAGAAAAGAGCCTGAATGTGCTGCTGTCCAGCTCTGTCAATGAGTAAGCCATCTATGGGGTTCAGTTGGCAGAGACCCCAGTGCTTTTGAGGGTCCAGCTCCTGGTGATAAAATAATGAAATGAAGACTCTGTCGTAGACAAGAAAGGAAAGCTTCCTGGGTCGGACGCAGAAACACAAAAAGGCTGCAGGGGTAAGAGCAGGCCGAGGGAAGTGTGGGGCAATAAAAAGTACCTTCAGTATTGTGACCCAGGGTGACATGTGATGGATGAGGTCACAATTATGATGATTGAAGGTTGCAGATCAGGCCCTGCTGGGCTTTATTCTGAGGTCTTTGGCTGTTTGCAAAGAGACCTTTGCATCCTGTCATAAAAGATTACGACCCCGGTTTTATGGCGTACAGACTCTGCGAGGAATGAGCATCCATTCAAGTTGTTTGGCCGGCGCTGCCACAGGCACTGAGCTTATCTCTCCTTTGAGTCCCTCCTTGCCTTGAACAGTCAAGAGCTTGGTTAGCAAGTCAGAGGCATAGTATTTAGAGATCTCATCTCTGGACAACATCTGCAGATATCTACCTGTTGGTTTTTCTAAAGCTCTTTGATCTTTGTGCACAGGTTATCTTTCGAGCAATTAGGAATCTTTCATGTCAGCACCACCTACGAACACTTGCCTCTCCCCCTCTTGCGCTTAGTATTTTGGTTATTGCTTACATTTTCTGATAATTTCCCCCACTGTATAGAGCTTCTACGAGCTGTTTATTTTGGTATGCGTACATCCATTATTTCTCCTTTTTTCTTTTAGGTAGCGCCAGAGGAATTCAAAACCAGCATCAGCAGGGTGAATGCTTGTTTGAAGAAGAACTTGCCTGTGAATGTGAAGTGGCTTCTTTGCGGCTGCCTGTGCTGTTGCTGTACAGTAGGCTGCAGTCTATGGCCTGTTATCTGCCTCAACAAGAGAGTAAGTCCCAGACCTCCTGTGACACGAGTTGGACAGTTTAACTCTCCCTTACATCAGCGCTGATTACTCAGGGGCTGTTGTAGCAATTCAGCCACATTGGTCTAAGTGTAGAGGGTAATAACAACTCATGTTCAATTAGTGCCTCTGTGTAGAAATGACGCATTGCATTGCACAGCTCCTCTCCTGCCCTGCTCAAGGGTGGGTAATTTCAAGGTGGTGTTACCACTCAGAATAAATGGCAACAAAGTGGAAATTATTAGCTGGTAAATTGGGAGTTCAGTCCATAAATCCTGACACGGTGGCTGTTTACTGGTAAAGTGTTAAATTTGCTTGCATTAATGTACACACATTTGTTTTCTATTCCTACAGACGAGACGATCTATTCATAAGTTGTTAGAGTGGGAAAATAACCGATTATACCACAAGGTAAGAAAGACAAATTGCACATTAGCACCTGTGTGAAAGTGCTTAATTGTCTGTGTCAATGTGCAGTGTAAGTTGAGTATCGTCGTGATGGATAATGACCATTAATCTGCTTTGTGAACTCTAACCCGTCGGACAAGTCCCTCAAAGCTGAGTCAGATCTGGTGTACGAGCTCTGAGAGGACTGTGAGGTCAGCAGTAAAATGTTGTGTTCATTTTGTTTTGTCTCGCAGCAACAAATTACAGCTAGTAGCTGTGCAAAGGCATAAAGGAAGCTCTTCAGGGTGTCTGGCCACAATTTGACCCTGGTGAGACCAGACAGCCCTGTTCCCAAATTCCCCCCCGACACTAAGCGGAGATTTCAGACAGATTTTCCTTTGTGGGTGTGGGTGTGTGTGGGTGGGTGTGTGTGGGTGGGTGGGTGGGGGGGGTGTGTGTGTGATGTCCATTCATTGTGTCTGTGTCCTTTCTTCTTCTCATCAGCTGGGTCTGCACTGGAAACTCAGTAAAAGAAAATGTGAAAGCAGTAATATGATGGAATATGTAAGTAGGCTGTCACAACAAAACAACAATGGATTATTGCATAACTTTATAAACGTTTTGATTATTTCCATTAGCAATTAATCAGCAGATGATTTCCTTGATTAATCAATCATTCATGTTATAATATATTATAAAGTAGTAAAATATTTAATATCTTGGTCAGTCCAAAACACATCAACAGATATTTAGTTGACTCTCATATATGACAAAGAAAAGAAACAAATGCTCACATTTGGAAAGCTAGAGCCCGCACAAGTAAAAAATTATTAAAACAATTAATTACTGTTACGATCTGCATCTGCATTAGGGTTTCCTTATTCCGTTATATACAAACATCATTTCTAGGAGATAAGGTTGCTTTATCAGAACTTAGTCACTTGTTTGTGTAATTAATTCCAAATGACATGGTTATTTTGAGAAGACTTCCTAAGAAATGACAGGACCCATGAAATAAAGCATTACCATTATGTTTAAACATCTTGCAGTTGTCCTAAATAATGACTTGTTTTGTATTGTTCTCTCTATAGGTAATTCTTATAGAATTCTTACCCAAATATCCTATATTCCGACCGGACTGAGGAGGCTGTTACTGTAAAAGACTGGATGCGTGGCCCTTGAATCTTATCCTTAGTGCCTTGTATATACAGTATGTCGGAATAAGGGTCTGCACCAACGTCTCTCGTGATGACCCTGTACATCTCCCTGTACCTTGTACTTTAGAATTTGCAACACTGTCACTTTGCTTTAGAGCAGATTTTGCACATATTTCTTCCTGACAGAACTAGACATGTCCCCTTTGTTGCACACGGATGTGTTTTTTGTGACAAACAAGTGAAACCCTCAAAAAGTGCATTAACCCCAAAGAACCTTCAACCTGTATCCCATCTATTATATCAGTAATCCCTTGCAAAGAATGTGATGCCTCCACCTTCCTTAACTATCCTTGCCTTATGTATGATTTTCTTTTTATAACTACATGTAAGAGAAGTGGGAAGGCACTGGGTAATTCTACAAGTCTGTAGATTCAAATGCTGTTTGTTGGGTTTCCTCTCTTCGAATCCAGTTCTTTGCAAGTAGATGGGATGGTTGAAATTGCCTAATGTACAGTGTACGCCATCACCCTGTGTTAACTCTTTACATTTGACCCTCTGTATATGGGAACTAGCTAGTAATAACTTGACCTGTAAATACCATGTTTTAGAATAAGCTGTACAGTGGTATACCATT